>NC_045451.1:15122158-15288159 GCF_002776525.5 Piliocolobus tephrosceles | reverse complement strand
TTTATTTATTTATTTATTTATTTATTTATTTATTTATTTATTTATTTGCAGTTTTAGCTCACAGTCTATTGCTGCAGCTCTTTGACTTTTCCTTTATATTTGATGTCAGTGGGGATAAAAGTAAACATGTGAATTCTCCTCTGACCTAATATTGTGCCCGGAGGCCTCAGGCAACTTCTAAACCCTGTGGAAACTCAGGGAGAATGGCAGAGGGCTGGAAGGCCGACAGCTCCCTCCTCCCTCCAGAGCCAGGGAAGGAAAAAGGGAAACTTGCCTGGGAGGGGAGGAGAAGGGGATAGACAGAGGCAGAAGGGCACACAGGGAGAAATCAAGGGAGCACGTGAAGTCTCAAGACCCTGTGAAGAGGCCGTCTTGCAGTGAGACCAGCGCTTCTTCACGTTTACATAGAAAGTGCTGCTGGGGGCTGAACCCACCTGAAACTTCCACAGCACCTCGCTGCCCGCACCCTTCCTAACTCATTCAGTGACATTTTCTAATCATGCTTTCCCAAAGAAGAGGTACCAGTTGTAGGCAGCCCGTCCGCTGGCCTTTTTCACAGGTAGGACGTGTGGGCAATGCATGTTTAATGTACAGAGAGCAGAGAGAGAAAAGAATGGGACCTGTTGGGGATGGGAGTGGAGAAGCAGGCTGAGTGTATGAAGGGGAGGGATGAATAGAAAGATTAAAATAGGGTTCCAAAGGACAACATCTTTCATATGTGAATATGAGTAAAGATAACTTATTTTTTTTTTATTTTTTTAGTTTTTGGAGACAGATTTTCGCTTTTGTTGCCCAGGCTGGAGTGCAATGGCACGATCTCGGCTCGCCACAACCTCGGCTCGCCACAACCTCCGCCTTCCGGGTTCAAGTGATTCTCCTGCCTCAGCCTCCCAAGTAGCTAGGATTACAGGCATGCACCACTACATCCGGCTAACTTTGTATTTTTAGTAGAGACGGGGTTTCTCCATGTTGGTCAGGCTGGTCTTGAACTCCTGGTGATCCACCCGCCTCAGCCTCCCAAAGTGCTGGGATTACAGGCGTGAGCCACTGTGCCCAGTGAGAACTTATAAACTTACAGATCAAATTACTTTTTGGTAGCCTTACCTAGTTTTGGTCATTTAAAAAAGGGTCATTAATATTTTTCTATTGAGTTAATAGAAAGTTTTAACACTGTATTTTTAATATCTTAATACAACTACCTACTTTCTCTCTGGCAAGCTAAGACGCACTTATGTCAGCCCAACATGGAAATTTGATTACATTTGCTTCCAAAAAAAAAATACTCACATGGCTGAATAGTGCTCCATTGTTCTTTTCTTTCCTTTTTTCTACTTCTCTTTTATGTGTGTGTGTGTGTGTGTTTCATTCTGCCAGTGTTATTTCCTTAATAGAAGGAAAGCTGGATTTTAAGAAGAAATGACCATTTCTTTACCATTTAATAGTTTAGAATCGTGTATAACTAATGAAAGAATGAATCTAGATTACTTTCCCTAAAATTATAACTTTCTACCCCAAGTTCTTTTTTTTTGGTATTAAAGATGAAAGAGGCTAGAGCAAGGAACCCCTAGTGTATTAAACTTTTATTATTTCCAGACAAGGCAAAATTACAACTCCGATTTCTATTGCACTAGGGAGAATTTAAGACCTCTATACCTACATTTTTAAAAGGTTAGGAAGAACTGTACACAGCTGACATTTCAGTGTATGATCAAAGTGTTCCTCAATCTTAAATATATACTTTAAATGTGTCAGACACACCATCACCTGCTCACTGTAGCATATACACTTTCCCACATACCACCTGACATTTCCTGACCGAGTGATTTCATTGTTCAGTGTGTCCTACTTTCTGCTTGTCAAGCCACTCTATTTAGCATGATGTCTGTCTAAGGCGGACCTGTTTCACACTGGTAACAGATTATATCTGTACTTCTCGTTCAGATTCCCCTATCATTTTTAGATATTTTAAGTGATTGTCATCACCCTTTCTTTGGTGGCCAAAAAGGGGGGCAAGAATCCAACTTTTGCAACATCATAAGTTTAGCGCAACAAACGGCAATATTTTCTGCCATATCGTGCCTGATCTGACAGTGTATTCGAAAATTCTGGGAATTAACTGTGATGTGCAATTACTAGTGGTGCTTTTATTTCCAAATCAAGTTGTCAAAATCAGCAAGGAGTATCTAAGAGACAGGAACAAATGCTGTAAGGAAGGAGATCACAAGGTCATGTGTGTTTTTAAAAATCTATGTAGTCCAGACGATTTGGGGTAAATGCATTAATAATCTCCTTTGGAATTTAAGATGTCAAAACAATATGATGGGCTGAGACTGCTGGAGACTTAGATGCATAGAAATCCAGCAATTCTTATGGAGTAAGTATTATTTTATGTACAAACTACTTTCTTTTGGTGACATAATTTTAAAAAATTGTTGCGAAATAATGTAGGTGCAAATGTCTTTGGTATTGTTTCTTTTCCAGCGTGAGGTTATTTTGCTTAAATTGCACATGTATTATTGAACATTATTTCAATGATTTCTATTCTATTTTATGGTAAGTCCAATGATACCTTTTGTTTTTTTTAAACTTGTGACAGATAGGCAGCTCAATTGAGGAAGCACCACTAAGAAGAGTGTACTGTTTGTTGGAAAGAATCACTGAGGAAAAGAGTAGAAAATCGAGAACCCTAGAGAGGAGCCCATGTGTCATGTGCAGCCTCTACTGAGCTGTAAGAGGCCAGCTTCTCTTTGCTTTCTTCTTTCTCTCTCACCTGGAAGCCCAGTGTTCAACTAGGAATATGTTCAGTTTAGGAAAAGAGAAATTTACTTCAACAAACATTTACTAAGGGGCTGCCCTGTAAAAACACAGTTATAGTTTATATGTGGCTAAGAGACAGTTTACTGAGCTGCAGGCATTATCTACAGAGCCTAAAATCTAGGATGTTGATTGTATTTTACATGTGCATGTGCAGACATATGCTCATGGGTTATATGCAAACAGCCACACATTTGTATTAAAGGATTAAATAAGGTTAATAGAAGAAGAGCACACGTTCATTTTAGCTTTGAAAATGATCCTTGGCCGGGTGTGGTGGCTCACGCCTGTAATCCCAGCACTTTGGGAGGCCGAGGCGGGCGGATCACGAGGTCAGGAGATCGAGACCATCCTGGCGAACACGGTGAAACCCTGTCTCTACTAAAAATACAAAAAAAATTAGCCGGGCGTGGTGGCGGGCACCTGTAGTCCTAGCTTCTCGGGAGGTTGAGGCAGGAGAATGGCGTGAACCCGGGAGGCGGAGCTTGCAGTGAGCTGAGATCACACCACTGCACTCCAGCCTGGGCGACAGAGCGAGACTCCCTCTCAAAAAAAAAAAAAAAAAAGAAAATGATCCTAGGTTTATCCTGCTTCTTGTTCCCTGTTTCTAGCAGTGGATTATGGAATACGAAGACTGACATCCAATTGTGGGTACAGGAAGCACAAATTCCTCCACACGAGTCAATAAGGATGAGGATGAGAGGGTCCACTCGTAATTTTTCCCCTTGTTTGTTGATTCTTTATATTTTGGCTTTTGAGGGATATGGAGTCAGTATAATAAGGTTTATTTAATATATACCATGTCTTAAACTGTAGCAACTCAACCCCTCAGGGTATTAACTCTTGAACTGAGCTGTGAGAGGCCGTTCCATTGGTTTTAGAGACCAGCAGCTTCCGCATGATAGTGTGTATTAGTCCATTCTCATGCTGCTATAAGGACATACCCGAGACAGGGTAATTTATAAAGGAAAGAGGTTTAATGGACTCACAGTTCCACATGGCTGGGGAGGCCTCACAATCATGGCAGGAGGCGAAGGAGGGCCAAAGGCACATCTTACCTGGTGGCAGGCAAGAGAGCTTATGCACGGAAATTGCCCTCTATAAAACCGTCAGATTTTGTGAGGCTTATTCACTATCATGAGAATAGCATGGGAAAGACCTGCCCCAGGATTCCGTTACTCCTACCAGGTTCCTCCCACAACACGTGGGCATTATGGGAGCTACAATCCAAGATGAGATTTGGGTGGGGACACAGGCAAACCATATCACAGTGCATAAGAAAACTAAAGGATCACATGCTCATGTGGCCATTATCACTTCTATGACATAAAGTGGGCTCTTGGTCTTAGGGTATAAGTTGCAGGATCTGCTATCAAGAAGTCGCATAGTTTTTGAGCCCTTGCAGAGACACTGCAAACTGGGGGGAGGGGGAAGAGGGTGGGAACAAAACCCTAGCAAGACTGCATCAGCATCTCTTCCAGGGTGGAGGGTGCTCTTATAATCAATTTGCTACCAAGTGGCTGACTAGTCTCCTTGAGGACTCAGAATTAGTCTCTGCTGATTACAGGTCAAATATTCATCAGTGGTAGAGGCTTTGTAGATAGACAGCTTATCTCCATCAAGCCATACATACCCATCCACGCTGCCCCTATGACGATTCTGTCCCTGGGTCCTGGAGTGGCTGAGGATAGAGGTCAGCTGATGTCACTGGATAGATAATTTTGTGTTTTCTGATTGTTCAGTTTTCATTGGTGGTAAGTGTTCTATGGACATTGATGTGAGACCTTAAGATCTACATACTTTGCACCAAATCCCATGGGTCCATTCAAAGGCCTCTTCCACCGGCATCCTTGTCCTTGCTCTTACAATATTCCTCCTTTGATGATGCCTCTCACCTTCCAAAATGTTTGCTTTTGGCCAGGAGTTTGTATATATCCTTACCTCAGACTATTTCTTCCTCTATCTGAAGTTGAAGAATAAGAGTATTCCTCCAGGCTCTGCCCACAGGGCCAGTTTCCCCTTGCCAGTGTGGTTCAGAGTTACCAGTGGACTTGTAGTTTCACAACTCTCCACTATTAGTCTGATACAGGATTTCAAGCTCACCCTTCTGTGAATAAGGTTCAGAGGTCTTTTCCTCTTTCTATCAGATAGCTGTAGGACACCCTCCCCATCCCCCCCTTCTTCCGTTTGTTTGTTTGTTTGTTTGTTTGTTTGTTTTGTTTTTTTCACCTAAGGCCATTGAACTAAACTAAGAGAAAGATGTCAGTTTAAAAGAAGTAGATAGTATTTGATTTGGGACACTGGTTTAATGTTTGTACTCTGAACCTGCATGGCCCAAATTTAGAAATTTCTATTGTCTGTGACATACTGGCGCACCCGCTTTGTCTTGCGATTCTGTGGCTACAACAGGTCCTATCTCATGACGGGCGTGCCCCAGTGTACAGTCTTGTGGTGCCCCATGCTTCCATCTGAGTCTGTCAGAACCTGGTGGCACATGCTGTAGAGACATTTGTGCATAGTGAATAGTTCTGTGCCGCAGAAGGCATGGGCTTGCCCTGGAACCCTGGAGTTCTACATTACAACTTTTGTAGTAGGTCTTGACAAAAACCCCACCTAGTGTCCTTATCTATCATAGATTCTTCTTGAACCATTGACTCTGCCACGTCCCATAACTCATGCTGGAGGGCCACATGTGGCCATGCTAGTGCCACAGTATGAACCTATTAGGAATCCTTTCTTGGTCTGGATCCTGCTCAAAATTTGCAGCCTTCTGAGTCCTCCAGCACATGAGTCAGAGCTCTATGCCTAAGTGATATATCCTGTCTTCAAAATCTAAAGATAGTTACCAAGCAATGTGACTCTTTCTTAATGGTAATAGGTAATTAATTTCCCTTGTCCTTGGACATGGCCCCGATCACTGAACCCCTAAAATTCTCATTAATGTAGCAGGCCCAGGATTCTTTAAAGGTCTGTCTTTTATCCTCTGGTGTATCTTCTAGCAAACACAGAGACCCAGAGGGTTTGCTCACTTTGCTTCATTAACATGATGTCAACAATGCAGTGAACTGCTCTGCAAGATACAGAGGCAGTCAAGCTCGCTTTACACTGTGTTGTGATAGAGGGCAGAATCCACACCAACTATTTTAGCTGAGAGATTACCCTAAGAGCTTGGTTAAATAAGTAATGCAACCTGAAAAAGCAAAGGGGAATATGGAATTAATACAGAGCGAGTAACTGTAGAATGCACTACCTCCCCTCCGGTGGAAAGGAAAATGAGAGAAGTGGGAGTTTTAAAACCTACCTGAGAGTAAAACCCAGACATCTGAAATGGAGTGTTTGCCAGATGGTGCTGGTGCCTCAGGAGCTTGGAGGGGCTCCCACAATGCTGAACTCAGGTCTCTGAGGAGGGTGCTGCTGGGCCATGGCTGGTGTCTCTGAGGCTGCTTCTGAGAATGTGGGGAAAAAAAACCTGAACACGGGCCAACTGTGCTTCTGGCACAAACCACCATGGCTACAATAATCCTGGAAGAACAGTGAGCAAACCGGAAGAGGCAATGCCCCATCTTCCTTCTCTAGCCTTTCAGTCCCTCTTTGTGTCACGCGTTGGGAACCAATGGCAAGGAGAAATGGGGTTAGGGAATTCCCAATCAAAGCATCAAAAAGCAAAGTGCAGAAGGAAAGGTTCAGAGCCGAGGGGTAATAACTCAATAATCAGCACATCTGACAAAATAGTAAATAAAAGACGAGGCCAAATAAATCCAAATCTGCTGAATTCTCACAAATCCAGATTCAACCCCCTTGGATCCTTTATAAGCTGAATTTATATAAACACCTTCTAGCTTCTGAAATAGGTGAGTGCCCCAATGCATGCACTCATTCTTTCTTTCTAAAAACAGTTATTATTATTATTATTATTATTATTATTATTATTATTATTTTGAGACTGAGTCTTTCTCTATTGCCCAGGCTAGAGCATAGTGGCGTGATCTTGGCTGACTGCAACCTCTGCCTCCCCGGTTCAAGCAATTGTCATGCTTCAGCCTCCTGAATAGCTGGGATTACAGGTGCCCGTCACCACACGCAGCTCATTTTTGTATTTGTAGTAGAGACAGGGTTTCACCACGTTGGTGAGGTTGGTCTTGAACTCCTGACATCAAGTGATCTGCCTGCTTCAGCCTTCCAAAGTGCTGGGTTTACAGGCGTGAGCCACTGTGCCCGGCCTCTAAAATAGTTATTGCAGGTCTGTTGCATGCCACACCCTCTGGTTGCTTTGTCTTCAAGACTCTTTCATACACATATTCCTTCAGTTCAACTGGAGTGGTCAGAAAGTAGGGGAAAAAGGCAAAGAAAAGAATGATGTAGGCCAAGGAACAGAGTTTCAGTGAGGAAAAGCATGTTCAACAGTTCCAAATGTGGGGCTGGGCACAGTGGCTCATGCCAGTAATCCCAGTACTTTGGGAGGCTGAGGTGGGAGGATCCCTTAAGACCAGGAGTTTGAAACCAGCCTGGGCAACATAGCAAGACCCTGTCTCCACAAAAAATTTAAAAATAAGCCAGGTATGGTGGTGTATGCCTGCAGTCTCAACTACTTGGGAGGCTGAAGCAGGAAGATCTCTTGAGCCCAGGAGTTTGAGTCAGCAATGAGTTACGATTTTGTCACTGTATTCCTGACTGGGTGACAGAGTGAGAGCCTGTCTCTTTAAAAAAAAAAAAAAAAAAAAAAAAGTCAAAAACAAATAAGATGAGTTAAATGAGTAAAACCATAATCTCTAAAATGACATATCTGTTTCCAGTTAGAGTAGAAAGAGCAATTTACCATTGGCAAGGTTATAAGACATTTTGAGTTGATAGTTTCTAATAGAAGAAGGCAAATAACTTTTTAAACAGATATGGTTTGCATAAGAAATAACAACAATTGTTTGGAGAAGGAATCAGATAAATTCTAATGGGGAGTCTACTAAAATAGGCTGTTCATCAGTGCAGAAAAAAATGCAAAACAGCATGTAAATACAATTGAAAAAGTGAATGCCTCCAGTTTGCTGCTAATTTAGTCATTCTGGGTCTCCTAAGAGGCACTGCTTTGCTTACATGGTGTTTTCTTTCCTCTGCTTTATTTGACTTATTGTTAATTGTTTTATTTATTTTTACAATTATCTTAATTAAAACATCTTTTATTTACCCTTTCTCCTCAGATCAAGGCAGAGTGTAATTGTAAAAACAAACAGTTAAGTATGTGTGGCATAGTGAAGACTCAGATCGTGGTGAGACGCCAGGACAGAGTCCACTGATGTGGGCACCATAGCCTGGAGGAGCCTGGAAGGCCTGATTAATTCAGAGCAAACACAGGGCACCCAGGAACACCTCACACTGAGGAAGGCCCTGAAGGCTGGGTTTTGCTTTAGATAAAAGATTCACACTCTGCAGCTTCTCCACAGTTGATTGGAAGACATCTTCTTGTGCAGACCTCTATCCAGGGACCACTTTGCTAGCCATCCTTGTTGCAAAACATCTGCCAGGGGGCATGGGGTGCCCTTCGTGAAAACATGGTCTTCCCTTAGTGCAAATAAAAGAAGCATAGAAATAAGCCATTATTTTAGATTGATTCATCAACACTGGGATTACTGGGGACTTTGCACTGCTTATTCTGATGCAATTGATAACCTGTTAAAACACAATGAGCTGTGGACTTGCTACCATTTAATGTCCTGAAATAGTCTCTGCCTTTCTGAATCTGATTTGTACCAGACAGTAAATGGAATGAGGCAATGAAAGTTCTCATGCTCTATCTTGACAAAGAGTTTAATGTAAAGCTTTCTTATAGCCTCCTGTTGATTTGAAATCTAGGCATTTCCTTCAATGAACTGCATCTTTTTAATGTTGCTAAGAGAAATGTCAAGTTCAATATCACAAAGTAATGAATTCTTTGCTTATCGTGATAGCTTTTAATAGGAACTATGTACCAAAGTATAAAATCCTTCATGTTGACATGCATTTTAATAGCAGTACATAATTGTTTTAAGACCATTAAGGAATGAATATGGGGGAAAGCCAATTTTCTTTGTAGTACTTTTAGAGATAGGCAGTTATAAAAGTGGATTTCATGAAAAAGGATGTTTGCATAGCGAACTTAAATCATATCATATATGTGTAGAAAATTTAGGAGACACGATAAATACAAGCCAAACCTTTCAGGAATCGCTAGCTTTGCCCTTCAATAAATTCAGAAGTTGCATCGTTTTAAGCCTAAAATTTTAAACTCACACTTTAATGAGCATTAAGCCTAGCCTTTCATTTAAACAATGTCATATTATGACCATGTTAGTTAACTTTCCTGAGAAGGCACTGCTTCCTGAAATTCAGACCTGGCCTCCCCTTCAACAGCATGCATTGGCTCTGATGCCACGTGGGAACACCCTGGACTCCAGAGATTTAAATTATATGGAGTGAGAGGCCAGGTCCATGTTTATGACAGCCCCAAGTCACCCCCATAGGTTTTGCAAATTTTTGAGAAGCTACTTTCTTAGAAACATCTCTGTTGCCACATCTTGAGACTGAACACACCATGTTTTTTCCATGTTCCCAGAAGGTGACAGCCTTGTCACTGGTTTCCCCACGTCTGCTAAAGATTATCTTCTTTCAAGCATTTATGGGTTTTGTGCTTCCCTGAGGATTAGTGGGATTCACATCGTTTATTTTTTTGATTTTTCTCTCTCCATCTTCTATCTTCACCTTCCTTTCTTTATCTCCTTCCGCTTCTTTCCAAAAGAAAGAAAGAATGAAAGGTAAAGAAAAGAAAGAAAGTGGGGAGGGGGGAGAGAGAGAGAGAGAAAGAAAGTGAAAGAAAGGAAGAAAGAAAGAAAAGAAAGAGAAAGAAAAGAAAGAGAAGGAAAGGAAGGAAGGAAGGGAAGAAAGGAAGAAAAATAGAAGAAAAGAAAAGAAAAAAAGAGAGTTATGATTATGCCAATGCACTCCAGCTTGGGCAACAGAGTGAAACTGTCTCTTGGGGAAAAAAAGGAAGAAAAGAAAAAAAGAAATAAGATGAGTTAAATAAGTAAATAAGAAAGAAAGGAAAGAAAGAAAAGAAAGGAATTAAGAAATTCCCCTTTTATGCAGGATTATCTGAGTCCTTCTCCAAAAATGTGTTGACAGAGCTTGCATCTCAGCAGTTTTATCAAGATCTCCCCCATCTAAGTCTTTCCTCTCACTGTAAGAAGTTGTCACCTGCTACTGAGAGACTAATTCTCTCCATTTCTTTACATTTCAAAAGTTTTTACAAATATGATTTCAAGCAGCGTAAAACACTATTCATTTCTTCACCTACCTCTGGGAATGTTCGGACAAAAATTGATGGCCTCAGTGTAGAGCCCTCATTTGATAGCACATAGAGATGGATCTATTTTGATACACGCCTTTTTATCAAACTGGGGTTCTGCTCTGACTGAAAAGGAAACTGCCATCATTTCAGCAGATGCAGAGTTGAGTGAGTGACTTTACAATGAATGCAAAATACATAGCCCTCCTCATCTTTGAAGTACAGCAGTGGTTACTGGGTGGAGAGGAGGAGGTAGGTAACATGATGCTGTTAGCTGGCTCCTTCATTAGGAGCACATTTTGGACCAGGCACGATGTGGAAGCATCTCAGAGAGTAGCAGAATTATGCTTATGATGCCAGATATTATTGCATGATGTAGGCTTAATTTTAAATTCCTGTATCACTCCTACTCATTAGTGATAACTCTGGATGGTGTCTTCTTTCTCTCTACTAAAACACTGGGTCACCCTTGCCATTCATTCTGCTATATGAAGATAGTGACTGGTTTTCTATTTATGTATTACATGTATAAATAAATAAATAAATAAATAAAAAATAAATGTTATTGTCCTACTTGGCTCTATCTATGTAACAGAATTTTCCATATAAACAGGATTTGTAGTGTCTAAATTACTTATTGCTAAGTTACCTAGAACATTTCTAAATAAGTCATTCACACTATCAGTCTATTTTTACAAAATAACAAACTATCCATCAACAAATGATGCTGTGCCTTTGTGACTTGTTAGTTTGCTAATTTGGAGGATCTCACTGTCAGATCTTTTATTATGTTATGAAAATGAGAAAACTTTCATAATATATATGTTCAAGGATAATTTGGTTGAAATAATTTATTTAAAAATGTTGTAAGGGCTAGGGGTGGTGGCTTGTTCCTGTTCTGATCCCAAAACTTCCCAAGGCCAAAGTGGGAGGATCGCTTGAGCCCAGGAGTTTGAGATCAGCCCAAGCAACATAGCAAGACCTCGTCTCTACAGAAAAATAAAAAAAAAAATGAGGCTGGCATAGTGGCATGTGAACCCAGCTACTTGGGAGGTTGAGACTGGAAGACCACTTGAATCCAGGAAGTTGAGGCTGTAGTGAGCTATGATCAGGCCACTGCACTCCAGCCTGGGCAACAGAGTGAGACCCTGTTGGAAAAAAATTAATAATGATAAAAAATAAAATAAAATGTTGTGAGGTATGACTAACATACATGATAACAACAGAAAATGTTTGTGAAAAATGAACAATTTTGGTTTATCCAATATTCATAATTCACTGAACTGCTGATAATCCCTTGTTGAATGGATTCATTATTATTCTTTAACAAAACTATTGTACAATGGAAACTATTAATTAAGGCCATTTCTCCAAGCCCTTGAGTTGTGAATACTTACTTTGAAATTTTGGTAAAATTATCTATTTGTGATTTCTTTGTCAAAGAAACAACTCATATAAAGAGATAATTCATTTCACTGTAACAGTTTATATATTTTTTAAAAGTGTTTAGGGACACTGGGTTCGGCGTGGTGGCTCCTGCCTGTAATCCCAGCACTTTGGGAGGCCAAGGTAGATGGATCACTTGAGGTCAGGAGTTCAAAACCAGTCTGGCCAAAATGGTGAAACCCCATCCCTACTAAAAATACAAAAATTAGCTGAGTGTGTTGGCACATGCCTGTAATCCCAGTTACTCAGGAGGCTGAGGTGGGAGAATTTGCTTGAACCTGGGAGGTGGAGGCTGCAGTGAGCTGAGATTGTGCCATTACACTTTAGCCGGGGCGACAGAGCCAGACCCTGTCTCAATCAATCAATCAATCAATCAATTAATTTCTTTAGGGACACTGTAGTCCACTTTAACAAAGGGTTATCAAAAACTTATTATGTATAAATACTGGGGAATTGGGAATAAAAATTCAAAGTTCTGGTTCCAGATCCTTGAGGAATTGCCACACTGTCTTCCACAGTGGTTGAACTAATTTACACTCCCACCAACAGTTTAAATGTATTTCTGTTTCTCCACATTCTCTCCAGCATCTGTTGTTTCCTGACTTCTTCATGATCATCATTCTAACTGGAGATGGTATTTCATTGTAGTTTTGATTTGTGTTTCTCTAATGACCAGTGATGATGAGCTTCTTTTTCATATGTTTGTTGGCTGCATAAATGTCTTCTTTTGAGAAGTGTTTATTCATATCCTTCACCCACTTTTTGATGGGGTTGTTTGCTTTTTTTCTTGTAAATTTGTTTAAGTTCCTCTGGAAACCAACATTCTCAGCAAACTGACACAGGAACAGAAAACCAAACACTGCATGTTCTCACTCATAAGAGGGAGTTGATTAATGAGAGCACATGGACACAGAGAGGTGAACATCACACACTGGGACCTGTTGGGGGGTGGGGAACTAGGGGAGGGATAGCATGTGGAGAAATACCTAATGTAGATGACGAGTTGATGGGTGCAGCAAACCACCATGGCATGTGTATACCTATGTAACAAACCTGCACGGTTCTGCCCATGTATCCCAGAACTTAAAGTATAATAAATAAAAAAAATCAAAGTTCTGATAAGCTACTGAATAGGCAAACAGATCATGCCACCATTCATATGATGTATAATAATGAAGGCATACTATAATAATAGCAAACATTCTTAGGCCCTCAGACCTTCTTTCTGAAACCTTAATCTGTATTTTTTTTCATAGCTCATTTAAAACTCAGAAGAACCTCATGAGGTATACACTATTGTCCCTATTTTATAGATAAAGAAGACAAAGAAGGTGAATGACCAAAATCACACAGCTAATCAGTGGCAGAACCAATACCTGAACCCAAAGTCTTAAGTCTCATCACACTCTGTAGCAACAGTGGGAAATGGTTGATTCTGACTAGCAGCATAGGGGAGGAGGGAGATTTCACAAGTGAGGAGTATTTGATCTATGCTTTGAAGAATGATGACAGTCTTATCCAATGACAAAGGGAGAAATACTTTTTAAGGTTATGCAGACCAGTATGAGCAAAAGCACAGATATGTAGAAGTGCCTGATAAATTCAAGGGAGAGCTTATAGCTCCATAGTTGTGTGGTTGGAGACAGAAAAAAAGAGGGAAAAGGTTTTTGCAGTTTCAAGTGTTTCTGTCCAGACCAGAAATGATGTGATTTTTTAGTCCATGGATCATTTCAAGTTTAACATATTGGTATTTTTTCTTTCTTTGCATTTCCTTTATAAATACTCAGATTTAGCAACATATACAGTTTCCCCAAATTTTGCTCTTCTGTAATGTGAAATGATTGAATGCATGGGTACAAAGAGATACAGATTGGTAGTATACATGATGAATTTTTCTAAATAAAGTATTTTTCTCTAGACGCATATGAGTAAGTTGAAAATACTAGCTTAGAAAATGAGCAAACAGGGTAACATACAATGAAATAATTTGCATCCTGTGTAAGCCCAGCTTCTTCACTTCATTAGTTTTTAATTAAGCCTCTGTCTGATTAAGTTCTCCATCTCTTTTCTACAACCTTTTGCTTATAATTTTTTTTCATTTGGTCCTTAGCAGCCTCCAAGAAGGGTGAAAAGCAATATTGTTTGATTATCCTCTGATACCTTTCTTGTGCATATCTTCTATTATTTTTGCCAAAAATATAATGTAAAAAAATCACAAGTACAATTCCATAGAATAAGTGTAGGATGTGTAGAGTACATAGAAGGTATAGAAACTGTGATGATAGTGACATGGACCCTCCTAGAGCATCCCAGGTTAAGACACATGCCCTAAGAATGAATGAGAAGCTTTTCTAGCCTTCTGAAGCTGACTTTGATTCTTCTTAAGGACAATCAAAGGAGAGCCTCAGGCTTCTCAACTAACAATGCCAAAAGATGATGGAGACCAGTCTCACAAGCAGAACCCCTGCCCAGACCCCTGCCCTGGGCCAGGCATTTTGTAGAAGGCACCCTTCTGGCTCTCTTCCTGCTGTGCTCTTCCTGGAGGTCAAGGGGATATGCCTTTCCAGAACCTACTCCATTCTCCTCTGTTAGACTATGGTCCAGACCTCCAAATTCTGGACCCAAAGTCTCCAAACCGGTTTCCACAGCTTGCAGAGGCTTCTCCACTGTCTGCCATTTGGAGAGTGGGCTGAGCTGCTGTTTGCTTATCTTTTGTTCTGAGAAATAGCCAAAGGGTGGCTACTGTGGCAGCTACTAGGTGGTGGTGGAAGCAGCTTGCAAGTTACAGTGCGTCGTCCACTGGCCCAAACACCTGGTCCCTCTTGGTTCAGGCCAGAGTTGACAGTGAGAAGAGAAGATGGAAGTTCTGTGGATCCCAGGCTTTTGTTTGTACCCTTGTCCCAGGTGCAAATGTTAGGAATGAGCATGATCAAGACGCAGCACCTGAAGAAGCTTAATTTAAGGAAAAAATGACTGTGGAGCACACCTCACCTCATGTTTCTTCAGAAGTCGAATTTATTCTTTCACTCTTCCTTTACATTTCTTATTTATGGAACAAATATTTATTCAAAACCACTCTGTGAGCTTATGAGATGGCATGGTAAAAAATCTAAACATATATGAGATATAGGAGCAACGCTGTGAAGCTGTGGGCTCCTGGTAACCAGGGGAAGATGGGTTTTCAGAAGGACAAAGTGGTCAGCAGAGATATTGTCATGCAGTCTCAGAATATGCAGATTAAAGTGTCGTCAGTGGCTCAGAGGAGGGAAATGATTAGGTCTCTGGTAGGAGACCTCCCAAGAAATGGCACAGGCAGAAGTGAGGTTGGAGTGAGTTAAAAAGTGAGCAATGGTGAATGAGGGCCTGGAACTGGTGAGTAGAGTTTACTCTTGAGGATTTTTTCAGTGAAGGTTTACAGGAAGATACTGAAGTGGCTGGAATGGGAGTTGGGATTAAGGCAGAAAGTTTTTAAAAGGGGAGGGGTTTGACTTTGTTCAAAAGAAGCTGAGATCCCAAGGGTTTGGGGCACTGCAAAGTACACTGCGTTGCTTATAACACTTGCATTTGCATGAGACTTGAGTCTTGTACAACCGGTTTTATTTTGGTATCAAAATGTCTGCCTCCAGGTTTAGCAATTGGGCAATTTCTAGACAGCTAATCAATACGACTGCGCCCCCCACCCTGCTCTCCTAATTATGTAATTATCCACAGAGCTATTCCAAGAACAACTAGGCTGAGCTCTTTTCTCCCCACATTTAGCTGGTAGAGTTCTATTCCCTAAGCAGACTTATTTGCTCCCTAAATTTTAATTTATTAACTGTTTCACCTGAAAGCAATCACCTTTGCAGTCAATTCCCCAAGTAAAACATCTGCCTTTTCAATTCAGACAGCTATAAGTGAAGAAATACACCAGGGGAGGAGAATTATGTTCTCTTTTAGAAAGCAGAGATGTTTACAAAGACACGAATTCTGGCACCAGCCGCCTGGTTTGCGTCATGAATGAGCTTGCATGGGTGCCGTGAAAAAGTGAGGCCCATTGGCCTCTTTCCTCCTGCTCAGCTGTGAAGAGTCTGCTTCTGCTCCTGTTTCTCAGTCTTGCCTCTTGTATTAATTGACCTTTTACAGAGGTTACTTGAGACCTGCAAGCTCTGAGGTCATTAGTTCTCACAGTGCTTTGTTTATCTGTAGCATCTATTTGCATGCCATTTGTGGTTTCAACATGCTTTAAAATAATATCTATCTTGAGGCCCTAAGGTGCCTTTCTTTGAGTTTGTTAGGGAGGCTTCAGCGACGGATGAGATTCCTGCCAACTTTTCTGCAAACCTTGTTCCAAGTACAGAAGTCTGAGGGCAAAACGTGGATGGACACCTTACACTAGGTAATATTTTTATCTCTCCTAAGAAGTGTGCATGAGGCAGACACTGAAGAAGATGAAAATGTACTATTAATGTACTGAGGGTGTTTTACCTGAATATTTGAGCCCTTCAGAGGTTTGGTTTTTAGCCATTACTGGCAAACAAAGCAGTGGAGACCCTAAGTAATAGAAACCATTCAGAGTTCCCTAGGTCCTGCCTATTTCCAAATCTCTTCCGCTTACAGGAGCTCAGCAATGAGCACTATAGAGCTGTTTGCAATTCTAATTCCTGAAAAAGGCACAAGTGCAGACCAGGTCCTGAGGCTTCCCTGGGCAGACTTCTTTCACTCTGCCATGTGCCTATCCGTACTTCTCTTGTCAAAGAAGTGAGCAGGAAACAAAATGAGCCCCTGAAAGGTTGTTCTCTTTCTCGTGAAGGAAAAAAATAAAGCTTTCTGTGATGACGAACCACTCAAGCAGCCCACACAGCAGCACTGTGCAAGGCAAAGAAGAATGGAAACTTTTGTGGAGCAGAGGTGTTTCAGGAAGTATTGGGGAGAAGAGAATAGAAAAATGTATCCGTGCTAAGAAAGGTCTAGATGAGGCCCCTTATCCCGTTAAGCAACGATGGTTTGTAAATCAGCCCAGGACTTTGGAGGATAGAATGCCACAGGGTCACAGGATTCTTTTCAGGGAATCAAAACATGGGCGTTGGAGTATAACTCCACTTAACCATGCAGAGCAAAAAGAAAAAAGCTGCAATTTCATATACCAGAGGTTCCATGAAGTATATATTGGATGTGAAACAAAGCAGTTGGTTCTAGGTATAAAAGCAAAAGGAAGCGAAAAACCAACGGACTGTGTGTTAATTTACTCTGGAACTGATTAACAACAGGTGCAGGTGAAAATCATCACTACCTCCTACAATGTGTTTTATTACTGGAAATTATCAAATTTCCTAATGGATGCTATGCTTGAGTAAAAAAGTTTTTTTAAAGTTTCATTACATTTTAAGTCTATACAAACAGAGTGTTTAAAGAGCTATTTTACAAAAAGAAAAAGAGAAATGCTGTGGTCAAATAACTTGGAACAAGGGCCTTTACTTCCTTCCATCAAATTCAGAAAACAGAGATTTGTAACTTGCGATAAACGACAGAACACAGTTAAACTTAATCGTATTTGCTGTCTTTACCTCACATTGATTAGTCAGGGCTAGGCAAATTGTTTAGTTAGATAAATATTCAATATCTTTCAACTTTCTCATCAGCACAGAGAAGGCAACTTACATACCTTTCCTGAATGAACCAAGTATATTATATCCAAGTTATTCTTTCATAGTTGCTTTTCAATTAAAGATAATTTTCTTCTTAAGAGGAGACCTATGCTTCTGATTTCTGATTTCACCCCTCAGAGAGGTGGCTTATACTTTTCTATTTCCATACTACCAATGCTGCCTACATCACATTCTCTTCAGAGCTCAGGGCTTGCTTCCTCAGGTGACAATTTCAGAATGCAGCGCTATGCTTTTCATTACCTTTCACTTCCATTTCTGCATTAAGAAACAGTACATCCCAATATCCACTTAGTGTAACTGGATTGTTTGTAACTCAAAGGATAAATGGTTGAGTGAATGGATACCCCATTCTCCATGATGTGCTCATTTCACATTGCATGCCTATATGAAAACATCTCATGTACCCCATAAATATATACACCTATCATTTACCGACAAAAATTTAAACAAATATCCACTTAGAGTGTAAGGAATTGGTTTACCTCTCTGAAGGAATTTTTTTAAACTATATATTCTTTTTGAGATGGAGGTTTGCTCTTGTTGCCCAGGCTGGAGTGCAGAGGCAGGATCTCAGCTCACTGCAACCACGCCTCCCGGCTTCAAGCAATTCTCCTGCGTCAGCCTCCCGAGTAGTTGGGATTACAGGCACACGCCACTATGTCCGGCTAATTTTTTGTGTTTTTAGTAGAGACGGGGGTTTCATCATGTTGGCCAGACTGGTCTCGAACTCCTGACCTCAGGTGATCCACCTGCCTCAGCCTCCCAAAGTACTGGGATTACAGGTGTGAGCCACTGCACCCAGCCTCTCCGAGGAATTTTGGAGCGCAAACTCAAAGCCTGCACCAAGCATTAAAGCATGGGGTATAGAAACTTGTCAGTAGCTTTCTAGAAAAGTTTTAGTTACTTCTCCACTTCCAATTTGCTTTTACCTTCAAGCAAGTCAGATTCCTTCTGCGTTAGTGCTATACTCACGCCAACCTAGCACTCATAGTACTGAGTGAACATTACATGTTTAATTCCTATCCCCCCACCAGATTCCAGGTTACACAAAGGTAGAGGGTCATTTTATTCTTTTTTATTTTGTTATTTACAGTGCCTTGAACATTGTGAAGTGCTTGGTAATTTGCTGAATCACAATGAAGCAACTACTCTTCCCAAATTAAAGAAGGACTGTGTACATTCTCCATAGAATATTAGACCTGGAAGTCTCTAAAAATCATCTTATTGGACTGTATTAAAGTCCTTGTCTGCTAATGCCAACACCTCTACCCTGTCTGGTTTGTTTTTGCTGACTCTGTTGAGAGTTTCCCACTCAACCGGTCTCCTGTGTATCACATTGTTTTGCTGCTTTGCTCATTTGTAATTCTTGATTGTCTGCTGCACACTGGAGCCTAGTCTGGATTTTGTTTCTTCTTTTAAAGAGTTTTGTTTTGCGTTCTGGAAGTTCCTTAATTTATGGCAGATGAGCTCAATTCTCCCAGGGCTTGTTGTTAAACTTTAAGATGAGCCCAGGATAGTTTTGTTCTCAGAAGGCGACTCCACTTTACAGTTTTACACATACCATTTGCTAACACTGAATGCCTTCTTCATTTTCTTTTTTCAAAACTCAAGGTTAAATTATATCTGTTCAGTGGCCGGGCGCGGTGGCTCAAGCCTGTAATCCCAGCACTTTGGGAGGCCGAGACGGGCGGATCACGAGGTCAGGAGATCGAGACCATCCTGGCTAACATGGTGAAACCCCGTCTCTACTAAAAAATACAAAAAACTAGCCGGGCAAGGTGGCGGGCGCCTGTAGTCCCAGCTACTCGGAGGCTGAGGCAGGAGAATGGCGTGAACCCAGGAGGCGGAGCTTGCAGTGAGCTGAGATCCGGCCAC
Source organism: Piliocolobus tephrosceles (assembly GCF_002776525.5). Classification (NCBI taxonomy): domain Eukaryota; kingdom Metazoa; phylum Chordata; class Mammalia; order Primates; family Cercopithecidae; genus Piliocolobus; species Piliocolobus tephrosceles. The sequence goes on along the minus strand of NC_045451.1, from coordinate 15,269,064 downwards.
TGCACTCCAGCCTGGGCAGCAGAGCGAGACTCCATCTCAAAAAAAAAAAAAATTATTATCTGTTCAATGGTGGTCTGTTCCCTGATTCTCAATAAAAAAATGTAAATAAGGATGCCATGGGGTGTTATAGAAGGACTACAGGATTTAGATACAAAGGATCTGAGTTTCAGTCTGAGCTTTACCAATTTCTCACTCAGAATTTTAATCATCTCAGTTATGAAATGGGCAGTGTGTACCTAACCTATTTCTCTCTTAAGATTTAAATTAGACAATATTAAAATGCAATTTGCATTATAATATTTTATACTAAAATGAAAACTGCTCTGTAAACATTCTCAAGATCTTTTTTCTCTCTTGTATGTATTTTGAATATCCAACAATATTTCAAGCTCCTTGTGGGGAAAGTTCAATCTCTCATTGTTTTTTCCTTCTGGAGGTACTGGAGTGTCTAGTATTTTAGAGTAGATAGCCAACAGATTCAATGAACTCACTCATGGGAAATGTTTGAGTTTTAAGTGAATAAATCTCTTCTTAATATTACAGTATCATTATTCTTTGTTATCCATGACTAGAGCACAAAAGCATAGAAAAATCAAATATTAAGTGTATTTGATTTTTAATATTTTAATATGTTATAGAGACTAAAATATGAAATCTGGCAAATAATGGGGTTTACTAACTTAATAACATAACATTTTCACACCAATAGCAGCTTCTGAGTGATCTTATGCTGTGTGTGTGCATGTGTGACTTCTGAGTAACCTTATGCTGTGTGTGCGTGCGTGTGTGTGTGTGTGTGTGACAAGGAACAACCAATCCAGGCTAGAACAGAGAATCAATATTGACAAATTGAATTGATTTTGCATTTGACTTCCCACCACTTATTCCATATCTAACCCACTCAGTCCTTCCAGCTTACGTCTATATTTTGTACCCCACCCTCACCAGCACCTGTGCTTGTTTCCTTGTGTAGGTCTCAATTATTTGATGGCAAATATCATTTCCAAGTTGCAAGTTAAAAATCTTCCAGTAACCTCATTGTAACTGGCATAACATATACTCTTCTAGCTGATCTTAATAGTTCTAATGAAATATTAGTACATTTTATTTATTTACTCACAAATGCCATCATAAATACAATTAATAAGTTTGTCTCTTTCAGATATGTATTTGAGGAGAACAAGGGTTGATTTCTTGAGTTTGCTTGGTTCAGCAAGTTTGGATTGGCTCAGGTACTGGCCGTATCCTCATTTTGTCTTGGTGGGCTAGGAGGGGGTTCTGCTCCCTTGGCTTAACATGACTCTGTGTCTGTTGGGTGGGGCTCAGGGTTATGCTGTCCCAGTAGCTCAGACCCTAACAGTAGCTGCCCTTAGTTCAGTCCCTCCCCCACAGTGCCTTGGTGACTGTATCCGGAGCAACCAGACACAGGAACAGGTTTAACAGCTCCAAGCCTTTTATCCCTGCTGACCCTGTAGGTCAAGCTCTCCTTACCCCACAGAGCCTATTCTCAGTACCTCTCACCCTCACACGACATTACACAAAGTTGTGGGACCCTGGCCACTAGACACTCCCAGCCCCTCTCCCACCATTATGCTCTTTCATATGAGGTGAGGGCCATTGGCATAGCCAGCAGGTAGGCTCTGGGGGCAAACTGCCTGCCTGTGAGGTCCCACTCTCAGCCCAACTGGCTGTGTGACCTTGGCCTGAGCCCCAGGTTCTTCATTTGTAACATACTTATAATATTCCTTCCTACTTCAAAGGAAGGAGTTCCTTTGATCTAACATTTGATGAGTCTACACACATAAAGTACCTAATACAGTTCCTGGCTTACTTAGACCATGGAATAAATTATAACTGTTCTATTTCTCTTTCCATATTACATGTAGTTATATTTCTCCATGGTCCAGCTTAGCGTGTTCCTGTAATCACTGCTGCTTCCACCTCACAGGCTGAAGTGAACAAGTGAAAACCAAGTCCAGCAGACCTTTTGGGAAACGAAAGTGTTATGCTTGAACCATGGATGCCACATCTCAATGTTTATAGGCATGGACATAAACGTGGAGAAGATAGGGATACAGATTTTCACATCACTTCAGGGAGGCCAGACATGCACCCTGTCTTGCATGCTTTTGGGCATGCACAGAATAAAAAGTGAATGTCCTTTGCCACTTGAGCTATTTTAATTTGGGCATAGAAGCTTTTCCTTTTTAGATATTTTGTCCAGAAATGGCTATTTGCTCCCTGGGTGAAGTACGTAGCCTTGAAAGTTATTTTTCCAGAAGTGAGCTTAGATTTGGATTTATTCAGTTGTTCCTTCCCTAACTCACTTCATAGCTAAAGACACAACGCTGAGGCAGGCAGATGGTTGACAGAGGAGGAGGTTTGTACCGTAAGCACTGTTTGCCTCTGCATTGAGATTTAACACCAAATTTCACGAGGTGATGTTCCTTTACAAACTATTCATAGTCAAATTATTTCACTACTTTCACTTTCAGTTTCCTTATCTCAAAATGGAATAAATAATGCTGTATGAGATAGAATAATGCCCAACCCCCAAGATACCCCCATTCTAATCCCCAGCATCTAAGAATATGTTACCTTTTACGGAAAAAGAGACTTTCCCGATGTAGTTAAATTGAGGATCTTGAGATAAGGGGATCATCCTGGTTTTGCTTGTGGAGCCTACTGTAATCACAGGGTTTTTTAATAAAGAAAAGGAAGGACAGAAGAGTGAGAGTGAGAGGAGGACACGTGATGACAGGAGCAGAGGTCTCAGGGATACAAGGAAGAGGCCATGAGCCCAGGAGTGCAGGCAGCCTCTAGAAGCCAGAAAAGGCAAGGAAACAGATTCTCCCCCAGAGCCTCCAGAAACGAAGGTAGCCCTGTTGATACAGTGAATTGGAACTACTGACCTCTATAGCTATAACACATTTATGTTGTACACCACTAAGTTTGTGATAATGTTACAGTAGGTAGCTAGTCTTTTATGAGCAGGCAGGAAAGGGCAACACCTCCCCACCCCCCACCCCCACACACCAGAAGCGTCTGGCGACCACCAGGTGGTGGTCAGGAGGCTGTTAACTGTCTCGCTAAAGTAATAATTAGTCACAGCTGGTACCAGGGAAAGGCCCGCTCCTAATAGATAGAAAACACCTGAAATAGATAGCAAACACCTGAAATAGGTGATCAGCCGCTGCTGGATAAGATCTCAGGTGTTGGGAGAAGTGACGCAAGACCCCGGAAGTCGGCCGACGTATAAAACCCCAGGTCAAAAGGTCAAACTGTGCATTTGTCTTTCGAGTCTGCTGCTTGGCTCTCTTCCGAGAGAGCTGCTGTTTGGCTCTCTTGGTTGCTGTTTGGCTGCTGTTTGGCTCTCTTTCATTCCTGCTCTAGAACTTGCCTCAGTCTTTCCTGCCTGATACCCCTCAACCGAATGCTCTTCTGAGGAGGCAAGAATTGAGGTTGCTGCCGACCTGACGTGGATTTTCCACCGCTAACACATTTTGGTGTTGTGTGACTCAGGTACGTTTGGCGGCTAACAATAATTTGTTGTAGCAGCAACAGGAAATTAATACTATAATGCCTAACTTGAAGTTTGTAGGGAAGATGAGAGGTGGTGTATGTTAAACATGTAGTAGATGTTCCAGAATACCATCATCACGTTTCCTGTGCACACCTGAGCCTGATAATAGAGCTCCCTGGTCTGAATGTAATAGGTACGTTTCTAAAAATAATAGTATTAACACGTGCATAGTATTTTATAGTTTATAAATAATACTACTTCATGGACATTACTGAATTAGAATATCATAAGGTTTCTGTGGAAATTATGTAAATTAGAACTGTAAAAATAAAATTATTAAATTCAGAGTAAAAGTCTAATACAATTCTCTATTGTACACAGGAGGAACCATGGATTTCGGAGATTTCGGCCTCCTGCAGTCATAAGGTAAGTGCTGGAATGTGATCTCAGTGTCTCAATTCAGGATTTTTTTTTCCCCCACTGTATTTTGTTGTAAGCCTCACATTTCTGTTGTTCCTACTTGTGACTAAAACCTGGCTGATAGCTTCCTTTTCATCTGTACCCCATTTTTTTTTGAGAAGGTAAAATTTCAAAGAAAAAGAAAATAGCTTCAATTTTTCTTTCTCCTCTCAACTTCATGCCTACATCCTAAACAAAAAGTTTCCTTAGTGTTTTCATTCTTTCAGATTTTTTTTGAAACCTTTCTAAACTTGAAAGTGCCATTCCTTCACTCTTAAGTATCACATATTTGCAGAACACAAAACAGCCAGGGTTAGAGAATTCTGACTTGTGTTCTGTTACTTCCCTGCCTATACACATTTATGGAACAATTCACTCAACCTCGCTAAGTTTAACCTCCCCCTCTGAAAATCGAATAGCATTGCTATATTACTCTGAAATGTTATTTTCAGAATAATAGCTTCAAATGGTTAGAAAGCTTTTAAAACATTCCTCTTCCATTTAAATGCATGCTTCAAACCAGGCTTCCAAATGTCCAGTGATTCAAAAACACCTTTAGGTAATATCCTCAAAGTAAATTCCAGCCATTGATTGACAGAAATGAACTCCTAGGGTGTTGAAATGTACATCTACCCTTTATTGCCACATCCACTCAAGCACTTTACAATGTGAAGTCAAATCTGTTAGAATAGCCCTTTGGACATGTTTGTCTTGTTGGATTCAGGATGTATTCATTTCTGGCTGCCAAGGGTGTAGTTTGCTTCTCTTTAGGGTGCTCAGTTTGAACTGACATCTGTTATGGATACTGTCTGACTAATGAAGCCTTTTTATTTTCTTAAAGCATGATGTGACCCAGGGCAGTACAGAAATGAAAAAAAAAATAATAATAAGACAAAGACCAAGATTTCACACCAAAATAAAATTTTAAAGGAATGCATGATGTATTGTTTTCATTAGAATTCAGGAATGTGAAGTGTAGATGCTGTGTTCTTTTAATCCTTAAATCAGGTTTTCTCTAGGTCCATGCATGTAGCCCTGTTGGGAGTCCTGGCTGTGACTCATCAGCTCTGTCCCCTTTCACAGGGAAGATCAGAGGTTTGAGCTCTTTCATGAATTTCTCCTGAGGGATAAAGTGGCTAGTTATGCAGAATAAATTAAACAGCCTGGGAAATTAAAAAAAAGGCTATCGCCATTGTGATGATTCCATTTAGTGTGGCAAATTTGATTTCAGAAGCAGCACAGAGGTGTGAAGTCAAAGGTTAATCTGCCACAGACCGAGCCCCTCTACCCAGCAAGTGATTAGTTATTGGCTGGGCTTGTCAGAACACTAGGGAAGCACCCTCTGTCTAATGTCTTACCTCATGAAATCTATATTCCTAGACTTCTCAGATATTTCAGGTTCAGGTAGACGACATCACCCTAAAGAGAAAAAGCGTAGTGAGTATTTGTAGACAGACAGTTGATTATATTAGTCCTAATTGGCAACTGCAAACACTCTTCTATTCTTTTAAATTATATAACATGTTCACATTTTATCCTCATAAAAAATACCTTGAGGTGATGGAATAACCCTGTTGTACAGACAAGGAAACTGAGAATTAGAAACTTTGGAGAACTTTCCTGAGATCATTAAGATGATAAGTAGAAAAGGCTTATAACACGTTTAGCCCTGACTCTTTTGCCCTGCTTGCTACCAAATAATCTCATCATTAAACACTGAAAATAAAAGGCGCCCTGAAATATTTCTCTACTATAAAGAATAATACAATGAAATGTCAAATTTATCCTTTACTCATGCATTTTCCTTACACATCACAGGTGAAACTAAAAAATAGATGAGGCACAACAGTATCATCCAGCCACTGACACAGGATTTTAAAAAATGGATATTTGAGATAATTTACAAGATTTAAATTTAAATCCCTGAAGTGGGGACTTTGCCTTGTTTACATTGTATTCCCAATTTAATAATAAGCCAATAGAACACCCACAGCTTCTTTCTGATCATAGGTGTGACAATAATTCATTTGATCTATACATTCTTGAAAGGCAACATTCAATTTTCCAGGGAAAGGCCAACTTGGGATAAATGACAGTTTGAGGGGAAAACATCAGAATATATATTTTCAAATGAGACAATGCTTGTACTTCAAATGCGATGTCTTCTGTCATAGCAACTTAGAGTCACTGGTGTGCACTAGTGTAGACTCAACTGGTCACACAATCAGCCCAAGGAGGCATAAGACAATGATAAAGAAAAATGTAAGGAACCTTACTTGGAAATGTCACAGAGGTCCCAACACTGAGACAACATGGAGTCTGGGTAGAAAATATGCTAGCAAACTTAAAACCCAGAGTACAGCCTTAGGCAATGCATTTTGAGTGAGGGTACAGATTCTCAAAAAGTAAAAGGCACTGTGAAGTGAAGCTTCAGTTATATGCAAAATCACCTGTCTATTTGATCTTTTAGGCATCTGTGCATAAAGATAGTATTTACTCTCAGTACCAGCACTTTGGTCCAAAACAGTAAGTTATGGGGGTATGGAAGAGACAGTGAAGAATAAAATATGGCTTTGACCTCACTTTGGCAGTAAGTTCAACAAGCAAAATGATCAGCTATACTGTAACTGTATTGCTATTTTAACAGAGGCGGAAACAGTATTTATATCCAGAAAAGGGCCAGCTCTGATTGTTGAGTTAAAAATGATTTATTAACAAGGTAATCCTTGACTTGAAATTTGAGGAAGAATATTATTTTGTAATAGGAAGAAAGAAAAGAAAGATCATTCCAGAGAGCAAGTGGAGTCTTTGCAAATATTAGGAGGATGGCAGGAAATAGCATGTTTGAGTTATATCCCATTTTGGGAGTTCATTGTCCATTTTAAGAATGGAATTAAAAACAGAGACCCCTACCCAGAAAAATGCACACATCTACTTCTGAATCGATATTTAATATATAATTTAATGGGCATTATAGTATTAAGTGAGATTTACCAGTTCTGTTGGAACAACATAGTGCATATTCAATTAGTCTTCTGATAGTAGTCAGACTCTAGTACTGACTGCCATTGGAAATGGACACAATTATTTTGCTTTTTTAAGTCCTCATTTCATCATGTAAGTCACGTTTACTGCACAACAGCCTTAGATTGAGAGGACAACTTTTAGTCAGATTATTTTTCAAATTCAGGGCAATAATTTTTTTTCTCTTCATCAGCAAATTTTATGGTTTTATTCTTCCCTGTTCACTTTGGGCTGTTTGCATTTGTAATATGTGCAAGAGCAACATCTGTCTCCAAGTGACTTCCTGTGTTCACTATTCGTTGAAGCAATGAAGCATTCGAAATGCAAGAACATTTCCCAAAACGTTGTTGCTAGTTAATAATTCTTCATGCTCGGAATGTTGCATCTCTTGCACCTTGAGTCTGTTAATCTTGAGAATAACACGAGTTACATGATTCTCATTATGTGCCCTTAAAGAATACAACAGAAAGTGAGGTGAGGAAAGAAGGGAATTCAGTCAAGAGTGTCTAATTGGAACCTTTCGGCAAACATTTTTTGGGGTGGTACTAAACTCAAGAAATAAATAACTGTTAAAATGATATTTTATTTATTGGATTAAAAACTTCAATTGATATGCCAGTCTCAGGAACAAAGGTAATAGCCTGAAAAATGAATAACAGATTATCATTCTAGTAGAAAAATAAAATTGGCCCAAAACCACATAAAAAAGATATTTAACCTCAACAGTAGTTGAAAATAATAAAAAATAGTAAACGGAAATGCTATTTTTCATCTAACAGATTCTAAACATGAAAAGTGAAGGATGATAACTAGTACTTTTTAGGAAGAGTGAAACAGTATAAATGGGTGTAAGTTTTTGAAGGGCAAATTGGCAAATGATGTCCAAATTATAGGAAAAAAATATATTATTGGCTTAGTAAGATCTCCTTTTAGAATTTATCATCAGGAAGCATTATATACTTATAAAAATGTTTGTACAAAAATATTCATTGTCAAAATCTTTAACATATTGAAAATTGGGAACTAAGTTTCCTACAATATGATTTGCTAAATATGTTACATGGGTTTATACAGTAAAAGATGCTGCAACTATTTCACATGAAATATACATGTGTATTTACTGTCATAGAAAGGAATTTACAATGTTAATTTTGAAATAGTAAATTGTTAACTGAAAAATATTGTCCTCAAATATGAATATAATCTGTTTAAAATTATGTTAATGTTTTACAGGAAAATGTTTAGGAGTGTGTACAGCAGAATGTCAATAGTTGTTATCTCTGGATGATAGGATTTTAGGTAACTTTGTACTGCTTATCTGTATATTTTTCAGCTTTCTAAATGTGTATTTGTGTAATGAGAAACATGGAAAGTATATAACAGGACAACAAAAAAGATAAATGTAGTTTATTTAATATTTTATTAGATAACCTGAGTATAGATACAATTTAACTGTGAATATTTTTAAGTTAATTTTTCTTCACTTGTCACTTGATACTCTTTTTCTTCCCCTTTATCTAAGGGAAATACTATAGTATATTAAGCAAAGTAAAGGAGCAGATGTGGATGAAAAGTCTGTAATAAATTCCATGTGCAGAAGCTATGGAGCACATCTATAATGGCGTATTGGCCAATTCAACACTCAATTAACAGAGAATTTGCAATCTGGTCTAAATAAGTGTTCAAATAAAATGGTAATATGCCTTACACTGCCTCATAACTAAAAGTGAAATTTCTTAAAAGAGATGAATAGAAGGAATCCTTTAAATTTCGACTTTTCTTCCAACTCTCAGTGGGGCCAGAAAATAATTTTAATAACAACACACAGCTAATATTTCATATAGAAATGGAATCATGCCCTAATTCTGTCATGAAAGGACACAATGCCTCTGCCTCTATGGCCCTTTGGTGAGTTGACCAAAATCAGACTTCAATTCGATCACTTACTGTGTTCAATTCACAGGCATGTAATGAATGCCTCTGACATGCATAGTATTGTTTTAGACCCTTTAGATTCTTTAGAAGGATTAAAGTCTTGGTCATAGTCATTGTCAACAAGGAGTTAGGAACTGATTTGAAAGTAAGACTTACCTGTGAAACAGTATGTAGTCATAATGAGGTGTATGCTTTTATACTTCTAGACCACTGGTACGAACATTTAACAAGTGGTCAAGGAAGGATGTGGGGAGAAGAAGCTTGAGTGAGTCATGACTCAAAAGATAAACTGGACTTAGAGATATGGAATGGAAGGGGGAAAAGCCAGTCCAAAAAGAGAACATGGTCACGTGAGGAGTGAAACAGTTTCTCTTTATGTCTTAGTTTAGTTCTGCGAGAATGTATGATGTGGGAGCTCCAAATTTAATGTTGACCAAGCTGGTTTTTCTCTTGGACTGGTGAACTGAAAGGTAGAGAAAGTGTATTCAGGGGTAAAAAGTAATGTAAATAGTTGGCTTTAAGATGAATTACGTACTCTGTTACGTTTTATTCATTCAGTAAACGTATTTACTGAATGCCTGACATGCCCCAGGAATTGTGCTCTGCACTGACACTGCAATGGTAAACAGAAGATAGTTCTTTACTCCTGTAAAACTATTAAGAATAAGATTCTGATAAAGTTTTTGATGACTGCATTAATCTTTCACTGCATACATATAAAATGCAGTTTATTCTTAGAACAGTTTCACTAAAATAAAGTAAAAATTAATAAAAATGTATTTTATATGGTAATGTCTTTCAAATGAGTCCATTAGAGAAATAATAAATATGACTACATATTTTTTGCAAGTCTATGTTTTAGCCATATAATGTGGTGTGATGGCTCTCAACTATTTTTTTAATAGGCCCCACAGGCCCACAGTAAGAAATATATTTTATATCAGGTCTCAGCACACCCACTTCCCACACACAAATGGACACATACACAAATAAGATGAAACTATTATTAAAAAAAAGGGAAATTATAAAATGTGGGAAAAGATGGACTCTTTTTTTTTTTTTTTTTTTCTTTGAGACGGAGTCTCGCTCTGTCGCCCAGGCTGGAGTGCAGTGGCCGGTTCTCAGCTCACTGCAAGCTCCGCCTCCCGGGTTTATGCCATTCTCCTGCCTCAGCCTCCGAGTAGCTGGGACTACAGGCGCCCGCCACCTTGCCCGGCTAGTTTTTTGTATTTTTTAGTAGAGACGGGGTTTCACCATGTTAGCCAGGATGGTCTCGATCTCCTGACCTCGTGATCCGCCCGTCTCGGCCTCCCAAAGTGCTGGGATTACAGGCTTGAGCCACCGCGCCCGGCAAGATGGACTCTTTAATAAACTGTATTGGGACAACCTGTTATGCATATAGAAAAAAAAAAAATAAATTTGTCCTTACTTTACCCCACACAAAAAAAGTAACTCTCATAATACTAGAACTTGCAAAATGAAAAAAATCAGCATTCTAAGTGAGAGGGAATAAAGAAAAGTATATGAGTGAACTAACTCTGAGTTGCAGAAGATTTCTTAAACAACACATAAAAAGACACATCCTAAACTGGAAGACTAAAAAAAATGAGCAGCCTTCAAATTAAAACACATACATAGACTTGTGTATATCAATTGATAAAATGCAAAAAGAAAGGACAAACATGTCCCCCATATTATGGACTAAATAGCTTTGCCCCCTCCTACGAAATTCTTATGTCGAAGCCTAACTCCAAATATAATGGTATTTGGTGGTGGGGTCTTTGAAGAGTGATGGTTTTGATAAGGTTTGGGGCCCCATGATGGGATTAGTGCCTTTATAAGAAAAGGAGGCTCCAGAACTTTTCCTCTCTGCCATGTGAGGATACAGGGAAAAGGTGGTCCTTTGCAAGTCAGGAAGTGGGTCCTCACCAAGAACCAAATCTGCTAGTACCTTGGTTTTAGACTTCAGAACTGTGAGAAATAAATGCCTGTTGTTTAAGCCCTACAATCTATGATATTTTGTTATAGCAACCTGAGTTGACTAATACATATTGCTTATAACCAGCTAGCATTAAAATGCAGAATATATGAAGATTTCTTCAACTTACAAAAGCAGCAACAATAACAAAAACCTTTATATATAAAAGGAGAAAAAATATGAACAGGTGATTTACAGGAAATAAACTCACAAAAATGCCAAAAATTACATAAAACATGCTCAACTTCACTCATTGGGCAAATGAAAATTAAAATTACAGTGAGATGGCATTTCGTAACTATTAGTTTGGTAAAGCCAGTTGACCATAGAGATATTGCTTAAAAGATGGTGTATGTGAACTTTCATACATTGCTGGTATAAAGATAAATCATACAAACAGCCCATTTAGGAAGAAATCTGGCCAAATGCAATGCTATACTCTTGCTTACATCTGTATGTAGACCTATACATTTTTATTTCATCATAAAAGCAAAATGTGGGAAACAACCTAAATGCCTGTTGATAGGAGAATGAATAATTAAATAATGGAACATCAAGCCTAGGAATACTATGTGGAAGTTCAAATGAATGAACTAGAGGTATATGCATTATTGAAGGCAAATCCCACAGAATAACTCCAAGTGATAAAAGCAAATCAAGAATATGTAAAGAAAAACATTTACATGCGTATTTAAAATATGCCTATTGTACTATATTTTATATGAACACCAATATATTTATTACAAATGCATGACAAACTTCAAATCAGGAGATTGGTTACTGCTTATGTGAGAGGACCCTGAGATCATCCTCAAACTTGACGATTTGCTAGAAATCAGAACTCGGTTTTTACACTTATGGTTTATTACACACAAAGGACACAGATAAAAATGAGCAAAGAGAAAAGGCCTATGAGGAGATGGCCAGGAGAAACCAGGCACAAGTCCCCAGGCATCCTCTCCCAGTGGAGTCACGTAGATGTGCTTAATTTTCCCATCTGTAATGTATGACAACACATGTGAAGTGCTGTCAACCAGGAAGTTCACTTAAGCCTTAGTAAGTGCATGAGCTCCTGCATTAATGACCTCAGCTACTCAGATTCCAGCTCTCCAGGTGAAAAGTTCTTACTGTAAGTCATATTGTTAGCATAAACTATCTGATCTTACTGGCACACCTGGCTCAAGGCCTCAGGAATAAAAAAAAAAAAAAACACCCTTATGAGGAAGAATGTGCCAAGGGCTCAGACCTCACCTTCCAAGGAGCTTACTAAGGGCCAGACCTGAAGACAAGTCTTTATTGAGAGAGTGCTGGGTTTGAATTCAGGTCTGTTGAGTTAATCTTTTTCTGCGTAAGCTGAAGAGGCTAGAAGGAGGCTGGGAACGGCAAAAAGAACAGAGAGGACTTCAATGTAGAATGTAATTTATTTCTTATACTGGGAGGTGGGTAAATGAGTGTCCATTATATAATTCTTTGGACACTTTTATCCTAATTGCATAAAAATATAAAAAGTCAATGTACTAGGGGGAGTATCACTTTATACAGATTCCTGTAAACAGTTAAGATAGATAATGGAATTTTTACAAATGATTAAAAAAAAGCTACAAAATGCATGTGGCTTTGGCCTGGAAATAGTCTACCCTATCAAAGACTAAATTTTATTAAAACAATGCCAGAGCTTTTCTTATGACATTTTGTTTTTAGAGATGGGGATCAATCTGGGCATTGTTTCCTTATCTGGGTGGTAATCGAGGCTTAGCAATTTCCCACAGCGTTACACAAATCCAGATGATTCTACGTTTTGCAAATATGTCTTACCCTTTTTTGCCCTTTGGGTGAGTATTGCTTTTTGTTTTCATTCCATGATACTCCTTTTGTTGACACAGTGGCCTCCTGCTGCTACTTTAAGACTCATAAACACAACCATCTCTGTGAAGTGTTCCACTACCACTAGGGCAATAACAGCCACTAGTGTTTACTGAGTGCCAGAGAGCATGCTAAGGGTTTCACAAGCACTATTTGAACTCTCATGATACCCAATGATGTATGAATGATCCTCGTCTTATCAATGAGGGAACTCAGGTACCTAGGAGTAAAGACATTTAGCCAGGGCCACACAATTAGTAAATAAAGAATGGAGGATTGGACCTAGCTGTAGAACCCAGTCTGTGTGTCTAACAGGAAGCTGTGCTGCTCCGTGGCGCTCCTCTCCTCTAGGATTGCTTGTGCTTTTACTGCGCCTTGTATGTAACTTCACTGTTGCATTTGTGGCTTGGTGGATGTCTCCTTCCCCAAACAATGTTTTTGAGGTCCTATAGAATCCATATTTCCTAGCAAAGACCCAGTATAGAATAGGAGTTAAAAACACTTAGTAAATTACTCATGAGACTACAGAATGTAGAATTTATTAGGATGTATATACTTAGGTCTAAAAAACTAATTCGGAAATTTCAGTATGGAAACACTGGGAGGAGAAAAAAGACCTTTAAATTCCTTTGTTTTATTTATATTTCAATAAGAATGACAAATGATAAAGTAAAAGTATAGAAGCTACTCCTGTGTATTTATTTGTTTATTTTTCAGGGAAATATATGTCACTGTAGATGTTACAGCAGTGAATTAAAAATCTAGAATTGTGCTTTCATTTTATTTTTCTTAAAGGGATTAATATTTAATCATAATTTGATATTTATAATCATAATACATATTACACGCTGACATACATGTATTCATTTCTGTTCATTTTATAAAGACATACCTGTATCTTTCATTTTCATTAGCAAAGCCATTTTCACATTCTATAGGAAAGAATTACCGTATAGATCACTGTAAAAAACAAAACAAAAAACCCAAAAACAGTTTACCCAGTTAGTTCCTCTTCTAAATTATTGAATTTTATTGACGGTAAGAGGAAGATATATCTGGTATGCTGTCCGAGGGAGACCTAGTTCCTTTTAACTTACCATGTTTTAAGGGGGTTGCCAAAGAGGGTGCTGGCTTTTGACAAAATAACCTTCTTCCTTATTTCTTAAATTCAACCTCTATAACAATTTACTGCTTCAATATTTTGCTTGTTTTTTTTTTTTTTTCACATTAAACATTTTACCTGCTTATATCCTTCAATCTGGGGTTTATTTGACTTCCACGGCCAAGGAAATGACCCTTTCTTACATTAAATCTTGGCCATGGCAATCCAAAGTTAACAAAACCATTTCCAAGCAGATCAGGAGGGGGACATGAATCAAAACAATAAACGTGTGAGGCTGAACCACTGACTTTTATTTTTCTTGTTTTTTACCTTCAACACTGTTATAGAAAATAAAAACCCAAGCCCTTGGTATCGAAATTAGTATTGGAAGGAATTTTTTATAATAAAAGCTCCCTGTGAGTAGGTGCGTCGAGTTACTGTTCAAAAGGGAAAGCTTCTTAGCATTATAGCAAACATACGCAAGCCTTCACCAAGGAAATAGATATCATCTTCTATCAGCCCACCCTAAATGAAAGAAAGCAAGCTTAAAATTGGTAGGAGAGTTGATTTCGCTACATGTTTATGTTAATAGGGTATTTGACTTTTGAATGCTTCATAAACCTTGTTATGCTCTGTGCTATTTGAGGAGTAAAACAGCTGGAACACTGCCAGAAGCCTTAATTGGAATCAGCTTAGCAGGGGCTGACAAGGTTTCCTAGTGTTTAGTTTCAAACTTACTATAAAAATGCAAAATTATGTGCTATTTATTTTCTATTCCTCTTTGGTTTATGCCCGTAAAGGTAAGACTTAGCTGCATTAAGGAATAAACTCATTTTTCTCTTGTCTGCCCCAGGCTAGTACTCAGAGTCAGGCAGCCTGGGTATTGTCTCTTCTAATTAGCTGTAGCCTCACTTCTCAAGCAACAGAGAATGTCATGGGGATCCTTCCCCCATGCATTTTGATTATTGGCTAAACCATCACTCAAATGGCCAATCTGTGGCCGAGTTACTGAGCTGTGTGGTCAGTCTGTCACCAATCTAGTAAGGCCACAGAAATATGTTCAAAATGGCTCTTGGGGGCGCTTAGTTTTCTCCTACCAAACGGTCACATTTGGTACTGGTCAAATATCACAAGCAGGCTCTTGGTTTTATTTCAAGCCATGAGAAGTCGATAAGTTTTGTGCTTTCTGTCAAACTTTACAGAAGTCATGCTTTTAATTTTGTTTTTTGGTTGGATTTTTTAGCTTCAATTGGCTCTACTGTTTCAACTCGTTTATATCCCTTACTATACTGTTGCCTGACGTGGACAAAAGTAATCTACTTCCTTTAAAAGCGCGCGCACACACACACAGACACACACACACAGGCCGGGCGCGGTGGCTCACGCCTGTAATCCCAGCACTTTGGGAGGCCGAGGCGGGCGGATCATGAGGTCAGGGGATCGAGACATCCTGGCTAACACAGCAAAACCCCATCTCTACTAAAAATACAAAAAATTAGCCGGGCGTGGTGTCGGGAGGCTGAGGGAGGAGAATGGCGTGAACCCGGGAGGCGGAGCTTGCAGTGAGCTGAGATCATGCCACTGCACTCCAGCCTCGGCGGCAGAACGAGACTGCGTCTCACAACACAAAACAAAAGCACATGAAAAATCCAACAAAAACGTAAGTACCTACTATATGCCAGGCAGTGTGCTGGGTGCTAATGACACCAATAGACGAATAAATAACACATAGTTCCTGTCTTGACATCGTTACAATCTTTTTGGGATGAAACAGAAATTTGAACAAATGATTTAGAATTAGTGATGAGTGAACTGTGAGTCAAAATGTCTGTTCAGCTGCCTCAGAGGCAGCCAACCCCAGCTTTTCAGTAAAAGGTCTGTGAGGACACAGAAAAGGATGCAAAACTCAACCTAAAGCTAAGATGGATACAAACCAAGTGCTAAATTCTGAAAGGAATTTTCTGTTCTTATAAGGAACTGGGTTGAAAAAAGAATGTCTACTTTTTACGTCAAACCACACACTCTGCTTTTGTTTGTGGGAAAGACATTGCTCTGAAATGAGACAGAGGTGCTTTACTTAATCCTCAGCATCTCTCCCTAGCTCTGTAAAATGTTGGATGGAAGGGCCACCTGGGCATCCTTGCCTTGTTACTGATCCTAGGAGGAAAACATTCAGTCTTCTGCCATTAAGTGTTATGTTAGCTGACAAACTTTTGTAAATGTTCTTTATCAAGTTGAGAAAGTTCCCTTCTATTCCTAGTTTACCTAGTTTACCTAGTTTCTTTGTAAAGAACAGATGTTGGATTTCTGTTAAATTATTTTCTGCATCTATACAGATGATCATGAGATTTTCTTTTTTAGTTTTGTTAAATATGAGTTGCATTGATTGATTTTTGGATGTTAAATCAGCATTGCATTCCTGGGCTAAATCCAGTTGTATGCTTTGGGTTTTATTTATTCTTCTTATTCTGGTTTCTCAAGGTGGTCTTTGATTTGAGATCTTTTCTTTTCTTCTAATATAAGAACCTAATGAATTTCCCTCTAAGTCCTGCTTTAGTGTTATTCTACACATTTTGATAAGCTATGTTTTCATTTTTATTAGGCTCAAAGCACTTTCTAGTTTCTTTTCAGCTTTTCTCTTTGACCCACAGGTTATTTTGTGTGTCATTTTGTTTCAAAATATCTGGGAATTTACCAGATAGTTTTATATTATGCATATCCAATTACATTTCTAATTTAATTCCATTAGTGTCAAAGAACATACTTTGTATGAGTTGAATCCTTCTAAATTTATTAGAAGTTATTTTATGGGCTGGGCATGGTGGCTCATGCCTGTAATTTCAGCACTTTGGGAGACTGAGGTGGGCGGATCACCTGAGGTCGGGAGTTCGAGACCAGCCTGACCAACATGGAGAAACCCCATCTCTACTAAAAATACAAAATTAGCCAGGTTTGGTGGTGCATGCTTGTAATCCCAGCTACTCAGGAGGCTGAGGCAGGAGAATTGCTTTAATCGGGGAGCTGGAAGTTGTGGTGAGCTGAGATCGTACCATTGCACGAGCCTGAGCAACAAGAGTGAGACTCTGTCTCAAAAAAAAAAAAAAAGTTATTTTATGGCCCAGAATATGGTTTATCTTGGTAAATATACTTCAAGCTCTTTAAAAGGATGCATATTCTATTGTTGCTTAGTGGAATGGTCTGTTAGTGTCAATTAGGTCATGGTGTTAAGTTTTCCATATTGTTACTGATTGTCTATTCACTTGTTCTAGTAATGTTTGAAAGAGAGGTGCTGAAATCTTTGATTATAATTGTTAATTTTTCTATTCATTCTTGCAGTTCTATCAGTTTTATGCTTCATGTATTTTGAAGCTCTGTTATTAGGTATATAAAGTTAATGACTTTTACATGTTCTTGATGATTTGACTCCTTTATCCATTTGAAAAGACCAGTTTTAGCTCTGGTATGAACTTTTGCTATGCAATTGACTTTTATGATCTTAATAAATGTATTGTAGCCTTTTTTGATTAATGATAGCTTCATATATATATATCTGTTGTTTGACTTGTAAGCTTTTTGGGCTAGAAGAGGAAATCCAAAGGGAAATTAGAAAGTATTTTAAACTTAAAATGAAACATACCATATCAAAATGTGTGAAGAAATCTAAAGGAGTACTTAGAGGAAAAATGTGTTAAGTGCCTATATAAACATAAATACCTATATGCATGTAAAGACCATTTTGGGCCTTTATATTTAAATTGAGTTTTTAGGCATTATGTAAGTGGGTCTTGCTTATTTATCTAATCTGACAATCTCTGCTTTTGATTGAGGTTTATAAATCATTAACATTTAATATGATTTTTATATAGTTGTAAGTCTACAATCTTTTTATTTGCTATTTTTTCACCCATTTTTATTCTTTTTTCTCTTTTTTTGGCTTTCTTTTGAATGATTTCAATATATAACATAATTCCAAGTTATCTTCTTTATTGGCTTAATAATCATATTTTTGTTGCATTTTTTAGAGTTTAAAAGAAAGTTTATGGTATGCATCTTGTATTTACAAAGCATGCCTTCGAGAGATATTGTACCACATAATATATAGTAAAAGACCCTTCCAGCAGTGTATGTTCATCTCTTCGCTCATGGATTTCATGTTATTGGTGCCATATGTTTTATTTCTACAAATTATAAACCATATTATAAAACACACATTATTATTTATGCCTTTAGTAATCAATTATCTTTTAAAGGAAATCTTTATCTGCTCTTGTCAGTGTTCCTCATTTCTTTGTGTAGATCCAGATTCCACTGAGTTTCATTTCCCTTTAAAATGACCTCTTAACTTTTCTTAGAATGCATGTAAGGTAGTGATGAATTCTTTCAGCTTCTGAAAATTTTTGTAAAAGTTTAATTTGCCTTTATTTTTGAGAGATGTTTTTACTGGATTTACATTGTTTATGATAAAATTGCTCTCATTCTTGTATCAGTTCTTCTGTACCAAAGACTTGTTTTTATAAATGGTTGCTTATAAGATTTTATCCTTATGTTTCAACTTTATTTTATTTTGCTTTAGAGATGGGATTTCACCAGGTTGCCTAGGCTGGTCTGGAACTCTTGGACTCAAGCAATCCTCCAAGTCTCGGCCTCCCAAAGTGCTGGGATTAGAGGTGTTGGCCCGGACCTGGCTTGTTTCAGTATTTTGATTACACTGTGCCTTGGTGCACTTTGCTTCATGTTTTTGTGCTTGGAGTTTCTTGACCTTCAAAGATATGTGAATTTATAGTTTTCAGTAAATTTGGAAATATTTTAGCAATTACATTTTCAAATAGTTTTTTTCTCCCATCCCTCCCTCCATCCTGTTTAAGGATTTCAAATACATTTTTATTAAGCCTTTTAAAGTTGTGCCACAGCTTATTCATGTGGTTCTTTTTTTTTCCCAGTTAGTTTTCTCTGTGTTTTATCTTAGACCATTTCCATTGCTATGCCTTCAAATTCATTAATCTTTTTTTTTTTTTTCCCCTGCGGTCTCTTCTGCCTTTAATCCCAGTGTATTTTTCATCTCAGATATTATGGTTTTCATCTCTAGAAGTTTGATTTAGGTTATTTTAGTATTATCCATGTCACTATTTTACATGTTCCTTCTTTCCTCTAACTTGTTGAACCCATAAGCTCCTACGGGTTCTCATATCCACTGTCTTACTACCAATTACTCCAGATTCCCAATCTAGTCATATCTACAGTTAATTCCTTGCTTATCAGTAGTCCCCCTCTTCTCTTGCCCACTCACAGATGTCATTCTCACAATTTTCTTCTCTCTTTCTCTATCACATATTTTTTACTCTTTAATGGGTAATTCATACCAGCATGAAATCATGTTACTGTTTCTTCCATCTTGAAAGAAAAAAGTTATTTCCTCTCTTTGCAGTAAAACTTAACAAAAAGAACCCATTTTGTATTTTTTTTTTCTCTTAAAGCCTTGCCACTTTTTCTCTTTTGACTGCTCTCCAGTCAGGTTTTGAACCACCAACCCACAAGAAACTGCTCTTGACAAGGGAATGAATGACTTCCACGTTGCTGACTCTAATGGACTCTTCTTGTGTTTCATCTTTCCTGATGCATCAGCAGCATTTCACACCAGTGTTCATTCCTTCTTTCCTGATACATGTTCCTCATTTGGATTTCAGGACACTGTGCTTTCTTGATTTTCTTCCTACTCCACCATCACTGTGTCTAATTTGTCTTTTCTGGTTCCTGTAGCCTTTTGCTGACTTCTAATGTCTATATCCCCCAGGATCCTTGGTCCTCTTCTTTTCACTCTTCATACTTACTATCCCTAATTTCATCCAAGGCAACATCTCTATTCTGACAAGTCTCCAAAGTTTATGCCCCAACAAAACATTTTACTGAACTCCAGTCTCATCTATGCAATGTAGGTCAGTGGTGGAAGGGATGGAGTGGAGCACCTTTGCTTCACATAGTTACTCAGAAACCCAGGCTGATGGAAGCTGCACCATCTGCAAATGAATACAAAAACTGGAGAGTCATGACCTGCATCTTATGCTTCAGCCTAGAGGTGACATACATCATATGAATAATCATATGGTCTCACATATTGGCAAGGAGGTTGAAAAATGTAGGATTATGGATATTCAGTGAGCACATGATATACTGCTATATCAGAGCGTAGGTGATGCTGTATTTATATGAAAGATGGTGTGTGGTTCTGTATTTATGGGCATCACCCTTAGACAATAGAAAAGTGTTTGAATTTATGCTTTGTCTTTTTCTATATTTTCTATTTGTTATAATGAACTTATACTATTTTTGCAATAGGAAAAATGTTAAGTTTTGATTCTATAACTGAAAACAAACGTTATTCGGGTCTGAGTGTGGCAGTCTTCTGTGCAAGTTAGGACTTAAGGAAAGGGATGAGGAAGAGAGAGGCATGGAGGGAATTTAAATAGAATGGACAAAGAAGATGGAGAAGATTTACTGGAGAGGGAAATGTGAAAGTCATTGGTAAAAAAAAAAAAAAAAAATCAGGAAAAAGAAACTAATTTTCAGAAGAATCCCTAGCTCTATAAGGGAGGGTGGGGGAAGGAATAAAACCAACTTCAGAGAGAGATTTGGGGGCCTCCGCCAGGTGTGGCTTGCCTCCTGGGGAAGGTGTATCATGACAAATGCAAATAAATTGTTCACTAAAGTGAAGAAGCAGAAATAGAAAACTGAGGTTACAAAAATGGGGTTGCAGAGATGGGCAGAAAATACTTCATAGAAGATCAAACGTGCTGAGCTGTTAATCTACACTGTACAGAAAGCCAGGAATTGATATGATCTCAGTATTGCTACAGAGCAAATAGATATGCATATTGCTGGCCTTAAAAGAGATGTGCTATCCTGTAAAGCACTATATATTTAAGAACAAACCTATGTAAGCAGTGTGAAAAGTGAATTGGTCTTAGGATCATGATATTTGCATATGCGGAGGGAGATGTAAATATTATTTGAATTTCTAATGCCAGATTTGAAATTGATTCCTTTCTTGTTGGCAGGAGAAATGACTCCCTGTCATATTCAAGGTGAGGTGCTATGTACTTGTTGACAGCCTGAAGTTGAGTAAAGATCATGTCTTGATGAAAAGATGAACCCAATTGTACAATTCAGGGCCAAGTTCATTTTATTGGCAATAGTGGATTCTTGAATAAACTTACATTGCTGGAGTTTGTGATCTTCTATGTATTCTTAATAATCTGATAGACATTAAGCTACTGCTGCGGGGGTTGCACGTGATTAGGAAAATATCCTTTGCATTTGGCAATTTCAAGATGACTGATCACTCTTTCCAGAGAGTTTCAAAAGATTAATGGGATGAAAGCCTCTTACCTGGGTTAACTGAGGAGTAAGTAGGAGGAGAGGATGCAGGAACAGCTACTGGACACAGCTCTTTAAAAAAGCCTGACTTCAAAGGGAAAATGGGAGATCTGTGCATTAATGGAACATGCAAGGCTGCGGTGATGTAAACACACATAATCAAAAGGTTTACACATCAGAAATAGACTTCTTATTTTCCTTTAAACTATTCTTTTAAAATGGAATCGTTCTTATTGGCCCTGTGTTGAAATGTAAATTTTCCTTCAATCAATGAAAATGATTGAAGGCTAAACCAGCAGAGCTACTGGTAGGCCTGCAGTTTGGTTCTCTTCAAGTTTATATTCTTTCTGTATTTTTCTATATTTTTATTTTTTAGTTTGTTTAAACTTTGAAGTTCAGGGGTACATGTGCAGGTTTGTTACATAGATAAACTTGTGTCATGGGGGTTTGCTGTACAGATTACTTTGTCACCCAGGTATTAAGCCCAGTACCCATTAGTTATTTTTCTTGATCCTCTCTCCGAAGCCTCCACCTTCCAACAGGCACCATCTTTCTGTATTTTTCAACATATGTTTTATGAAGATCTCTAACAGAGTTGAGGAGAAGCTAGAGAAAAGGAAGTCTTCTGGTGACAGTGCTTTCTTCTACTTTATCAGCAGTTTGTCTCTGGCCCCAAATTTTGCATGCCCACTTGGAGGGCAGGAATTTCTGATCATACTCTCTTCAAAACAGTTTGCTAAACCTCAATTGTTATATTAGATTGGTGCAAAAGTAATTGCGATTTTGAAAATAACTTGAGCATGCATCTTGAGGATCTTAACCTCCATCTCAAGTGCCTTTAGAACATTCTTTCCAACAACCTAGAGTCATCTTCTTGAGAGTCCCTGGTAAATATATTATTCTCATCTAATTACACTTACTGTGAATTTTAGCCCCCCCTTCTAGACAGGCCTTCTAGACATCTGAGCATCTAATTTGGGTTGATATCTGCTGTTTCCTCCCCAAAAATGAGGTTTTGCTTATAATATCCAGCCTTTAGATGATTGGATTTTGATTAATGAGCTCCTTCTTAAGCACATATTTCCTCATTCATCTCTATTGCCTCCTCTAGTTTCATATTTTCCAGGATGTTCTAAGATCAAAGGATAAGCTGAGTGAGCATGATACATGTCTAGACAGTAATAAAATACAAGATCTACTGATTTCAGTTGCTATGTTTATAGGAGTTACAACCAGACTATAGATGAATGATTAACTACATCAACAGCACAAGAGAAAGCTCTACAGCAAACATGAGGAATTATTCAACTGTCAAGACCTAGTATTAAAGGGGGAAAAATCACCTTCAAATTATTCTTACTATAGGAATAAAGAGAAGGAAATAAAACTGAGAACAACAAAAAAGAATGAAAATGAGATTATTTTCTTCTTTTTCTGAAAACTGTTTTGCTGTTTTTGCCCTTTTAAAGAGCTCAAGCTAAAGGCTTCCTTACTAAGACCTTTGCCTGACATTGCCATTAAAGAAACGGATTATAACAGAGCAGAAAGCACCAGCCCTGGAGGTTCTGTGAAAATGCTGGTCATAGGGAATAGGAATTGGAAAGCAGAGGCTGTTCGTGCTGAATTTATCTTCTCTAGTGCAAAGGCTTTTTGCCGCCTCTCCCCCTCAAGCCCATGGGTGGAAGCAGTGAAATTCACTGACATAACTGGGCCAGTTGCTTTTTATTTCAAGTATGCTGTGAGGAATACTTGAAAGCAATCATCTGTGCTCAGTAATTGGCTGATAAAGCTCAATATCCTCAGCAATTACAGTCACTGTTCATTCAGGAAATCCTCCATACATCATTTGAAAGCAGGACAAAATTGTAAATTATTATAATACTAACCCATGCAACGCTAGTAGAACATACTTTTATAGTGTTAGGAGCAAAGATTTAGACACTGAATGGAAATTCTAGTCAGAGAAACCACAGGTCATTGCAGTTTCAAGGGGAACTGAGAAGGAGAAGAACTGGTTGAGGAGGCGCAGCCACCATGACCCTGAGTCATTCCCGAAGCAAATTTGCACTCAGGAAAAGTCAACCAAGAATGTGATCACAGGGGTCATGATGAGATTGACGAAAAGAACAAACCACCGTGTATAACTACTACTGTCTGTTATCTGTTGCTATAAAGGAATACCTGAGGCTGGGTAATTTACAAGGAAAAGAGGTTTATTTGCCTCGTGTCTGCAGGCTGTACAAGAAGTATGGTTTCAGCATCTGCTCTGGTGAAGGGCTCAGGAAGCTTCTGTTTTCCATTCGTGGTGGAATTCAAAGAGGAGCTGGTGTATCATATGATGAGGGAGGAAGACCAGGGAGGCTGGTTTTTTGTTTTGTTTTGTTTTTTGAGATGGAGTCTTGCTCTGTTACCCAGACTGGAGTACAGTGGCCCAATCTCGGCTCACTGAAAACTCTGCCTCCTGGGTTCAAACCATTCTCCTGCCTCAGCCTCCCGAGTAGCTGGGACTACAGGCGCCCACCACCACGCCTGGCTAATTGTTTGTATTTTCAGTAGAGACAGGGTTTCACTGTGTTAGCCAGGATGGTCTTGATCTCCTGACCATGTGATCCACCTGCCTTGGCCTCCCAAAGTGCTGGGATTACAAGCATGAGCCACCAGGCCCAGCCCAAGGCTGTTTTTAACGATCACTCTCTCCTGGGAATTAATACAGGGAGAACTCATCCATTACCACAAGATCAGCACAAAACTGTTCATAAGGAACCCACCCTCATGACCCAAACACCTCCCACCAGGCCCCACGTCTAACACTGGGGACCAAATTTCAATATGAAATATGAAGGGGGGAAATATTCTATCACCTACCAGAGGTTAAGACAGTAAAAATAGATGGTTCTAAACGTGCCTATCAAGCACAGGACTGGAGTGGGAGGGAAGATTGCTAGTGATTGGCCTAAAAACAAACAAACCAACAAACATTAATGAGTAAGTGCCTAAGGAGTAACTGAATATGTGGGCATAAAGCACAGGAATGAAAGGCGTTTTATTTCACATAGAGACACATGAAGCAGAGAATTTAGAGCCGGGTAGTATCTAATTAAACTCCCAACTTTCAATTTACATGACTTAGACAAGTCTAAAGCATGACAAGCGAAGTGACTTGTCCAGGGTAATACCACCGACAATCAGACCTAAGTTTTCGTTTTCACTCTGCCACCAGAGATACTACCACCACCAACAGATGGCAGAGCTGAAATCCAAACAGGTCTGATTGTTATTCAGCAAGTTGCTACACATTCAGTTTTATGGCTACCAGGCCTGATTTATAGATCAGCATTTAGTAAGTTCTTCATCTCCTTTATTTCTAGGGCTTCTGATCAGTTAGCTGGCATCAACAATTCTTACATGTTAAGTCATTATAAACACCATTTTGTCCCTGGTATATCCATCTTATCTTTGAATAAGCTCTGTTTCTTCTCTGCTATTCAGAGAGCAATCTCACTAGCAAAATTACTCTTAGCTTAACTGTCACCATCACAACTGGCCTGCAGAGAACAGGCATCCTAGAAATGCTTGTGTTCTTTTACTAATACGTTTCTCAATTCATTAATGAAGGGAGTGTATTCTGGGCCCTTTAGGAACTGTATGTGTGTATGTGAGTGGGGGTGAACTGGCATAATATATCCATTCCTACATTCCTCTCTCCCTAAACCTTTAGATTTCCTCCTCTATATTATGCCAAGAATGATCTGGCATCTCAACCTCATTAAATGTAACCCACTGATAGGTCCAAGTTTTAGTCAACCAACTAATCAATCTGTCACAAACAGCTCCATCTACCAAAACATTAGATCCAGAACCTCTGATAAGTGGTCTGATAAGTCAAACAAATTTGACCAATAAATATTCTATCGTCCTGGTTCTAATTGCCCCTAGGATTCATTTTCATATATATATCTATATATATATATATATCTATATATATATATGTATATGTATATATATATATCTATATATATATATGTATATGTATATATATATGTATATATATGTATCTCCTGGATTTATACCAATATTAATAAAATAATGTAAATTAATAAGAGTTTGCAATTCTCTTGCTATATAATCCATTTTTCCCAGATAAGTATTTGAACTTTCTCTGCTGAAGCATTCTGAAATTTGATCCCAAGTATGGGTTTAGTAGGAAAATGGGGTGGACATGTGAGTCATAAGAAGACTAAGCATCCACCTGCAAAGTGATGGCCCAAAAGAGGTTATTACAATGTCTTCAATTAAGGGGAAGCTGGTGTTTGGAAGACTTACGAGTTCAGCCTGCTCCACTGGCAAGGGAAGCCCAGGGGTTGGTTTTGTATTCTCAACTTTTACTCAGTCTACCCAAACATCACCTTCTCAAATCTCAGGGTTGAAGATCATTGTGAGCATCAAATAAGAGTATTTTTTTTTTTTAATGTATGTATGTATCTTTCCTATCACACTAACCTTTTTAAGTGCAGAGATTATATGTAATTCAATTATGAATCACTCCCTGGCAGATAGAAAGCACTAAATAATTGTTAATTGAATAATGAGATCAAAGAGGTCTATTTGACTTCTAAGTACTTTGGCAAATATCCACTGCTTATTATTCTGGAAATGTCTTTTATACGGTCTGCTGTAGCTCTCACTAATCTCTCGTTTTCTCAGTCTCTCTTGCACGGTCACTGATCCGTGGTGGGGTGGTAAAGGGACATTTATAGTCTATAAGACTGAAAGAGCTAACTCTCAGAATAAATTCAGTTCGGGGAGAAAGGGTGTCCCCAACTGGGAAGACATTATTGACTAGTATTTTCTATTTTAGAGTGTTAGGGCACCCTGCTGACTTCAGCTTTGCTCTTTGGCACCGCTTTGATGTTTGTGCCTCAGTGCACTAGGTCCATGACAGTTACAATGAATGTTGGCTGCATTTGAATTCCTTATGGAACTCAAGGGCCTTTTTCATAATCCCTTTAGGCATCTCCATTAATGGTCCATATTGCATACTGCGGGAATTTAATTTGGATGAGCATCTCTGTGCCCTCTGTAAAGTGTCTGGGGGGAAAACTTGGGGGCCTCTTGTCCTTGGCGGCCTGGTGGTATCTCACTGACAGGAAGTACTGCAGTCTGTCAAATGAAGAAGAGTTTTGGCCAATGAAGTCCGAGACTGTGTGAAGAAAGGAAATATTTTCTAAAGAGCCAAGGCATGTCTTGCTAGGACTCAGGACAAATATGAGGGATGAGTAAAGGGAGAATGAATGCCAAACCCAGACACCATTCCCAACTTCATTTTCCTTGCTTATCTGCTACTATGAAATTGGGGACAAAAATGGGACACTTTTAGGGTCCGATGTGTCCCCCAAAATTCATGTGTTGGGAGCTTAATCTTCAATGCAGAATTGTTGAGAGATGGACTCTAATGAGAAATATTTAAGTCATGACCTCATGAATGAATTAACTCCCTTATAAAAGGGCTTGACAAGGGAGTTCATTCATGTTTGTCCTTCTGCCTTCTGCCATGTGAGGACAGTGTTCCTCTCCTGTGGAGGAGGTAGCTTTCAAAGTGGCATCTTGGAAACAGAGACCGCAACCCCATCAGACAACGGAACCTGCAATGCCTTGGTCTTTGACTTCCTACCCTCCAGAACTGTGAGAAAATACATTTCTCTTCTTTATATTAGGTTTGTGCAAATGTAATCACAGTTTTTGCCATTCAAAGTTTTTTTTGCCATTACTTTTAACGGCAAAAACCACATTTTTGTACCAACCTAAAAAATTACCTAATCTTGGAGAGTCTGTTATAGTAGCACAAACAGACTAAGATGTTCACCTTTCACACCTCCATTGCAGTAGGAAGTGGTCTTGGGATGATTTTCTGGCCAAACAGATGTTAGATGTCTTATGGAAGTTTCTAGAAAATATTTCTTCCTGAGCAACAGGAGGGAGCTCTGCCTTTTGACGCCCCTGCCAGCCTTCTTCACCAATCCCCTTCTCCATTTCCTGCCTTCAAATGCTGCCATGATGCTTGCAGCAGCAGCCACCACTGTCAGATCATGAAGTAACAAGTGTAAGGAATAAAGGAAATACCAAAGATGATAGAACAGGAGGATGCGAAGAATCTATTATTAACTTTGGGAACAATAACTCAAGTTTAGTAATTATATATCTCTAACTATACAGTGTTTTTATTTCTTTGTAACAAAAAAGAAAGTAAATATTGTGTGCTATATGCTCTACTCGCAAGATTTTAGCAAAACATTCAACTTCCTTGGACCTCAGTCTCCCAAATTATAAAATGAAAATAATGCCTTCTGCACAAATATAAATCAAGTAGGATACACAAGTAAAAGGGCTAGATGAATATAAATTAGCCTCACAAGAAAATTAAATGTATTCTGCATGAATATAGCAATTTTGGAACACAAGCTTTCTTTATTAATGAGAGAGTGACATTCACATTTAGAAAGCAGGGACTCAGGAGACACTAATTATTATACCCGTTCTTTCCACAGACTCACTTTGTAGCCTTTAGCAAATCATTTAACCCCTCTGACCTCTGATTTCTCACCTGTAAAATTTGAGACAGTAATGATTTGCCTTCCTGCATAATGGGGTTGTTCTGAAGATTAAAGATGGTGAAATATTCGAAAACTTTTCAAAAATATATTGAGGTATGTAAATGTATATTATAAATACATATTTCATTAGAGACATTTAGACATGAGACTGGAATGTTCTTATGTCTGATGTGGAGTTCAAATACTGAACCATTAATTAATAGTCACTTGTCCCTGTGGAAGAACTCTTGTTTATTAGGGATTTATATTTATTTCTATATTTTAAAATATCTATTTCCAGGCAAAAAGTAGTATTTTAAATTTTAGAATATTCTTTCAGTTTATTTTTATAATTTATTATATGTGTTATTCATACAATAATTAATCTATTTATTATTTTGTAATTACTTCCCAGTGATAGAGTAGCATAGGCAGGCCTTAGGAAAATTTGAGAGAATATATGAAGATAGAAAACTAGGAAGATATTTAACAAATAAAACATAGGAGCAATTTGATAAAATAAACTTATTTGTTCTGAAAAAAGGCCCACACACATTATATTTTACTAACTGTATTAACAAACTGCCTTAAGTGTTATTTTATGAGGAAAAGTCATCTCTCTTTTTCTGAGGCTAGAACAAGAGCACACACATACATACAATAGAATACAGATAGTCAGATGTAGAATAGAATCTACCTACCTATCTGTATTTTATGATAGATACAAACTGCAATACATGAACATGCATGTATATGAATTCTAAATTTTATAAGTAAGGTTATGCTACTGAAGATTGAGGAGGTGTTATGAAGTATATTAGATTATTTGATTTTCAAATGTATTTGTTTAGGCTTGAGGTGATTTTCTTAAGTTTGACTGTTCTATGGAATGCTATAGTATATACACTATTTTCACAGTTTGTTTACATTCTAGACTATCTTATATCCATATTTGAGAAGGCTTGCAACCCTTCACAATAATTAATGTTATTTGCAGTGGCTTTCACTGTGGGCTGACTGTGTTCCATAAGAGAACTGAAACCTAAACCGCCCCCCTACTCTCTCTCTCTCTCTCTCTCTGTCTGTCTCTCTCTCTTCCTCTCTCATTTTCCCTCAAGCACTGTCCTTTCCAGATCCAGACGTCTTTCCAGATTTAGCTGCCCTTTCTTCTCACAGAGCTGACAGCCCTTGCTCTGCCCAGAAATGTTATTTTTAAACCTTCTCTTGCTTACTGTTACAAGTTTTGATAAGGTCTTGACCACTAGGACAATTACTGGATGCTGCTGCCTGTCTACATTCTTATCAGACTATTTCTAGTACAGTTTCTACTTTTCTTATTACCTTCCTGTCTGTCTTACACTCAGGAAGCTTTGTCATTGTTAAGAGCAAAAAGTTGTACTAGATTGAAAAATACCTATCCTCTCCAAAATCTAATCAAATATAATCCTTAGAATGTGATTATTACCATTGTTATAAGAACTGCCAGAAAATGACTAAAAATTATAAATTAGAATTCAAATATTCCACTGGATACCATTTAGCTCATGGTCCTAGACTGTTGCCTTCCTATTCCAAAACAACAAAAGAAAAACAACCCTTAGACATCCATCTGACCCCTTTCTCATGTGATCTAGGTCACTAGATCAAGACACTATCTGGCCGGGCACGGTGGCTCACGCCTGTAATCCCAGCACTTTGGGAGGCCGAGACGGGCGGATCACGAGGTCAGGAGATCGAGACCATCCTGGTTAACACGGTGAAACTCCGTCTGTACTAAAAATACAAAAAATTAGCTGGGCGTGGTGGCGGGCACCTGTAGTCCCAGCTACTTGGGAGGCTGAGTCAGGAGAATGGCCTGAACCTGGGAGGGGGAGCTTGCAGTGAGCCAAGATCGCGCCACTGCACTCCAGCCTGGGCGATGAGCAAGACTCCATCCCCCCGTCCCCCAAAAAAAGACACTATCATTCACAATTCCGAAACTGGTGAGTTTTGATGACCACACTCAGCTGTCTGGCTTTTCATTCCTATTGATTCCAGCCCCCAAATAGACCAATTCTGAGCTTAAACACAAATGCAGTTAGCAGCCATCAAGCGTTCTTTAAACTCACACAGAAAAACATCATCCTTCCTTAGTCCTGACCTTGAAATCTTCCCCCAAAAGTAGATGTATGAGGTCGAGTAGTGTTCAAATTGCACAAAACAGTTTGTTGCCATCTTAATCCCTACCTTATTTAAACTGGGAAATGTTGCTTTGAAACCCCATTCTTGTACATTTTCTAACTTTTCTTAACTTTCTTTATTCTACCCACCCACTTCAGTCACAAGATCTCTTACCTGAAAGCAGGCAGGAAAATGTGGAGCTAGAAGGAGGACTGCAGATTAAACACTCATGTGAACTTTTAGTTTAGCGTATTTCAAAGTCTGTTATTCTCACTGCTGGTGTGGGAGATTATCCTGAACAACTTCTATAAATGCCACAGGGAATTACGCATGTACAGTCCATCAATGTTAATGGGTGAATAAACCTTACAGTTTGTTACGTAATGTAACATCTATTAGGGAAGGGTGAATTGGTTACTGTATGTATTAGGCTCTGAATTTACCTGAGTCAAACCCCTTAATGGGCTACTTATTTTACACTTTGTGCAAATGAATAATTCAGTCTCAGTGTATGCACCCTCAAGCAAAGCAAATTACTTATTAGTGGTATTTGGGAATTGACGCAAAATATTCTGTCCAACCTCAAAAGTGTCTCTGTTGTCATCTTCAAAACAATTCCAGATAGGACTGATAAAATTCTCTTTATTAATAGAGCTGAGCAATATATAACTGGAAAAAAGCCAAATTTAGATGTGCAGTATTAATTTTACAACCGAAAGCAGTTTGTATAAGCAGCAACAATGAGACCACATATTAGTGATTATTGCTGCTAATTTTGTGGTTTATGGGGCTTAGTTTTAATTTTTATATCCTATCCAATGAAGCACATTAGACATTCATGTAAGTTACTTTGCATGAGACTTATTACAAGGTAGTCATAATTTCCTTGGGAATAAACTACTTGATTCCAAAAAGAAAATTATGACCAAGATTTTTAAACTCTGAGACAAAAATCTTTTTTCATTTCTTATTCAGTGGCAACAGGAGATAAGTTTCCATCATGCCTATGCAACTTAATTTCTCACCTCAGTGCTGTTGTGTACATGGAACTTATTTTACTATGCCTGTTTGGGGACAGTGGCTATCTTTCCACATTCAGTTGTAGAAGAATGTAACATGATTGAGACTACTTTCCTTTGAGGAAATTAGTTTTTTGACTAAAATCTACTGCTAGCATTTTAAATACAAGCTTTCTCAAGAGCTTTGGATATTAACAGTTAAGTTTAAAACCAATTCCTCATAAAGGGAAACTGCGCCAGAGTCAATGTGATTCTCTCCGAGAGTGGAAGAGTATCTTAAACAGACATGCAGAAAACAACCGTCGTGGAAGGAGATCGCTTTCTTTTCCCTTCTCCTCCTACAACTCATTGGGAAGCAATGAAGAAATCAAGAAATTGAAACAAAGACCCCATATTCTATGAATCCTAGAGATACCTGCAGCCCCAGTTCATAGTACACGAAGAGAGAAAGTTGATGATGATGATGAAACAGTAAATGACTTAGTGAGATGTTAGGCAGATGAAACCTAAATGACGATACAGGGTGATGCTGGTGGGCTGCAAGTCTGTTTAACCTGCAGAATCCTGAAAAGGCTCAGAAAGTAGAGGTGTCACATACCCTAAAATGCAGGGGGCAGGTAGGGGCTGAAAACAAGGAGTTGGTTTAGATGTTGGTCTAAGTATTTGGTCTCCTGGGAGCCCACCCTCACTGCATTTAGGGAATCTCTTCTGTCATTTCCCCAGCAAATATTCTTTTGAATTACAGGAGTTCCAGAAAGAAAATAGGAGAAATGAAAGATTTTTAATACATTACACAAGCAAAATATTTGAGACTGAAGGACATTTATTTCTGATAGAAGGGGCTTTCCAAATGCTAGTAAAATAAATTTTAAAAGATGCATATCAATATTTATAATCACAAAATTTCAAAATATGTGAAAATAATCAATGGCCGTCAAAAAACAATAACAGTAAAAGCAAACGCACAAGCAACAAAAAAGGATTTAAGTAAAATAAAAATACCATAGGCCAAGTTAAAGGTAAAGACAAACTGGAAAATACTATTTGCAATTAACATCACAAAGAACTTACAGCCTTAATAAGTGAAAAACTCTTAGAAATATAAAAGCAAAAGCCCACATCTAATAAAAAACCAAAGTGTCTTAGTTAGGTTACAGAAGAGGAAATATAAATAGCACTTAAAATATGAAAAAAGGTTCAGCCTCATTCATGAGATGCAAATTAAGATTTAAATTATATGTATATTTGTGTATATATATATACACATGTAAGATTTATAACATACATATATAATTAGATATATGATATGTATAGAAAGATGGCAAAAATATAAAACATTGATACCTCAATTTGGCAAAGCCATTGGGAAACAGGTCCTCATATAAATTTGATTAGCATATAATTATAATTGGCACAACCATTATATATGGACTATTGTATCAAAGTTACATTTAAAAATACACCGTAACCTATTATTGATTCAATGGCAATGTATGTTACAGATATACTTGCACACTGGTACAAGATTTGAAACCACAAAAAATGACAAAGGAAATACACATATAAACAATGACAAAGTTAATACATTTAGTGGAATGTTATGTAGCTATAAAAATAAGTACCGATACGCAAGATCTTCAAGATAGATTATTAAGTGAAAAATAGGTAAGTACCATGTGGAATGTCCTCTTTTTTGTGTTAAAAAAGGGGAGAAAATACATAATTTTACTTGTATTTGCATAAAGAAACTCTAGAAAAATACCAAAAAAGGTATTAAAATTGGCTGTCTTTCTAAGTGGTGAATAAGTGACAGTTGATTCTCACTTGTTGTTTTATAATTGTATTTGCACTCTTTGGCTGTTTAAACTATGTACAGGTACTTTGGGGATACAACAAAACAAATTTTAAAATTTACTGCTCTATTTTTTTTCTCAGAGTTTAGCTCTTTCCTAGACTTGTAAGTCTGACCTTTTGGCATCTCTTTGAATGTATTGATAGGAATATAAACTTGATTTTGAGGAAGAGAAAGGGATTGGTTCTGGGGGAGCAGATGATATGGCATGACATATGTTGGCTGGCATTTCCCTTAGTTGGAGTTGAGTTGGATAGAGATGGGTTTGGAGTGATGCAGCACCAACTTGTCATAAAGCAAATAGCTCGAACTTCCACTGCAGATTTTAAGTAGTTTTTCTATTAAGATTATGTCCTCTTCGCCCCAACTCAGCTTGAGAATAACTGAGTCATAGGCAAAAAATGAAAGAATCCTGTTCATGCTCAACTTTAGGAGACTCTGAACCCAAGTATTGCAAATGGGGCATCTTCATTTCAAGACTTGTGCCACGTCTTCACTTCAGCTTGGACACCATGATTGCTCTGGCAAATGTGTCACAAACTGATGGCTTTGAGATCATGAAGATTTAACACACTTGTGGTGTACAATGGTGCTTTGAGAGTAGGCATCGTCTACACTGGGGATGGCAGGGCTTCCTAAGAGGAGATCCTCCTCATGGTGGAGCCAGAGTGTAGAGAGAGGGACATAGGAGATGCTTCAAGTGACCAGAACAGACTGCTTTGATATCTCATACAACGACACTTCTGATTACTGGGATTAAGAAGGAGGTGGATTTCAGCCAGTGGGTTAACTTGCGTAAGCATAAATGGGAAGGAAAAAAAAACACTGGAAATTAACGTAATCCTCCTTTTGTCATTTGTATGCTTAGTGATGTTTGGAGACAGGTGTATAAGGATGGAAAATGTGGAAACATAAATGACCAGTGCTAGGGAACTGGTTAGATAAGCTATCAAATCATGTTTGCAGGGAATCCTTTATTCTGTAGAATAATCTTAACATATTCCTGGGTCATGTATGGCTCCCTAGTTACAACAACAACAAAAGAATAGAATAAATATTCTGATAAAACTTAAGCAAAAAATAAATGTATTGGTGAAATATAGAGCAGCTTAGGTAATTTAAGGAAAACTTCAGGAAGAGCAGGAACAGAACCACTGAAGGGGTCTCAAGAGGAGGAGGCAATGGATGTCTTAAGTCTGGCACTGTCAGAATGAATCACTTCCAACCAATTTGCATCCTTATTCATTCCAGGAAGAAGGCTTTTTTGCTTAAATTGCATCCTAAGAAAACTCAGCTAGAGTAGGGCAAGAATCTCTAAAGCTGCACAAGAGGAAGGGTAGATCCCCAAAGGAAAATTGGGGTATTGGTCACAGAGGGGGAGAGAGAGAGAGAGAGTGTGTGAGTGTGTGAGATAGAGAGGAGACGGGGGGAGAGAGGGAGAATACCTTTCTAGCTGTGTGACCTTGAGCAATGACCTTGAGTCACTGTTCTCCAGAGGAACAGAGCCAATAGGATGTCTGTGTGTGTGTGTCTGTGTGTGTGTGTGTGTGTGTGAGTGTGTGTGTATGTATGTGTGTATGTATATATATATATATATATATATATATAGAAAGATTTATTTTAGGAACTTGGCTCATACAATTATGGAGGTTGCCAAGTCCACAATTTGCTGGGTGGACCAGTAGGCTGGAGACATAGGTAGGAGCCAATGATGCAGTGCAAGTCTGAAAGCAATGTGCTGGCAGAATTTTTTCCTCCTCCAGGGAGATTTTATTTTATTTTACTTTATTTTATTTTATTTTATTTTATATTTTATTTTATTTTATTTTATTTTTTTATTTTATTTTATTTTTTTATTTTATTTTATTTTATTTTTTTTTTTATTTTTTTATTTTTTTTATTTTTTTTATTTTATTTTATTTTTTTATTTTATTTTCAAGCCCCAACTGATTGGATGAGGCCCATTCATATTATGGAGCACAATTCGCTTTACTTAAAGTCCACCCATTTAAATGTTAATCTCATCTAAAAGCATACTCGGAGAAAGTTTGACCACATATCTGGGAACCTTAGTGCAGCCAAGTTGATCCACAAAATTAACCACTGCAGGTAAGTTACTTAACTCCTGTGTCTCACTTCTTGCACCTGTAAACGGTGATTATGATAGCACCCATCTCACAGAGCTGTTGAAATTTTTAGACACAGAGTACTCAGAACAGTGACTCATCCATGGAAATAGCAATACATGTTCTGTGTTTTCTACTGATATTCTGTAATGAAGATTTAAACCTTTTAAAATCAGAAAATAAATGTTTTTGGTGTCCAGATTGGATCTTTCTGCATGGCCATGGTTACTGAAGTTCTGATGGCCAAACTAGTTTGCAGTGATTTGAGCCTCCTCATCCCTAGCAAACCTAAGGGAAACCTGGGAACAAGCAACACAACATCACAAAGACGGCCATGTCATGGAGGGTTACGTGAATTACGAAAATTTTTTCTCCTTCTGCAATATTTCATCGTCCTCCCCTGCTTTGCTCCGTACAGTCATGAGAGGATACCACCTCCTTGACAATAGCAGGGGGAGGATAAGGAGAGGTGGGAGAGGTTGCCATCACTGCAAACTTCGTTCCTAATTCAAATAATTCTGTGTTTGTGAGAATCTTCACTTTTTCATGAGCTAGTGGCATTTTTAAATCATGGCATTTGCCCAAGACGACTGATCTGGGTACTCATTGCATAAAGGGGTTTGTCCCTGTAGCCAATATTAATAGAATGAACAAAATCTACAATTCTATAAATCCTATATCAAGTAGGGAAATATAAAAGGTTAGATTATTCTTGAGTGGTTTTGCTTAGCAAGAACAAGCAGACTTGGCATGTTACTGCTCAAATACTGAGAGACAAGGGGAAAAAGTCGTCAACGGAGCAGTTCCCATCTCAGGCCCCAGCTGTGTAACCAGTGACACCAGAATTGATCTCGCAATTCTGACCAGTTATTTATCCTCTCCAAAACTTCCCAAAGTTTGTTTTTAGAATGAGGCCCCTGAGTGTAGGCCTTTTCACTGGTTCCCACTTCCTTACCTCCCTCCCTTTTCTCCAATCCCTTCAATCAGGCACTTACAGCCCCAGACTATGTAAATTGCTCTTCCCAAGGCCAGAAATAGCACCCAACTTTTCAGCAACATTTTATGTGATTGCCACTGCCTCCTATATGGAGTGCTCCTTTCCACTCCTGCCCCTACAGTCTCCTTGTTTGTTTTCCTTGTGTTCTCACTGGCCACATTTTCTCGCTCTTGTTGATTTACTGGGCCATGGTGGGAAAGCCCTGATTCTATTCATACTCTTCTCTTCTCCCTGCATGCTATTAGCACAAATGTGTAAATTGCTAATTAAAAGACAAGAAAAAAGACAAAGTTCTGAAGTTGACAATATCCTCTGGTCTCATGGCTTAAATATAAACCCTACATCACTGACTCTCAACTTTTTTTCCTCCAATTCTTCCCCTTCTTTCTCAAGCTTAGACATACATGGGTAAGTACCCATGGACATCCCCACTGGGTGGTCTAACACAATTGGCACATCTAAACTGTCCCAGACCAGCCACCACAATTTCTCACCTACGCCACTGCCATAGCTCTGCACGGACCTCCTGTTTTTCTTTTGTTCTCCTGATTACACTGTCCACATTGCAGTCCAGATCATCTGCTAGAGCATAAATCTCTCAGCTTTCTCATTTCCATGCCATTCTATTGCAATTAATACAGATTCCAAACTCCTTTTCATGATCTCGGTGGCCTGGTCCAGATTTCCTTTCTTACTCCATCTCCATCTACCTTCCCTTACCACACTCCAGCTACACTGATCTTCTGATCCACAAATGCACCAAGCTCATTCTTTCTCTTTCTTTTCCAAGGCTCTCAGTCTTTGAAGTTATTCTTTCCTTTAGAAAGCTTTTTCATCTGACAGTTGCTTGCCTGTCAGACATGCTGTCCCAGGACGATCTATCAAAGCAGTACAAGTAGACCTTTGTGACACTATTCTTCAAAACATTCACTGCTGCTAGAAGTAAGTTATATAGTGTATTTAGTATGTATAGGCTTAATAGGAATAATAAGCCCCTTTCTCCACCAATTAAATCCAAGCTGTACTAGAGCTACCGTTACAAAGGACCACAACTGGGTGGCTTAAAACAACAGAAATTTATTCTTTCATAGTTCCGGAGGCTTGAAGTCAGAAATCCGGGTGTCAGCAAACCATGCTCTCTCAGAAGGTTCCAAGAAATGCTTTCTTGCCTCTTTCTAGCATCTGGGGATCCTTGGCACCCCGTGGCCAGCAGAGACCACCCTCGTCTCTGCTTCTGTCTTCCCATGGCTTTCCCTGTCTGTTGGTCTCCAAATCTCTTTCTCCTTATAGTAACATCAGTGAATGGATTTGGGACTCTCCTCAACCCAGCATGACTTCATCTCAACTTCATCAAGAGTTTAGGAATTGAACATATCTCTTGGGGGCACGTAATTCAACGTAGGCACTGCTGTATGCTATGTCAGGTGCCTAGAACATAACAGTTACTCAGTAAGTATTACTATCTGCCTGAAACACTCTGTCCCTCTCTGTCCACTTCTATCAGTGCAAGTGTGGACTGTGCAGTTGTACAGTGTGAGGCTCATTTGCCCCAAGAATATTCGCTGACAGCACTTGCGGCTGCAGCATTTACCACAACACAACTTTACCGGAAATATCTCGCTGTTACTATCATTTTCTCATTGCTCGAGTGTATCAACCTCGTAAACAAAAGACATCATTCTACTTACAGGGTTCTGTTTTTGGTAGTGGTATTTTCATTTACAAAATATAGTAATTCTCAATTGCTGAAAATGTCGTATTCTAGAAAACATAGCATTCCTACGCATGATGTCAACATCGTTCTGAAAGAGTTGTTGGCCCAAGATTCACTTGATGAATCCAGTTTTTTCCAGAATAGATGATTCTGATGATTCAAACGATTCTGATGTTAGTTCTGTTTAGAAATAGCTCCAGGAACAGTTTTTCTATCTTATTTTCACACTGAAAATCCATCAGATTTGCTTTAACCTCAAAGAGTTTGAGTTGTTTATGTAAAAAATAAGCGTTGGCATCGAGCTGTACTTTTTTTCCTAAATAGGAAAAAGGGTTAATGATGAGGGGTTGAGATGTTCCAAATTCTTAATCTATATAATCCATATTATACAGTGTGGCTGAAAACACCCTACACTGTTTCTACTTACTCCATTATTCTTACTTTTGTTCATGGGCCCTTCTCTCTGGCGTATTTTTTATTTTATTAATTTTTTATTTTTTAGAGACAGGGGTCCTACTATGTTGCCCAAACTGGCCTTGATCTTCTGGGCTCAAGCGATCTTCCCACCTCAGCCCCTCGAGTCACTGGGATTGCAGGTACATACCACTACAACTGCTCTTTCTGAATTAATTTTTTTTTTTTTTTTTTTTTTTTTTTTTTTTTTTTTTTGGAGACGGAGTCTTGCTCTGTAGCCCGGGCTGGAATGCAGTGGCCGGATCCTGCAAGCTCCGCCTCCCGGGTTTACGCCATTCCCCTGCCTCAGCCTCCCGAGTAGCTGGGACTACAGGCGCCTGCCACCTCGCCCGGCTAGTTTTTTGTATTTTTTTAGTAGAGACGGGGTTTCACCGTGTTAGCCCGGATGGTCTCGATCTCCTGACCTCGTGATCCGCCCGTCTAAAGTGCTGGGATTACAGGCTTGAGCCACCGCACCCGGCCTCTTTCTGAATTATTATTCTTCCTGCTACTCTGTATTTTTCTACCTTCTAGGCCCCCAAATCAAGTGGTCTTCTGCTTAGGTCTCAGTAATACAAGCTAGGTTTCTGATTCAAACAGCTGAATATAGTTAATGAAGCCGCCTCTGTTATTGCCCCAACTATTGCTTCCTCATTTCTGTGCCACGATTCTTCTCTGGTGTTTTACACAAACTCTATTCTACATGTGGATTCTGCTTTGTGGTGTTCTTCTTGGTTGCTTCTCTTAGCCACCTTTGTATTATCTGGCCTGTGGCTGCCACTTATTTTGCTGATGCAGACACACAGACCTCTTTTATCATCTACCCTGTCAGGAATTTACAGTGTACGTCTGGATGTTCCATCAACCCATTAACTTCCACTGCAGCATTTAAAACATATTTTATTATAGAGTTAGGAAAAAGTGTGGACAAAATATTACAGTGTTGGCTTCTAAATGTGATTGTGTATGATTATAACTTTTTTTTCTTGCAAATCTTTTAAAATATTATTTTCCTAAAAGGAATTTTTTATAGCAATCATGGGTCTCACTGTTGGGGGTATCTGGGTAATGTCTCATCCCTTTGATCCAGTAGTTACACAAATGGCAGTAACTCATTGAGAAATAACTCTTCCCCATTTAACAGAAAATGAAAGTGGTATTTGAAACATTAGATAATTTCACACACCTAGAAAGTAGTTGAACCAGGATTAGAACCGATTCTTGTCAATCCTAAAAGTTCATTTATTTTCACTGACCATGTTCTCTCTGTTTAGACATGTTTTAAGAAAGTGTAGTTTTACATTAGCTGTGTATTTATACATATATATATATGTGTGTATATATAGTGTGCTATATATATATATATAGTGTGCTTAGTAAATATTTAATAGATAGATGTGGTTGAACTCATTCTTACTGATATAAAGAGGTCATGAATTGTGAGAAATCACCAGATCTTCTTTTCTGTTCAATACCTCATTCATGTTTTCTCCCACAGGAGTTCAAACCTTGTCTCCTATTTATGAACTTCCAGCCTGAGCCAAGCTAGAATCTCCATTGCTCCCTGTGGGTTTCTCCCACATTGCACCTGTGCTACCCTTTTCCCCTTACTAAATACTCTTGTTCCAAGACGCATCCAGTTCCTAATTTCTGTGGTACCCCAACTAGAATTTGACCTTCGAGGCTCTGCTCTCAATGGCTCCCACTCTGACACCTCTCATCTCTGAAATTCTGCCGTATTTTCTGTGTGTAGTGCCTCTCAGGGACTTGAAAGGTGGCCTCTTATTTTGTCATTCATTGTCTATGTATAGAAATAGCTCATCCTTAATAACTGTGGAAGTATCATTTACTTCTTGGTTTCTCTGGATCCTAACACTTAAAAGACACTAAATAAGAGTCTAAGGCATTGGACAATGCAGGGAAGTTTTACATATAGCACACTGTAGCAGGACAGTAGGTCAGTAAAACTGTTATTGTTTTTTTCTCTTTTTTTTTTTCCTTTCAGCCTGGACAGACTATGACATATATTATATTTCTTGGTATCTCCAGTGTCCCAGCATGCTGCATGCTGGAAAATAGCAAGGAGTCAATAATACCAATTAAATTTAACTCAATTAAGGACACTTTTTTCGGAGAAGGTGAATTCCCAGAGTTGTTTAAATAATACAAAAGAACACTTGATAAGTTCTTCGAAAAGAAATGACATTCCAAGCATATTGCTTTTTTCTGGCATATTTTTAAAAGGAAATAAAAAGGGGGAGAAAGGTAGAAGCAAGTGCCTGGATGAAAACCAAGTAACATAAATTTTAAATTGCCACATAGAGAATTATAGAAACTTTCCATTTCTGCGATAATTTAGTCACATCATTTTGATTTTGCCTTTAGAACAATCTTGCTGGATTCCTCAGTATATGTTTTCATCTTAAGGATTTTCAAATAGAAATATTGTATCCTTTGAGCTAAGAGATATAAAATGCAAGCATATATCTCAAAGAAAATGCATTATTTTATTCACATAAGTAGAAATCACTGTTCTTTAGATAGCATCTGTCTTATAAGAATGCAGGAAAAAATCACAGTAGAGGTTTCCAGTTTTATACCTATTTTTTCTTTTTTACCAAAAACAGCCTTATAATTGCTCTGCTAGGATTTATGTAGTAAATAGAGAAAAGCAATTATTTTCAAAGGGCATTTGTTTTCATAGAAGTCATCATGAAACAAACATTAGTACAGGCATACTTTTACTGAGATTGAAAATATAATTGCTCAAATGCAGTTTAAGGAAGTTTTGAACGGAAATAGTAAGAAAAATGAGATCAGGCAAAAGCATTAACATGTAGAAAGTTTGGAAATATACAACACACGCACACACATATGTGTGTGTATATATATGTGTGTGTGTGTGTATATATATATATGCACACTACAAGTTATACTAGCATCACAGAACATTGGAAGGAATTGGAGAGGACCCCAGAAATGAGGACCAGGCTCATATATAGAAAGGATTTGCCCAAGATCAAAAGCAGTCCAAGAAGCGCTGGGGCTGACATCAAAGAGAAGGGAATTCAGAACATTTCTAATTAGTATTCAAAAATACAAGTGTATGTTTTTGTAATGCCTGATAATGATAAGAGCTAAGAGATGATAATTTACTCTCTTTCTTCCTTTTATAGATTTTTCCCTTTCCTTTGTGAAATAAGCAAAGCCAAATTATGTGTCCTGTGATGTAAACTTCTTAGGTTAAGAGTTGCATACCATCTCTTTCTACACTTGCACTGCCTAAACTAATGGCCCAAAGCATAACCATAGCAGTTGTATCTAGCAGTCACCGACTGCTTACTGTGCTAGTTATTAGGTACATATACTAACAAACAGGAGTTGAATTATATCCCCTAAAAAGATCTATTAGAGTTTTAACCCCTGAACTTCAGGATGCGATCTTATTTGAAAACATGGTTGTTGTGAATGTAATCACTTAAGATGGGGTCATATTGGAATAAGGCATGCCCTTAATTCAAAATGATTAGTGTCTTTATAAGACAGAGACTCAGAGTGAATGACTAAGAGAAGACACAGACACAGGGAAAAAGACCAAGGGAAGATGGAGGCAGATACTGGAGTGATGCGTCCCTAAGCCAAGGCATGCCTGGGACCACTGAAGCTGGAAGAGGCAGGGAATGACCTTCCCCTGGAGGGCTTGGAGGGAGCGTGGCCTTGCCAACCACTTGATTTCGATTTCTACCCCTCAGAACTGTGAGAGAATACATTTGTGTTCTAAGCCACCTGGTCTGTGGCACCTTTTTACAGCAGCTCTAGGAGACTTAGGACACCCAGTTAATCCTCATTATAGCCCATGCGATTATGGTCCTGTTCCTTTCCCATATAACAGGTAAGGAGGCCAAGTGGCAGCAGTGCAAAGCAACATGCTCAGGGTTACAGTGGCAGGACCAAGAACCCATCACAGGGAGCTTGGTTCCAGAATCCATGCTCGTAACGCCATGCTATGTAGGATACTGCAAAACATTGGCTGGTTAAGTGAATTAGTACGTTGATGTATAATATTGCTCTACAGTTCATGGGCATATGCAAAATCACTTC
Organism: Piliocolobus tephrosceles; assembly: GCF_002776525.5. Classification (NCBI taxonomy): domain Eukaryota; kingdom Metazoa; phylum Chordata; class Mammalia; order Primates; family Cercopithecidae; genus Piliocolobus; species Piliocolobus tephrosceles. The sequence goes on along the minus strand of NC_045451.1, from coordinate 15,226,797 downwards.
TCAATATATTGTTTTAAATCACATTTTAAAAACAATGGAAACAGAATAAAAATCTTGCAATAAAGTCTATGGTTGCTGCCCCCGCCCATTTCTACCAATTACTAGTCAGACAGTTAGCTTTCATTCAGTTCTAATAGGGTGCCTTATGTCTAATTATTTTTTTAAACCTTTATGGGTAGAAACTAAGAAAATGGCTATTTCAGAGCTCTGAGCAGCTGTTCATCTCTGAGAAAGACCATTTCTTTTTTTCTTGAAAAACCACTGCAAGTGTCTAACAAGTCAAAATGAGATACCTAAGACAACCTTTTGCAAATGAGTGGCTACATTTCCTTTTTGAAAGAAAAGTAACATGCGGGTAGGCTTCAGTAGAGTTCTCTATCTTTGGTTGAAGTGTCTGATCATGAGTATCCTAGTTTGGGAAACTGTGTCACCCGCTTTGCTAGGTGTACTTAACTCTGATCACACTCTCCAGATAAGAAATTTGCCAGTAATTTCAAAATCATAGGACATTTGCCATCTAATCACTCCCTTTAGACCCAGTGAAATGGTCTGCATTGCAGGAGAACCAGTTTCTGGGTTGCAATTCTCCAGTCAGGGCAGAAGGGAGGAGTGCAGCACTAAATGAGTCCTATGGATAAAGTGCCTCCCTGTCATTGCCCGGTTAAGTGGAGAGATACTCTGATGAGCTGGCCTGGTGTTACACGAGCAGCTGGGGAGCATGACCAGAAACAACTTCCAGTATCCTTTTCAAACATCAAATGACTGACTATTCCAGTAGCACTCTGTCCCTATTGCTCATATTTAAACATTTCAAAACCTAACTACTGTTGAGGCCATAGGAGTCTTAAACCTTCAAATGAATAATTCTTCCCAGTCCAGAGAAAAGGCCTCTTAGGGAAAGGTTGAAAGAGAAAGTTAAGCTCTACTTTATAAAGGTCAGGCCACTTAAAGCTTTGTCAGGTGCAGACAGATCCTGCACTTGCCTTTCAGAAAGCCTTGCAGGTGCGATGACTTTAGTGCAGACTGAGGCTGAGAGGCTCATGGGTTTTATACAAGGGGAAACTCCTTTGTTTCCTTCGTGCATGAAGACTGCTGACAATGGCTTGTGTGCACATAGAAACAATGAGGTCAACAATCAGCTTATTAATTAGACTATAACCCAATCTAAAGATCAAAACTCTTCTTCAGATACCATATACCAATGCAATTATTCCACACAGAATGGCAGCATCATGGTGGAATTTTAATGGCTAGCTAGAGATCTTGGGCAACTCTGTTGGTTTTATTGGCACTTATTTTTCTCATTAATATAAAATGAGGTGAAATTTTTAAATTTCTGGGTTTTTTTTTTTTTTTTTTTTTTTTTTTTTTTTTTTGTGAAACTGTGACACACATTGAAATCCCACACAGAAAGAGGAAGGAGCCCTTCCTTGGAACCAAGAGTTTCATCCTCAAATCTCAGCTTCCTGGTTAACTCAATAACATTGCACAGGTTATTGAAGCTCCAATCCCCAATTTCATCATCTGTAAAATAAAGATATTTATACTGACCTTCACACCTGTTGTAGTAATAAACAAAGAACTATATATAAAGAAATTCACTGATACCTGTTGATAACGTTTACCACATTTTCTTTCTCTGTCTACTCATTCTTTCTAAACCCAGGGAGATGGTCCACACTGAGGAATAACCAGTTTCTGAGTTGCACTCTTCAGGTTCTGGCAGAAAGTTTTCTATTTTTTAAAGTGCAGTTTTCATTAACTTCTAGCATTATGCCTGACTGACTGCTGGTTTCCACAAACAAGTGGCTGTTTAAAGAATGCAGGAGTAAAGGAATGAAGGAACAAATGCTAGCTGTGCAAATGTTCTTCCAGCCTCTGGCTCTGTCTGTACCCGGCCATTATGAAAAGCCTTCTAAAAGCTGCCATACTCTAGTAAGACGGATAGGACCTAATTATTTGATTAAAAATAAATCTATTCTTTTTTTTTTTTGAGATAGGGTCTCAGCTCTGTTGCCCAGGCTATAGTGCAGTGGTATGAACATGATTCACTGCAGCCTTGACCTCCTGGGCTCAAATGATCCTCCCACCTCAGCCTCCTGAGTAGCTGGGAATACAGGCACATGCCACCATACCTGACTAATTTTTTTTTTATTATTTTTTGTAGAAACATGTTGCCCAGGCTGGCCTGGAGCTCCTGGGCTCAAGTAATTCTCCCATCTTGGCCTCCCAATATTCTGAGATTACAGGTGTGAGCCATCATCCCCTGCCAAAAATAAAGTTATTCTTTTTAACGTGGAACAGTCTACCTTCAGCAATTACACTGACACTTCATTGAATGTACCTCTCATACGAAGTTTAGGAAATAAAAATCATTACCCCATTGTAAACTTAAGAAAAGAGAGTCTTAGAATAATTGAAATTTTCTCCAAGGTAACTTAGGGAGAAATTAGCAAAATCATGACTTATACCTTGGAGCATCTGATTCCAAAGCTACTAATATTAATCAATACATTATATGGCTTAAAGTTTACTTGGATGGTGCTCACACACTAGTTAGAGAATGAAGCCACATGCACACGTAACTATAGATAAAAAGAGAAACTAAGGTCTGTGAGACTGCAGAGGAGAGGTGATCTCTACTCGGTAGACTGCCCGGTGATCTTTGCATGTTTGCTGGTCTTTAGATTTCCTTTGAGAAAATGGCAAATTTTTGACAGGGAAAATTTAAGATTTTAGGGAAATGAAGCTCAAATTATGGCATGAAGAATGATATATGTTTATTATCCAGTCATTGGTTTTAGTTGGATGACAGCATATAATGTTGGGGGTAACTGGTGAGTAGGCTGGAAAGAAAAATTGTGTCATCTTTTTGGTTTTATTTGGAATACAGTGGAATGCTATGTATATTTCATCCAGTGAATGACAACTAATCTGGTTGAGGTGTGAAAGGTAGAAGGGAGAGAGGAAATGCTAATGGTAAGAAGCTAAGTTAAGAAGCAGTTGAAATAATTCTGATGAAAAGAAAATAAACATTTGTTAAGTACCTGTTAGGGAATAGCACTACACTAGACATTTTAGTCAAATCACATTTTTAGTCCTAGTAATAATCTAATGACAACATGTTGACTCAGTTGTACAGATGAGGAGACTAGGCCTTAGAGACTGAATGGTCAGATGATCAGGAGGAACAAAGACAATGCTGGAATCTCAGGCTCTCTGACTCTAAAGACCACTGGGTTAATGAAGACTTGATTGTCAGTGGCCTGATGCTGCAACCAATCCATAGGAAGAAGCAGGTGTGAGTGGAGCATTAGGGACTTCTGGAGCATTAAGGACCAATGCCTGGGGACTACCAGGTTGCTTTTACTGCTTTCTACATGTCAGAGTTATTTTTTTTGCATTGAAGACATACTTTCTTAAACAGCCAGTAATCATAGCTTCCAGCAACACCAAAATTTTTCACATCTAACTTTGTCATCCATTAGAGAAATTTAACAGATAACGTCTTTCAAAAAATCTTTTTTTTTTTTTTAAAAACACTCGATCTCACTAAAATGGTTCTGGTATTAGGGAAGAGAAAATCTTGTGTGGATAGAATGATAATTACATAACGTAGATGCAGCATTCATCTCTGACCAATGAGCTCTAAGCAAGAGAGTATGCTATGATATGAGTTGAACACTTTGGTCACACCTAGTTAATAAGGAGTCATCTTCAAATATGCAGATGGAAAGAAGGCTAGTTTCTACCAAAAGAGGGGGGTGCATGGGGCAAACCATTCTATTGGTAGTCACTACATATATTGTCCTTTCATTAAAAAACCCTTTGGGACAGAGCTTCCAGACTTGAATCACAGGATTATCCATAAAAATGGAATGGAGAAGGCAGATAGAGTGGTCAATAGAGCCTGAATCACAGATCTGACCATAAACATTTCTTAGCGGTCTGGCTTTATAAAAGGGCTTGCCAGTATAAGCCGTACTGATGTTAATTAAAATAGATTTCTCCACTGCAATGAAAGTCTTGTTTTAGTCTTGCTATTTCACAACATTATCTTATATAAGCAACAGATAAAAAACCAGTTAATTTTTTAATACAATGATAGTTGACAGTCCTTACATCATCATCTCATAATAAAATGATGACACACATTCCTTTTTTTTTTTTTTTAATCATAGATAGGGATTACTTCAGATGCTTTGTCAGACGGCAACATACTTTTCCCTTTTGTTCCTCAGTATATGTTATTTGGGGATAAGTTTACAAAAGATGATGCAATAAAAATACCAAAACCTATTTATCAGGATAAAATGTGTTACCTAGGCAACCTAAGAATATTTTCAAGATTAATTTTGCAAAAAGTTAGAAAGTTTATTTTTCAGACTACTTAAAGACCTTTCCATCATGTCTAATGGGTTCTTTAATAATTATCTAACATATTTACAGAATTGTACAGGTATTGTATTTTCACACACATCATCCCTTTTGAGATTCATAGCAACTTTGCAAGGTAGCTGGGGAGAGCATTATTCTCATCTTGCAGATTGATGAAATTGAGGCTCAGATAAACTGATTTTCCAACTTTCACAGTGTATCAATCATGATCTTGGTTGCAAAAATCATAACTCATTTCATTATTAGGAAGGAAATAAATGTAAGGACATTTTATAGTTCATGGACTACCTGGGATGGCTGAAGATTTAAGCTTTATAACTAGGTAGCCAGAACATTTTCCAAATTACATTTAACCACTCCAGAGAAGATGACTCATGTCTCATGCCTGTGACACTGGGCAGGAGCAATGCTCCTGGAGGCCTGATCAGTGTTGTCTTGGGAAGCTGAAGGTTTTCAACATCAGCCCCACCAAAGCAATGCATCGCCTACTTCAGCCAGTAAATTACCTTGCAATCAATGTTCTACGAGTATATGTGAGTGGCAGCAGCCAGATCTCCATTCTCCTAGGGTGATCAACCATCTTGGTTTGTCCAGGACTGTACTGATTTTAGGACTGAAAGTCCTAAATTGCAGGAAGTTACTCAATCCTTGGCAGACTGGGATGGTGGTCATCATACGGCACCATAGCTGCAAGAGGACAAGAAGGCAAATTTCTACTACTTGTACAGTAGATAATTCCTTAAAATATACCAACACTCTCAACCTTACCAGGCTAACAAAACACAGTAGCAAATGCCACTACCCAGAAGTGATGAGTGAGCAACTTCTTCCTAAATTGCTATCTAATAGGAACTTAAAGTATCAGAAAAGAATTAAAATATATTCAGTGGACATCTTTATTTTTTAATCTTCCAGTCAATATTGATGCCATCGACCTGATCTCAGTGACTGATTGGTCCACAGGTGGTCATGATACAGCAGGATGATTACAGTTTATCTGACTTCAACAGGACAGGTTTATATATACATAGAGTGGGTTACTCCTGTGTCTCTTACCATGCCTCCAGCAAGGAGGAAAAGAGATGCTTCTTAGTGGGAACTGAATGAGTTCAACATATGGAGGGGAACAGAATCAAAAGTAGAGAGAAAGCGAGAGATGAAGGGAGCAACAGAGAGAGAAGAAAGTAAGAGGGAACTGCTAATGCCCTGTGAGTTTCTGAAAAGACCTTACTTCTTAGCATATCATACTAAATTCCTTAATAAAGTACCCTTTTATGTAAAGTGGACTGACTTTCTAGCTCTTACAGTCAATAGAACATGTACTTGCAGGATTTTGATTTTTGCAACGTTTGATGCTTGCACCCTGGAAAGGCCAGTTGCAGATGCATGCTGCCTGAGTATGGAGCTCTGGGAAAAAAATTAAAATTACCATAGTTAGGGATAAAAGGCAGACTCCTAGCACACAAAATTATTATTCTTTTTAAAATATGCATGTATATGGTTTATTACATCTAGATTTAATTTATTCCCAATTAAGCCATCTTATCACCAGGTTGTTATATATTCCATTTTCTAAATACCTGTATTTACTTGTTTATATCTCATATAAAAATATCAAGTCCTATTCATAATTCTTTGCATCATTTTCTTCAGCCCACATTCCATTAATATTTTCTGTACAGGAATAACTTTTATGATTAAGATTTGATTCTTACTTTGGATCCATAATGCCAATGGTTTAATTAATGTCTCTCTTTTGCTATTCAAATTTCCAAGCCTCTGTCTTTTATTAGGACTCTTTTATTAGGACTTGCATTTAAGATTTTTTTTTCAATGTGCTTTTTCTGGACTGATATAAATGTTTAGTTTTTAAACACTGGAAAGCAAAAACAAGAAAAGATCATAAATTTTGTCAACAAATACCTGTAATGTCTATTTTCTTTAATCATTTTAAAAGCCTTATAGCAAGTTTTCCATATATATAAGTTGCAGGGTACACAATACACCGGTAGTCATTCAAGCACCGATTTTGTGAGGAATAAACCATGCCACTCAAGGCTGTGTTCCAGGGAAAGATGCTTACCATTCTTAAGGCTCTGTTTCAGGGAAAAATGCTTAGCATCCTGTGAAACTGCACATTTCCAGGGAAGAGGGTGAGCAACAGCAGGAACCATGATGCAGTGGAGTTCTCCTGGTGGATCAATCCAGGCCTGCAGGGCATCCGTTGCCCAACCTAGGTCTCAAGCCCCCAGAAGCTGGCTACATGCTTACCTTGATGCATGCTGCTGATTACCAGACAGAGGGGGAGTAGTTTAGTGACAAGGAACTAAAGACCTGCCTGCTTTCCTTGGAACTTGAAGAAACCACTTTCTCAGCTTGTCTACTATTTCTAGCACTTAAAGATGAAGTCGAATGTAAACATATAGCTGTCATCATTGTAAAGCCCTTAGAGTGTGTTAAAATTCCCAGGGTTAGCAGTACTTTTCCTTCTTAGACGGAATCTCATGTGAAAATATGAATGCAGATTTGACGGTTATGTAGAGGATTTCAGTGCTCTATCAACAATACTTTCTATATTTTTTGTGTGTTTAATTTGTACGTCCTGTAAGGTCTTTCTCAAATCTAAAAACTGACTGAAACCTCATCCTGTTGCATCTGTTATCAAGTGAAAATCAAACCTGTCTGCCTTTTCTTTCTTCCTATCACCACCAAACTGCTTTAAAGAGAAATCTGCATCTGCTGTTTCCGTTCCTGCTTATTACCTTGAAACCCATACAGCTATCTGGGAATTTCTTTTTCTCTCAAAGCAGAAAAATAAAGCAATAATATTAAACTTACCAAATATAATGGATCACTAGTTCTCACCCTTTTGCAACTTCCCTTCTACATTGCACATTAGTGAGTACCCTGTCACGGGAACTCTCCTTGTTTTGCCTTGATGACACTCTATCTTCCTGATTAAAAAAATAATAACTCAGTGCATTATCGTCCTTCTTTCAACCTTTAAATATAATTCCTTATAGAACTTTTTTTTCTTTGTTTTCATTATTTTCTTTAATGTCTACATTATTTATTTTGGTTATCGTATGCCTCCATTATTGCAAATCTGTGAACCAATCCTAAAATATTTATCTGCAGGCCTAGCCACCCACCAAATTCCAGTTTCACTTCCCCAAACAAATACTCGGGGGAACCTCTAGATACAAGGCTTGGTGCCAAAAAATGAATTGATTTCTCCACTCCTAAATCACTCCTACTTAGTTTCCTCCATATCTTCCTAGGTTACCATCCCATCCCACTCCAGGTACCTGGTCATGAAACTTCAACATTTTCCCCCTTTATTCCACATATGGAATCAGTTGCCAAGTTAAGTCCTTCAGGCTGCCATGTACGTTCTTCTTATTCTACCCTTTTTTCAATGCTTTCATTTTTTAATTTGCCTCCTGGATTTCTGCCACCAGCCTCCCATTTAGTGATTTTCAAGTGTGAGCTTCAGCAGAAGGTGAGGCGGAGGAGTGGGGTGGGCGAAGCACGTCCCATTAGGAAGTCCTATCAAGATATTGGCAGGGAATGGAGGTATCTGTAATGTGCAGACAAGGTGCTTTATGAGGCTTGGCCGTGAAAATGACTCATGTGTTGTTTTCCTACAGAATCTAGGGATACACACAACCCGGGGAGATGATCCACACGGAGAAAGAAAATTTTAGATTTTGTTTTCCCTTTATACTTATCCTGTTTTCAGAAACAAAATAGAGAAAGAATATCAGCTTTATTAATGTCTAATGTAGGTCTTGGCACCGGCCCTCTGCCCTGCTCCCATGTTCCCAGACAATGAATAGGAAGTGGGGAGCTCCTCAAACCCGGGGATGGACAGCAGCACCATCGCTTGCTCCCATGTTAGCCACGTAGTGTGTTATGTTTCAGGTTAGGGAAACACTGATAAATGAATTTACAGATTATTTCTCAAGCTTTAAGAAAAAAAAAAATCGCCAGGCGCGGTGGCTCAAGCCTGTAATCCCAGCACTTTGGGAGGCCGAGACGGGTGGATCACGAGGTCAGGAGATCGAGACCATCCTGGCTAACACGGTGAAACCCCGTCTCTACTAAAAAATACAAAAATCTAGCCGGGCGAGGTGGCGGGCGCCTGTAGTCCCAGCTACTCGGGAAGCTGAGGCAGGAGAATGGCGTGAACCCGGGAGGCGGAGCTTGCAGTGAGCTGAGATCGGGCCACTGCACTCCAGCCCGGGCGACAGAGCAAGACTCCGTCTCAAAAAAAAAAAAAAAAAAAAAAAGGAGAAAAATGAAATGTTAACGAATTCTAGTAAAATTAGAAGACAATATAAACAATTAAGCACAAGGAAACAAACGGCAGAACTGATACTTCTATTTCTAGTGTAAGTTTTTTGTCAGTCACGTTGCAACAGGACATAATGACAATTTAACCAGATCTGGCAAGGAATAGACCTCAAACAATCTAAATTAACAAGAAGACTATTTGAAATATGGCTATATTTCCATTTTCGGTGAAGATGAAATTTGCCCTAAGTGTATATTGTGCCTTGAGGTACCAGCTAAAGATAGCATGTAGCTGTCATAATTAGTAAAACATATAAAAACTAAGTCTAAATTACAGGATTAATTATGTGTGTGTGTTTGCACACTGAAAGCAGAAAAGTTTATTGTACCATCAAAAAGGTAATAAATACCTGTTTGAAATACTGTTCATTTTAATTTCATCTTTAAATTATATGCTTAAATAGTATAGTATAAATTAAATAAATATATTGAAGGCATACTTTAAACTTTCTACTGAAAGTATGCATGATAAAAATAAAAAAGTCTGGAGACAAGGATCCTTCACCAACAGAGACAGAAAAACTTCCCCAGGTAAGCAAATTCATTGCTTAGATTAGTACACATAATTAAAACATATACTGTGTTACATTTAAAATAAAATAATTGTTTATTACATATCTTGAATTTTTGATCAAAATAATGTATTTCAAAAATCTTAATATAATAAAAGAAAAATAGGAAATGTTTATCCTTTTCAAACTGAGGCATGGGCCATACAATTGTCTGGGAAACATTTAAGGAACAGTATTCTCAATGGTTTTTCAATCTATGGACTTTCTCCTTTATTCACCTTTCTGTATATTTGTGTGTACTTGTTTATATGCAACTCCAAACATTTATTAGCAACTAGGAGTTTTAGCATCAGAAGAAATGCAATGCAGAAGAAAGAAGTGGTGTAAAACCACTGGAATTGTAAGTTTGAATTGAAAATATCAGTAGGAACTTATATTTTCTGTTTTAAAAAGTTTACATTTGTGAACTCTGCCCACTGAACAAGCCTAAAAACAATGACAGGTCCAGGAGCAACAGTCATTTCTACTATCTAGAATGTGGTCTCTTGACTCCCTAGAAAAGTTACTGACTTCAAGTCTCAGACAGGAAATGTACCAGATGAGCTTAGCATATTTTATTGTATCCACAGATAAGAATGTTGTCAAAGACAAAATCAGAAGGACTCCAAAGAGAATGGATTGAAACACAGTAAAAACTGTTATAATCATATACTCAAATGAGACACATGATACCTCTGAAAATCTCTTTGGTGATCTTTGGAAGGTCCTAGAAAACCAATTCCTTATTCTGAAGACTTGTAAATAAAGGGAAAAAAATCAAGCAATAATTCAATCTTCCTGTCTGTATTATATCTCAGAATAATAAAAAATTTTCCTGAAAAAGTTATTTTTTTAAAGATAGAAAGGTTGGCTATTAGAATATTAATGGAATAAATCAGGCCAAGCAATGATTAGCAAAGTAAAAAGCCAGCAGGAATTTTCATAATACATAAATCAAGCTGACAATTCCTAAAGCAACTGATTAATCTTAACAAAAGACAGCCATGTGTTTGGTTACATATGTACCTCTTGATGTGATTCAAGGAAGTATACAATACTACTTATGGAATATTCTTTCTAAAACACACAAGCACACCTGAAATGACATGACAGCAATGCGATCAGCAAAATTTAAAGTGAGAAATTTGAGAGGACAAATGTCCCGCTTTTCTCAGCAGGCAAATTTCAAGGAAAGAGAAGAAAGGGAAAGAGAAAAAAAAAGGTAGCAGAAACAGTAGATTTAAAATTTAAGAGGCATCTCAACCAAATGCATCCTGTCTCAATAAAACTCTAAGCCAAAAAAAAAGTTGAATTTTTTGAACATTGTTGGATATTTGATAATATCAGAAAATCAGTATTTGTGTGTGTTATCATGACAATGTGGACATTTTAAAAGTCTTAACCCTTCAGAGGTACATACTGAATCATTTGTGGAATAAAATTAAAAGGTATCTGAGATTTGCCTCCAAATAATTTGGTTCTGGAGACAGTGTGATTTTAGAAGCAAGATTTACCACTTGTTGATTATTGTTGAAATTTGTTGATGGCTCTATGAGAGTTTATCGTATTATTTCCTCTACTTTTAATATGTTTGCTTTTTTGTAATTAAAACTTACACATACAAACAGGTAAAAATGTTAATTTAATGATCATATATATATATATATCTGTGTGTATATATATATAAAAATCTAGTTTAACATATAAATTTTACAAGTATAAGTGAAGATCTTAAGACATGCAATTCCAGTTTAATTAAATGACAAGGTTTTATGTAGGTATGGCTTTGCTTTATCAGTTCTCAGTTCTGTTTGTTATTTTCTTCCTTTGCTGTTAGATTTTCTTTACTGCTCTGCCCTTACGCTGGAAGATTAGCCCCCAGATTTCCAAGCACTCTCTGCATAGATGTGTGTAGAAGGTGTCTTAGATCTAACTTGTTATCTTTCAGGGATTGCAATGCTTCATCTGGGCCCCTGCACGGCTGTGGTGGATCAGACGTCCTTGGTAGTAGGTGCTGATTCAGCTTCATCAATTTTTGGCCTCTGTAGATTTCCCTTACTTTTCTGCAAGCTGGGTACTTGAGAGAAAGTTTGTTATATTTTATTCAACATGGTTAGGTATGTTGCAGTAGAAAAATTTGTCGATTAATATGCAATATTTCCAGAAACTGAAGACAGTTACATCTTTCATACAGCGCCCAGATTAGTCTTTCCAGAACATAGGCCTGTATAAAATGATGTATTAAACTATCATTTGTTTTGGAATTGCCAACAAATAAAAAAATATTTTAAAAATGTACCTAGGTTTCTAATTCCTCCACTGTAATTCCCATATCTGTCTATGACTTGATCATTTTTTGCACTAAGCAATTTTTTTTGCATTTTTCACAAATGTCCATTTCTTTGCTCAGGCTCATTCATTCATTGGGGATGCCCATCTCTTCATCTCTACACGATCCAATCTTACCGCTTTCAAAAGTCATCAACCCTTTTACAAAACTATCTCCCAATCTCTCAGCTAATAATATTCTCTCTCTTCAGAAACTTCCCCCCTTAGGAATTCATTTCTTTCCTTTTATGGCACTACATTTTTATGAACATTTTATCTAATTGATATTTATTCCCTAAGCTTCTCATTGCTAGGGCCTTTTTATTATTCACCTTCGCATTCCCTAAATTACAGACCACAGTGAGTTTCACAACCAGAAAATAATGACTTCCGAAGGTATAAGTAAATATGTTACAAAAAAGATTGTCTGCCACTTTAACAGCTTTATCTTGGAAAGCAAAAGGCATCTATGAACTGAAAACACCTGTGTCAACATAATGTAGATGAAATTGTAAAATACCTTGATACTATGACTTCTTGTTTACTCTAGGGAACTTTTGTCTAGGAAAGATAAGATACACCACCAAATATCTTCATTTTTCACTTTGGGAAATTCCTACAGATCAATTTATTGGAGACAGTACTCTTCACCTGGGTAAACAGCTTGCTTATCTAACAGTTTACTTGTCAAAACTGGCTTCCTTGGTCTTGTTGCATCCACTTATCTTAAATTATTATATCACAAATTTTGCCCACTCCCAAACTGTTCCTTGTGTTGAAAGACCTGCCTTGAAATGACCTGAGCACGGATTTCAAAGCCCAATACTGATCCCAATTAGACTTTTCCCTTGTAAGACACCCCTAAGACCCTGTCAGTGGTGTGCCTCCTCACTCCTAAATTAAGACTGGTGATATTTTGGGGCTTAGCATTGTATGTTATTGCGAAACCAAATAATTTCTCTCAAAACCTAGGATAATTTCTTTCTCTCTCTCTTCTTTTCTTTTTTCTGTTATTCCCATTCCTTCTCCCTCTCCCTCTGTCTGTCCTCTCTTCTTCTCGCTTTTCTTTGCTTTCCTTTCACAAGGTCTTACTCTGTCTCCCAGGCTGGAGTACAGTGGCATGACACAATTCACTGCTACCTTGAACTCCTGGGCTTAAGCAATCCTCCCACCTCAGCCTCCCAAGTAGCTGGGACTACAGGCATGCACCACCATGCCCAGCTAATTTTTTTTTTTTTTTTTTTTTTTGTAGAAACAGGGGTCTTGCTATGTTGCCCAGGCTGGTCTTGAATTCCTGGCCTCAAGCTCAAGTGATCCTCTAGCCTTAGTCTTTCAAAGTGCTGGGATTACAGGCATGAGCCACTGTGCCTGGCCTAGGATAATGACTTTCTTAAGTTGTCATTCTTGGTACTAATCTCTGTGCTTGGAAAACAGTAGATAAATTTTTTTCTTGAAGGACCACGTTTACTATAAGATTTTATGTAAGACTGCCATTTGCAAAGGATCTTTCACATAAAATTCAACACTTTTTGTTCTGCTGGATAACACCAATTTCTCACTCCACTTATTAGAGGACTATTAATTTGATTATTGTTTTTAGTTCAAAGAGTTACTGTTAAGTTAGAATATTTATTTTTGTCCATTTAAAGTTTATTTGCACTGGAAATCTAGTTGAGGCAACGTTGTGATTTTAAAGTCTCTTTTGAAATACAGAATAATAATTGTGTTCAAATTATGAATGAAACAAAGCAAGGACTTCATTTCTATTAGGTTGCAACTCAGAATTCTGAACTCAACCAAGAAAAGGTTTTGGTAAATTGCAAAGCACTCTACAAATACAGTTTTTCTAATTCTAGAATAGGGCATAGTACCTGACACTTAAGAGAAATGCAATAACATTTATTGAGCAAATGACAGCTTATAGTCTATGATTAGAGGGCTTTAAAAATGTCTCTGAATAATTTAACATCAGTTTACATTTTCGCTGTAGTAACATTGCTAATACCAGATCCTTTCTCAAAAACGGGTGTTATCGAAAGGGAAGGAGAGAGAGCAGCCAGGAGTGACACATTTTATGAAGCTCAGAGTGGAAAAGGAGAGATTTGGCTGGCAGAGCTCCCACAGACTGTGGTGTACACACTAGTCTATGTGAATGGCACCCCAGAGTCATGCAGTGACTGATGTCACTGAAGCCAATTCCTTTGCATTTCAGAAGTGAGATGGTACCTGCCCTGTCAACATGGAGAAATAGCTAAGAAAGTTTATTCCCAGTGTGGGTTTGCTGGGAGACTTGCAGAATTTTGTGGTAACTCAGGGTGAGCGAGCCTGCTCATTGAGCTGCTTCTGACTACCTGGCATGTCCCTGAAATTTGCAGAACCCTTAAGGGCTGGTGCCCTCTGGGTCACCATGCTAAAAGGAGCATTGCAAAATGCAAAGACAAAGAGCCACTTCACACAGATTTTAGTTGGGAAGGCAAAGTGGCAAAAAAGGACAGTAGTTAGTCCATGTACAGAACAAAGTTAGAGGAGATGAACAGAGAAAGAAAGATCCAGCTTTCATGTTAATGCCTTCAATTACAAAGAACAAAAGACGAGAAATAGTGTTGTAAAATTTTTTTTCCCAAGTGCATTTTTTTTTTTTTTTTTGGATATCTCTTGTCATTGTTTCGTAAGTTCTTTGTAGAGATGATTACAAATGAAATCTATCCTGGTGTGAATGTGTAAGGAGATAACCATACAAACACACACACATTTTATACACACACCAGTGCCTTCAGCACTATCCTGCGGCACGATAACATCCCACCTTGTTTTAAGGAGGGACATTACATCATAGAAATGATGGGGCATCATCAATTTTTTTGATCAGGAGAATAAAGGGTATGCCCCAAAACCATCTTTCTTTTTGGTCTGAAGAGGGAAATAGGGAAAGACAAATAAATGCCTATTATGAGCAGATTAATCTGCAAAATTTATGAATGGTGCAGATGGTGATGGAAGTCTCAGCACAAGAGTCACCTGGAGCTCTGCAGGAAAAGCTGCCGAGCTCCTAGCTGCTTATCTGTGGGTGCAGGACAGGGTACTCTACCACCAGAAATGCTCATCTCCTTTAACACAAGTGGTGGCATGTGGTTACATCTGGGGGACAGCTGCATCATAATATGGGTGACAAGTGACAGGAAGACACAGTTAACCGTCACTGACAAGCATTCAATGAAGCAAAACAGTATGAAATCATTTGAGATATGCTTTATTTTTCTCAGGAAAGTTTCCTCCCACCTTCTATTCCCAAAGAATGCAATCACACCTGTCCTTGGATTATAATTCATTTGGAGAGACCTTCAGGAACACAGGGTGATATGCAAGCACTTTCATGCTCTGGAGTGCATAGGACTTTATGGGAGTGAAGTCTACAGCAGTTCCCATTAATCACGCAAGCATCCTAAACTATTTCAGAGCTTCAGTGGAATTGTAAAGTCAAATTAATTTAGTTAAATAATTTTTTTTCTTTACTGTTGCAGAAAAGCACCAAGTGTTAAATAAACTACATAGAGCTAAGAAAAGGAGACGTGAGGTAGTTCTTGAGACAACTAATGGCCTGAAGAAGTGGAGTGATTATGGAGCAGTGGGGTGGAAGGGTGAGGTGGTAGAAAGCATAAGAAATAGAAGAATTGTATCGTGATCCCTTGGGACACTGGATGTGCACCTTGAACTTAGTGGTCCCTTGTTACAATAATGAACGTGTGTAGAACCTACCATGTGCTGGGTGAAGTTCTTATAGCTCCTTCAATTCTGTATGGGTGAAGGAGAGTTTCTTGTACCTATTTCATAGGTGAAAAAAGCAGAGGCCTAGAGAGTCTAAATCTCTTGTTGAACATCACAGAGATACTAAGTAGCAAAATCAGGCTTTGAATTCTAGAGTCTGGATCTGAGGTCTGAGCTCTTGCCCACAGGCTATGCTGCTGGATTGTGGCAGTCAGGACCGTGGGGCTCAGGACAGTGAGTGGCATTTCCAGGTCTGCATTCTAGCTGGGTGCACTCTAGTCTTTAGGAGGACCTGGGACTTGAATGATGCCAATTGCTAGTCCTCAGTCAATGCACGAGGCTTTCCTATGGCTCAACATTTACTGACTACATATGTGTCTGCTTGGTGTCATCTGCGTTCTGAACAAATGAAGATCCACAGAGGTTTTCTGTTTTCTTCACTTCTATTCCCCCAGCACAGTGCCCAGCTGCTGGTGAGCTGTCTCAAAGCGTTTGTTGAAGGAATGAGAGGCATCGGTACCTATTGTTGGTTGTTCAACTTCCCCAGTGAAGTGTTTTCTATTCTAAACATCTAATTAAGAAACTAATTTTGGAGCTACACTTCAAACTGATGCTTTTGAAGTTTCTTATTGGCAGAGCCCTAGGTTTCAAGCTCATTTTCGGCAGAAAGGACACGAAGAGAAAAGCATGAAGACAAAAAGCCCCACTCCTGATTTGACTGACATTCCCTGCTAAAAATGCTAGTCAGCCAGCTGAGTGACTGGAGTCCTCGGTACAGGTCCTGAATTGGTTTGAAAGGGAGCGGACTAACCCTTGTAAATGAGTTTAACTTGCTTTTTCACATGGATGGAAACTGTCAGTTTTCTGCCATCTATGCTGCCTTGAGCAGCGCTTCATCTTCTGTGTCGGGCAACTCCACTGTTTCTTCCCCCTGATTTCATACGGCTTCAGGAGAGACTCCTCCCTTTCCTTAGAAACACACCACAGTGATGGAACCAAACCCAGGTCCTTCTTCCCCGCTTTACCTTTAGCTCGTTGCCAAGGTCCTTGTCTTCTCTCTTTTCAAAAACCCTTTAATGTTTTTGAGAAATGGAAAGGCCGAGCCTGCTTTCCAAGTACTTTTGTCTATTGCCCAGGGCATAACTACTCTCAGGGTTCATGGGAAAGGTCATCTGGTTGAAAACGGCAGTGACATATTCGGCTTGTTGGGAAACCGCATCGGAACACTTCCATGAAGGCGAGGCGTCTTCTGAAGCAGGCCACCTCTCCAGGGGTGGGAGTGGCTATTACGTAGGGTCCTTTGTACCCTCAGCTCTCTGTCCTTCTCTTGTTCCAGCCCAGCATGCAGCAGTGTGACTGACAGCTTGCTTTCCCCCAGGCACAGACCTGATCCTGGAGAAGGTGCCAGAAGCCCAAGCCTGGAAACATTAGTTTCTGGTGCCAGAATCAAAGGTCAAAGCACATAGCTTTGTCGCTGTCCAGCTCCCAGTTTTGCTCAGGTGCCCGCTTAGAAGGCACAAAGTACACGAGCAGCATTGCAAAGAGCAAAGGCAGATTTCCTCATCCTTTCTCGCCCCCTCTCCTACCCTTTAAAAAAAATCCTATTATCTGATTATGAACAAAGAAACTTCTCTTTAATGCATCCTACAAATCTCAAAAGTAAAGAGATCGCACAATTTTAGACAAGAAAAAAAAATTGATGTTTTCAAGCATAAGGGCTAATAATTACAGTAATTTTCTCTTCCTTGGATCTCTGATTGCCAAAATCTTCAGATGGCTTCAAATATCATTTTATAGCTTTAGATAGAGCTTCACTGATGCTTTTGAACATTCTAGTAAGTATTGACAATTTATCTTTGGATGACAGTGTTATAGTTTTATTTAGATGGGAGAAAACAAGAGTCATTTTACACTGGCTTTATAGAAAGAGATGAATATTCCAGGCACACGGTTACGGGGAACTGTGCACAGGAGAGATGATTGTATCCACTGAGGAAGAAAGTGCAAATAGCACCATTCCCTCAGAAGGACTCCCACTTAAACATACAAAAGCAATTATACAATGCAGGTATTTATCCTCTTTATAAACTTAGCGGAAAATAAGAGAAGGTATCACTGTTTAGGAAAGTAACAGAGAAAAGAAAAGCAAACTCCAAATACTATATGCTGCCCTCAGTCTCTTCAAGAACTTAGCTGTGACCTCCTGCAGAGATTGAGGGCAAGTGCAGGTTGACAATTCTCAAGTGGACTCCTTTGGTTGACCTTATCCCATTCACCAGCCAATCAAGCTCCCCAGTGCTTTCCCCTCAAGTTTCTCTGGTTGGTTGATCTGGTTAATAAAGAAACTCGCTTTCTGTATTTTCACTAGAAGAAGTGCAACTCTAAAGCTGTATAAATGCACTGCAATTATTTTGTGATGAGTTGCTCCTTGACCTTGGCAGTGACCTTTCCAGATAATACTTTTAAGTGACAGTGACCATTTTGAAGCTTATGCCATTTTCTTTGCTATTGTAAATTATTTTGGGGATCAAGATTGCTAACATTCCTGTGTATGAGTCTCGATTTCTTTTTTTTCTTTTTGCTACCTCTTCCATTTATATTTAAAGTCCTTGAATCCAAAAAACCTTCCTCTCATCCTACTAATGCATAAAGGGTTTTTATTTTAACCCCTGAGTCGTACTTTCATGGCAGAATGATTTTTCACTTTTAAATGCTAACAATTTTCCACTTCAGACATGTGTAGCAATCATGTTTTGACTTTTCTCATTTTTCTCCCCTTCCCCTCCCGTGACAATTCTCTTTCTTCTGTTTAGGTGTATTTGCATGATACCAGCATCCTTATTATTAAGAGTTCGTCTGCTCCTGCTACTTATTCTCCACCTGAAGTTCTAATCCTCTGTTTGTGACAACATAATCATTTCCACAGCAACCAATTGTGAAGTTGCAAAGCAAGGATTAGACTTCAGGTGGAGAATAAGCAACAAGGGGCTGATGAACTCAGAAGAAATAAAAAGAGTACCATTTATATGCAAATCTGCTGAAAGGTGGTGGAGGGGACTGGGGAGGCACTGGGCAAAAAGGAATGAATAATAGAGAGCATTATTTTAAATAGACTTTAAAAGACTTTTTTTTCTTCTGGAAATTCAGTGGGCCTTTTTTTGCAGCTGCTAGTTGATTGGGTCTATTTATTTTGTATTTTTTTATTCGTTTTTTCATTCACTTTTGGTTTCAGAGACCAGATTTGCCACACTATGCTGTTACAAGAGGGATTTTGTTGTGGTTGTTGTTAATATCCTAGTGAACATACTTTGTGAGGATAAATGAAAAGAGGACCTGCTTAGTGAATGCTCCTAAAGAAGCAATTTTCAAGAATTTTCTAACCTTTACCTTAAACATGGGGACAGAACATAACAGTGACCATCTCAGCCTTCCTGTTTCAATTTAGGGTAGCAAGACACAAACAGAACCAAGAGACTTCTTAAGCTGAAATTGTGAGAGAAACCACCATAAGATTCTAGGAATTTCAGAAGTGAAACAAGGGAGGAGAATATCACTGTGATTCTCTGGTTATGTTAACACCTCTTCATTCAATTCTAGTCATCTTTTGTTTTTATTTTTTATTTTTTATAATGAGCAAGAGTAATTTAGAGTCTTTATTTCCAAGTTTGTTTGAATTCAAAGCTTATACCTTACCACTGATTTCTTAAGTTTTGTAGAATGTTGGAGTAACAAGGGAACATGCAAATAATTTAGCCTAGAAGTTGTGTCAAAGAAAAATTGCCTTGGACAGAGTTAAGCAGACAAGGAAGACTTTATTCAAGCCTATTGCAGTAGGGGAGGGGGACTGACCTTAACTTCACCGAAACAAAAGGCAGGAAGGGTTTTAAGAGATGAAGGGAAGTAGTGGAAAAGTACTTGAGGACAATAGGGGGTTGGTTGATGAAAAAGATTAGGCTACTTGAACTTGCTAGTTGGCGCTTATTGACAACAAATTTAGAGTCTTATCCCGCCACAGAGACTGGGAGATAGGGAAGCTATCTCCTATCCCCTTCAATGATTACATTTCAAAGGGGTAGCTCCCAGGTCCTTAAGAAAGATATTTCCAGGTTGCAAAACTGTCAAGAGACTTTGAGAATATTTTAAAGGGGCAGAGAAAGAACTTGCAATTCCAAGTTTTCTAAGGTAAATGCTCTAAGGAAAGGGAGGTCAAGGCCTAGCATCAGGAAGAACCCTTTCTAAAGTTCAGGGAAGCTGAAAGGAACTTGAAGCCTGCCTCCTCAGTTGCTAGATACGCTGTAGGAGCTCTGGGTCCTTACAAGGATGCTGGTGCTGGGTGTTAGTGTGTGTCCGTGTGAAGACACCACAAAACAGGCTGTGTGTGAGCAATAAAACTTTTTAATCGCCTGGGTACAGGCGGACTGAGTCTGAAAAAGGAGTCAGCAAAGGGAGATAGGGGTGGGGCAGTGTTATAGGATTTGGGTAGGTAATAGAAAATTACAGTTGAAGGGGGTTGTTCTCTTGCAGGCAGGGGCAGGGGTCACAAGGTGCTCTGAGGGGAGCTCCTGAGATTCATTGTCCAGGAGAAGGAATGTCACAAGGTCAATTGATCAATTAGATGGGGCAGGAACAAATCACAATGGTGGAATGTCATCAGTTAAGGCAGGAACTGCCTGTTTTCACCTCTTCTGTGGTTCTTCAGTTGCTTCAGGCCATCTGGATGTATACATGTAGGTCACGGGATATGACGGCTTAGCTTGGGCTCAGAGGCCTGACACTGGGGGCCAGGAAGCATAGTGCTAGCCACTGGTAAGCTTCTTCCAGCAGAAGAGATTTCCCCTTGTAACTGTTTTGCATATACAATTTCCTGTAAGCTTTCTTTTAAAAAGAGTTTTCCTTCCAGAAAAAAAAAAAAAAAAAAAAAAAAAAAAGGGAAAAGAAAAATTCGTTTGCTGTTTTTTTTTTTTTTTTTAGTTTTTTGCTGCAAGCAAATAAACTAAAGCTGAGACTGGATAAAGTGAAGACAATGTTGAACTTTACTTGAGCCCTGTGATCATGGAAAACTGAAGGTTAAGAAATCTTAGCCTTTTGTGTTTAAGAACCTACTTCATGCAAGAAACCACCGCTCCCCGTGTGACTTGGATAAGACTCAAGATGCTTGTTTACCTATGACAAGGCTAGACACAAACCCTCTAGATTCCTTATTTACTTTATACATGATTGGCTGAGCTGTTTTGTTCTTCTCATCCACTGGAACAAAAGTTTGCCGGTTATTTTTTGGCAGATCTTCTCTCTTCCCCCCCCAGGTTCCTGAGCTTTCCTTGAGTAGGCATGGGCAGCCCCTCTTGCAGGGCCCATATCAGGAGAAGGCTGACACTGGGGTAAAACGTGCTCTGTTCTACTGTCAGCTTGATCCACTTTTTATCTGGTATATTCCATTTCCTCTCACTGGTTCTTTTTAGCTTTGCTTCCTTCTCCTTATAAAGGAAAAGCTCTTTTCTACCTAACCTTTGAGACACATGCAGATCGCATGGTTGAGGCATTTTCCTCATTGCAATAGTTACCCTCCCACTATTGCAATAGTCCCTTCCCTCTCTCAGTCATCCTATAAGTTAAAATCTCTCCTTACCTAAATTTTTAGATTTGCTTTTTATTTTTTTTTAATTTGACAATGACATGTACACATTCAAACTGACTTGCTAAAAGATTTGAATTGGTGGCCTGAAATCCAGTTTGGGGTTTCTTCACTCCCCCAGTTTTGTCTCTCTAAACTGAATGCAGTGTGGTTGTTACAAAAGAAAAGTCAGGCTTGACAAAAGGGAAAATAGGAAACGTGGTACTAAAGATGCCATTGATTAGGTCCTCTCAGAAGCAGATTCTGAGACAAAGATTGATGTGCAAGTCATTTATTTGGGAGGTATTCAAGGGAGCACCAGGAAAGAGGTGGGGGAGGGTGACAGGGGAGCTATGGGAAGGAAGCCAATCTAGGCTGCGTTAATGAGCAAGTTACACAGAAGAAACCAGGGATTCACACTCCTGGAGATTGCTGGGGGACAGTGTGAACATGCCTCCGATTTGGTCCACACAAAGGAAAGGAAGCTGAGTTATTTAACAGTTCCTGTTGTTCAGGAACCCACTTAATGCAAGAAACCATACTCCCCATAGGACTTACATAGACTCAAGGTGTCTCCTTTGTTTACCTATGACAAGGCTAGACGTCAACCCTTTGGGTTCCTTATCTACTTCATAAAGGATTGGCTGAACTGTTTGTCCCTGTGATCAATTGGATCATGTTCATAATGGCTGAGAAGTGCTGTCAGGAACCTAACATCTTAGGACTTCCCTGCCCATGGGCCTAACACATTTCTCTTTTATTATTATTTTTAACATATTATTTTAACTTTAATACATGTTGTTTTTAATTGTGGCAAAGTACACAGAACATTTACCATCTTGACCGTTTTTATGTGTACAGTTAATAGTGTCAAGCATATTCATGCTATTGTGTAACCAATCTCCAGTACTTTTTCATCTTATAAAATTTAACCTCCATACCCATTATACAACAACTGCCCATTTCTGCCTACTCCCAGCCCATGGCAACAACCATTCCACTTCCTGTCTGTATGAATTTGACTACTCTGGATACCTCTTATAAGTGGAATTATATTCTATTAGTCTTTTTGTGACTGGCTTACCCTACAGGGCAGTGGGCTCTTCTCTGAACCAGGGTGGGTCTAGAAAAGCTGACCAAAAGCCCAGGTCTGGACTCAAGAATGCCCCCTACCCCCACCCCTCAGTGCCTGCTTGGTGCTCTACACACTGTGGCCGAGATGGTACCTAAGGTACAAGATAGAATCTCTTTTACTTTTCCCCCTGCTTTTCTACAGCAGAAAGAGACTTTCACTGTGGCCACCACAACTGTGAATGTACTGGATAACACCTGAAACTAGCATGTCTCAGAGTCCAAGGTCCACAGCATATTCCCTGGGTATCACAGTTGGGTTATTCATGTCCCAGGGACTCTTAAGTCAGCAGGTGATGAATCCTTCCAGGCATCCACTGTGATAGGGCATCCTAGCAGAGTTCAACGCAATGTACACCAGTCACTGTGCTCTCCCTCTCCCAAGAACACAGATTTCTCGGTGCCATGTAGCTGCTGCCAGTGGGTAGGGGAGGGGTTGCACAAGCACATCCTTAGCCACCCTGACTGGTGTCTTAGTAGGTCATGTGCCTACCCCTCAACAGTCCACTGGCTCTGTGCCCAACTCAGCACTAGGACTTCCCTAAGAATTGCAGTCCTTTTGGCCTAGACAAAAGAGTCCCTCTGGCTAGAATTGGTCCAAATGCTCCATCTGTGGGTGAACATCAGCCAAGTATAGCAAGGTTCTGCTTTTCAGTGTGACAGGGAAGCATCCTACCCTCCTCAATGTCTCTTTAAGTGACGTAAATTTAAAACCAGGTACTGTAATTGCTTACCTGGTTTTTGGTTTTTGGGATGGTACTTTGTGTGTGTAGTTAGTTGTTAAAATGTGGTGTCCCTGTGGTGGGAGGTGGGGGGGACAAAGAGTAGTATAGGCTTCTATTCAGCCATCTTGCTCCACACCCCCTTTGTAAGATTTTAACACATGTATTGAGACTTGTGTTATGGCCTAGGATGTGTTTTTTTTTTCCTAGAGAATGTCCCATGTCTACTTACAAAAACTGTGTGTTGGATGGAGTGTGTCACAGGTATCCCTTAGGTCTAAGTGGTCCATAGTTCTGTTCAGGAGTTCTCTTTCCTTGTGGATGTGTGCAGATATAAATAGAGCACTGACAGTATATGCCAGAGCAGGCAACATGGTGAAGTCAGAATACAGAGACAGTTTCATAATATCCTTTGTGTTTTAGAGACAGTAGTTGAAAAATTTTTATAAAACAGCCACTCAGAGTCATTATTTTCCTCACCTCTGCCTCTAACTATTAGACTTTCATATATCAAGATATTAAGAAAAAAAAAAAAAAAACACCCTGAGTGTAACAAACCTCATAAAACCAGAAAATCAGCATTATATATACATATTTCTATTTGTATCTCTTACACTCAAAGCACTTTTTTCTGTATTTTTTAGGCTTAGAGGTATTTGTGACTTCATGTGACAGTGCTGTTCTGGTATCATTTTCTATAGAGAGAATGGAAAGGTCCTTAAGATTTGTTTTGTAGAATAACTGATTTTTAAAACACTTTTTATTTTCCATGGCATGAAAAAGGTTTACTTTCACACTGCTATTGACATATACATTTTTAGAATTGATATTACATTAAGGAAAAGATCTATCATGTTTTTTCAGATATAAGCAGGAAGATTTCAAGGCATTTCAGGCTCTCTTGTTCAGGGACCAATTTTAAATAGGTTGAAATGATGAGACTCCAGGACATTCTGATTGTAGGGCATGTGATGAGTTCTATTGTGGGTGCTGCACATCAGGTCATGATGCCAGCAGAGTCTACATAGGTAGCTGTGTTCCTGGAAGTTTTTCCTATTATCTTGAAGCAACTAGTAATCATCTAACCATAAACAAAAGTGGCTGCAAACTAGATGAAAAGATTGCATACATTCCAAAATAAAAAATCCAGAACTCAATAATCTCATAGTAGATTCCAAAAATTCCTGTGGCTATTACCAATTTACTCAACATGAGGATATGTGTGACAGAGATGAAATTAGTGTGGAAAGAGACATTGGTATAAACTGATGACTTCGGCAGATTAAGAAATGACCGTGTAAATTCATCATTTGGGCTTTCCCCCGGGGGCTTTGGTAGGTAAACATGTAGGTGAGGGGCTTCAGAGCTTAAGCTCCATGAGCTACATGTAAATCTCCTCCTACATTATCTTGACTAATCCAATCCATAAATTTTGATCTAGAATGTCTCAAATTTATTTTCTAAATAAACGTACAACCTATCACCTGCTGGCCCAGATCCCAGCTGTTTATAAATCCTTTGCTTCTCTATTCTGGCACTTCTCTTAAATTTGGATATGTGCACTGGACCTGGAGGTAGGAAAACACAATTGCTGTCCCTAAACTAGTTAACTGTGTGAAATTTGACAAGTTACCAACAGTTTCTAAGTTGGTGATCTGGTTTGGCTGTGTCCCAACCCAAATCTCATCTTGAATTGTAGCTCCCATAATTCCCATATGTTGTGGGAGGAACCTGCTGAGAGATAATTGAATCATGGGGGGAAGTTTCCCCCATACTGTTCTCACTATAGTGAATACATCTCATGAGATCTGAATTTTTTTTTTTTTTTTTTGAGATGGAGTCTCGCTCTGTCATCCAGGCTGCAGTGCAGTGGTGTGATCTCTGCTCACTGCAAGCTCTGCCTCTTGGGTTTACGCCATTCTCCTGCCTCAGCCTCCTGAGTAGCTGGGACTACAGGCACCTGGCACCATGCCTAGCTAATTTTTTTTGTATTTTTAGTAGAGAGAGGGTTTCACCGTGTTAGCCAGGATGGTCTCAGAGATCTGATGGTTTTATAAGGGGAAACCACTTTCCCTTGGCTCTTATTCTCTTGTCTGCCACCATATAAGACATGCCTTTTGTCTTCCACCATGATTGTGAGGCCTCTCCAGCCACATGGAATTGTGAGTCAATTAAACTTCCTTTTCTTTATAAACTGCCCACTCTCAGATATGTCTTTATCAGCAGTGTGAAAACAGACTAATACAGTAAATTGGTACTGGGTAGTGAGGCACTGCTGTAAAGAAACCCAAAAATGTGAAAGCAACTTTGGAACTGGGTAACAGGCAGAAATTGGAACAATTTGGAGGTCTCAGAAGAAGACAAAAAATGTGGGAAAGCTTGGAACTTCCTAGAAACTTGTTGAATGGTTTTAGCCCAAATGTTGATAATGATATGGACAATGAAATCCTGGCTGAGGTGGTCTCAGATAGAGATGATAAACTTGTTGGGAACTGGAGTAAAGGTGACTCTTGCTATGTTTTAGCAAAGAGACTGGTGGCATTTTGCCCCTGCCCTAGAGATTTGTGAAACTTTGAACTTGAAGGAGATAATTTAGGGTATTTGGCAGAATAAATTACTGAGGAGCAAAGCATTCAAGATGTGACATGGGTGCTGTTAAAAGCCTTTAGTTTTAAAAGGGAAACAGAGCATAAAAGTTCAGAAAATTCATAGCCTGATGCTGTGATAGAAAAGAAAAACCCATTTTCTGAAGAGAAATTCAAGCTGGCTGCAGAAATTTGCATAAGTAACGAGGAGCCAAATGTTAATTGCCAAGACAATGGGGAAAATGTCTTTAGGGCGTGTCAGAGACCTTTGAGGCAGCCCCTCCCATTACAGGCCCAGAGGCCTAGGAGGAAAAAGTGGTTTTGTGGGCTGGGCCCAGGGCTTCCCTGCTCTGTGCAGCCTAAAGACTTGGTACCCTGTGTCCCAGCTGCTGTAGCCATGGGTAAAAGGTGGCCAAGGCACAGCTTGGGCCATGACTTCAGAAGGTACAAACCCCAGGCCTTGGCAGCGCCCACATGGTGTTGAGTCTGTTAGTACACAGAAGTAAACAATTGGAGTTTGAGAGCCTCTGCCTAGATTTCAGAGGATGTATGGAAATGCCTGGATGTCTAGGCAGAGGTTTGCTGCAGGCAGAGGGGCAGGGGGCCTCATAGAGAACCTCTGCTAGGCCAGTGTGGAAGGGAAATGTTGGGTTGGAGCTCTCACACAGAGTCCCTAAGGGGCACTACCTAGTGGAGCTGGAAGAAGAGGGCCACTTTCCTCCAGACCCCAGAATAGTATATCCACCGACAGCTTGTACTGTGTACTTGGAAAAGGTTTAAGATTTAACTGCCTCGCTGGACTGGCATGGGGCCTTTATCTCCTTTGTTTTGTCCAATTTCTCCTATTTGGAATGAGTGTATGTATCTAATGCCTGTACCCCCATTGTATCTAGGAAGTATCTAACTTGCTTTTGTTTTATAAATCCATAGACAGAAGGGACTTGCCTTGTTTCGAATGCGACTTTGGAATGTGGACTTTTGAGTTAAATGCTGAAATGAGTTAAGACTTTGGGGGACTGTTGGGAAGGCATGATAGATTTTGAAATGTGAGGACATGAGATTTGGGAGGGGCCAGGAATGGAATGATATGGTTTGACTATGTCCCCACCCAAATCTCATCTTGAATTGTAGCTCCCATAATTTCCCCATGTTGTGGGAGAGACCTGGTGGAAGATAATTGAATGATGGGGGTAGTTTCCCCCATACTGTTCTTGTGGTAGTGTATAAGTCTTACAAGACCTGATGGTTTTATAAGGGGAAACCCCTTTTGCTTAGCTCTCATTCTCTCTTGTCTGCCACCATGTAAGATGTGCCTTTTGTCTTCTGCCATGATTGTGAGGCCTCCCCAGCCACATGGAACTGTAAATCCATTAAATGTCTTTTTCTTTATAAATTACCCAGTCTCAAGCATGTCTTTATCAGCAGCATGAAAATGGATTAATACAGTTGGGAACTTTTTCTTATGAATTTATTTATTTTCAAATTCTAACATAGCTGTCACACAGTAGGCACTCAAGACATTAAATAATTATGTAATGAGCACTTTCTAATATTCTTGGTGATGGGGAATTCAGCACAAAGTAAAACAGTGTCCTTGTCCTCATGAAAGTTACTTGACATCATGGGAGGGAGACAGAAGTTTAACATGTGATTTAACAAATATTAAAATAATTAGTAAATGTTAGATAATTACAGCTGTAAGTATTACAAAAGAAAACAGAAAAGTGGTGAAGAGTGAAGGATGGAGGCAGATAAAAAATCTGTCTTACTGAGACAAACTCAAGTCTAAAACTTTTGGGGTCACTTCTAAAATGGAATGTTCAGCCAAAA
Organism: Piliocolobus tephrosceles; assembly: GCF_002776525.5. Lineage (NCBI taxonomy): Eukaryota > Metazoa > Chordata > Mammalia > Primates > Cercopithecidae > Piliocolobus > Piliocolobus tephrosceles. The sequence goes on along the minus strand of NC_045451.1, from coordinate 15,199,520 downwards.
TGAACTCAGACGTCCTTCCTTGCTATATTATTTCCTGATTCTGTGAAGTAGTGGGGGAAATAGAATTTGTGCTTCTGGAAGATTCTTAGTCATTTTCTTTTAACTAGGATAACTTACCTTATTTTGATGTGAAAAATAATGTATATATTTAAGGGGTACAATGAGATGTTTTAATATATGTACACATTTGTGGAATAATTATATCAGCTACTTAACTTATCCATCACTTCATGCTCATCTTTTTTTTTTGTCATGAAAACATTTAAAATCTACCTTTTCAGCAATTCTGAAATATACAATACATTAATATTAACTGTAGTCACCATGCTGTGTAACAGATCTCTGAAACTTATTCGTCTTGTCTAACTAAACTTTGTACCCTTTGATCAACGTCTTCCTATTCCCTGCCTCCCCTTCTTCCAGCCTCTGATAACCACCATTCTACTTTCCACTTCTTTAAGTTTGACTTTTAGATTCCCCACATATAAGTGAGACCGTAAGGTATTTGTCTTTCTCTGCCAGGCTTATATCTCAGTAATTTTTAATCATTACCTTCAGCCAAAAGGCTAGTACCTGGGCCTTGGAAGTATTCTTAATTTTCATAGTCAAAAGGAAGGAAAGGTAGCAAATACATATCCATGACTTGATTCTAATCATCTTCTGTCCACTTCTCTTTAAAAAGCACATAGCAGGAAAAGTAAAGAGGAACAGGGGAAACAGGACAAAATGTACTATTTCTGTTAACACTCCCAATAATGGTAGCTTCCCCAAAGGTAAAAGGAAAAAACAAAAGAGTCAGGATTTAGACTAAAATCAGCATGTAGAACATACCAAGAATGCTTGAAATCAATTTTTAAAAATCTTACAGAAAAGTAGATAAAGAATATAATAAGGAATTGAAAAGAAATCCAGGGCTGGGCGCGGTGGCTCATGCCTGTAATCTTAGCACTTTGGGAGGTCGAGGCAGGAACATCACCTGAGGTCAGGAGTTTGAGACCAGCTTGACCAATATGGAGAAATCCTATCTCTACTGAAAATACAAAATTTGCTGGATGTGGTGGCACATGCCTGTATTCCCAGCTACTCAGGAGGCTGAGGCAGGAGAATCACTTGACCCAGGAGGCAGTGGTGGTGGTGAGCCGAAATGGTGCCATTGCACTCCAGCCTGGGCAACAAGAGCGAAACTCCATCTCAAAAAACAAACAAACAAAACAACAACAAAAAGAAATCCAAATCAGTTAATTATAAAATGCCAAACATCGTTAAAAATCAGAGAAGTGATCATTACAAATACAATGAGCTACCAGATCATAATTGTAAAAGTGAAAAACTTAGAAGAAATCTGACAATCATACACGTGATTGAAGAAGAAATCAAACACTGCTGGGAGCAGGGATATTTACACAACTGCTTTAAATAATTTTCTAGTAGTTGGAACCTGTAGTTGTGCATAATTTATGATAACACCTTTTCTAGGACTATAACCCAGAGAAATTCTCACATACTGTACACATGGAAACATGGATACAGAATTTTTAATATGACAGAAATCTGAAGTTACTAAAATCTCCAGCAACAAGAGAATGGGAATACTAAATTCATGTATTTTGTATTTATACATTACTGGGCTTCATCTATATCTGACATGCATGGTTTCCTTACAAAACAGGAAAAAATTATAAAAAATGTTGATTTAATAAAGCTTGGATTGTAAGCACTTCGGTGCTTATTTTGTCTATATTTTCTGTATGCTTGGAATACTTCATAATGGAAAATAGAATGCTGTAAGAAAAGAGTACGTTTATCCTCATCGATTTGGTACTCACTACTGCTGTGAGAGCCTTCCAGAAGGCCTTCTGTGTTACATTTGTACAAAGTATGGTGTGAAGTACTAACTCAGGGCAGGAATTTTCTATAGTAGACAGTAGAACCATATTACCTCTACTTGAAATATATTATTGTTGTGGAGTTTTAGTTGTAAAGCAATTAAAAGTTTTTGTTTTCTGAACACTCAAATTCTTCCGGGGCCACAAAACAGCTAACTCAATTGAAGGTAAAACATCTGCAGCCTTAAGATCAGATCCAAGGCCAAAGGAGGGGTTGGAGGCCACTCATGTAAGAAATCTAGTGATGAAGTCAAGGGATTTTAGCCTGAATCAGCAACAATAATGGTGTTGTTTTGAAAATAGAGAAGACTTGATCTTATTTTTAGGCAAAAATAACATCAATTCCAAGAAAAGCTCCATCTGTCAGAAGTATGTTTATTAATGCATTAAAAAATGCTTGGAAAATATTCTTCCCAATAAAAATTTAAATTAAAATATTTACAGAAAAATAAGTGAGAACATGTTTTATTTTTGAAGGAGACAGAAACTTCCATAAGAAAGAGAAACAATTTGTTCACTCTACTTAATTTGCATGCTAATAAATATTGAATTGCATAAGTAAATTCCAGTAAAAATAATGTAAATCCAAACCTAACATTGTCATTGAAATCAATTTGAGTCAAATATCTGCTTGGACAGCTGGCATATAACAGAACACACATTTACTTCAAAGTCTCACAAGCACATTGGTTTTTATTTAGTTAACTCCTCGATGAGTGATTCCGGAATAAAGGTCCCTTGTGTGGGCCAGCGAGGAAATGGTATGGCACCATGGGGACTGCTGAGGGCACTCTGGGCAGCAATAAAGGCAATTGCAGATGACAGGATGCAGATAGAAAACCCAATCCATATTTTTATGGAAAATAAGTCCCTCAGAAAACAATACTGTTTTTGCTTTTGTTATTTTAGCATCTTGTAGAAGATGTGTATGTATAACTGTGGTCAATAATAACCACCTTAATTTCAGTAATGATGGCCACATAATAATGTACACATGGCTAGAAAAGGAAAACATTTGGTATGACAACGAGGCTTTTCTCTAAACAATGACAAATCACTGATGTGGTTTTTAAAAATCTTAATTGGGAAATTATTTGCCTAAATGGAACCATTACTTTAGCACAATGTATGCAACCATAGAAGAAATAAAAGCCCAAAAGGAAAATGGTCTCCTAAACTCAGGGTATCAGGGAGGAAGCAATCATTTATTTTACACCCAGCATGTGTGAGGAAATGAGCCAGTTGCTTTATAGGCAGCATCACATTTACTCTTTATGGCAACTATATAAGATGTGTGCTATTTTCCCTATTTAAAAGTTGAGAAAAACTGGAATGATATCTAATATACTGCTTAACATCATGTAGTTTGCAAGTGATGGAGCTGTGGAACTGAGAGAGGAAGTTAGGACTAAACCTGAAGCCCATTGTGTTAGTCAAGGTTCTCTAGAGGGACAGAACTAATAGGATACACATATATATATGTATCATATATATATGTATCCTATTGTGTATATGGATCATATATATGTATGATATATATGTAGGATACACACACACACACACACATATTTATGAAACCCTATATATGTAAGGTTAACTTACACTATGACAAGGTCCCACAACAGGCCATTTGCAAGCTGAGGAGCAAGGAGAGCCAGTTCGAGTCCCAAAACTGAAGAACTTGGAGTTTGATGTTTGAGGGCAGGAAGCATGTAGCACGGGAGAAAGATGTAGGCTGGGAGGCTAGGCCAGTCTGATCTTTTCACAATTTTCCTGCTTGCTTTAAATTCTAGCTGCACTGGCAGCGGATTAGATGGTGCCCACCTAGATTAAGGGTGGGTCTGCCTTTCCCAGCCCACTGACTCCAGTGTTAATCCCTTTGGCAACACCCTCACAGACACACCCAGGATTAATACTTTGCATCCTTCAGTCCAATGAGTTGACACTTAGTCCCTGTTCTCACACCTATGGTCCCTGTTCTCTTATTGCTTTTGGTTTTTATTTTGTATAATGTTCAGAATGTATGTACCTTTAAAAAAAACTTTGGCCAAAACTTTAAATTACAGATATGTGGTATTCTCATTGTCATTATTTTTTAAAAGGCAATTTTTTATTTTTTATAAAAACCACTCAGCATACTCTTAGCCAACAATGGCATTAACTACCTTTGTCATCTTACATGTTTGTAAATAATGATTCATGTGTATTTCCTGGATAATGCTTGTTAAGCATTGTTTTAAGCTCCTTACATGTATTCTGTGTATTATTTGCAATAACCTTTCAGGTAAATGCTCTTATTTTCTCATTCTACAGATAAGGAAACTGAGGCTCAGAGTTGGCAGGTAACATGTTCAAGATCTTGAAACTAGCAGGTGGCAGAGCTGGGGTTCATCTGTCTCCATGTGCTCAGAGTATGTATAGCTAATCACTTGTTTAAATTGCATTGATTTTCACAGTTTTTGTAACTAACAAAGTGGAATATATTTTCGTGTTTAAAGAAACCTGTTGACCATTTATCATTCCCCCTTAGGAACCTGCTTGTTGATATCTGTATCTATTTTTTTTCTGTGTAAAAAATGGCCCCAAATCTCAGCAGCTTAAAACCACAGGCTTTTCTTATCGATCATGAATCTGTGGGTTGGCTGGGGTTGAGTGCGTCTAGGCTGGACCTTGTTGGGTGCTTTGTTTTGGACCATGGCCATGGAACACTCCTGCCTCCCTCTGCAGGATGGTGGGTTAGTTGGCTCTGGGTCCGTTAAATCTGTCTCATGTGTCTCATCCTCCTTGGCCTGGGGAACTGGATAGGTGTGAAATAAGAAGTATTTTTTATATTGGTCTCTGCCCCCAGATCCTGGCACAGAGCTTCTAAAACCCTCGTAATTTCCTGCGCTATAGAGATGGAAGGAGAATCTTTTCTTGTAATATTTGGTCTTTGATCCCAATTCCTGACACAGCACTAAATCCTTTGGTATTTCCTGGGTGATGCGAGTGTCTTATGTTCTAATGAGGTGACTCTTGGTGGGCTCCTGGATGGGAGCTGGTTGCCAGAAAGACCAAGCCAAGATTGGAGGCTTAGAACTTTCAGCCCCAACCCCAATTCTCTAGAGAGAGGAGAGGACTGGCAACTGAGGTAATAATCAATCATACCTATGTGACGAAACTCCATAAAAATCTCAAAGGTACAAGGTTCAGAGCACATCCAAGTGGCAAATACATCCCTATGCTGGGAGGGTGATGTGTCCCCATTCCATGGAGACAGAAGCTCCTGCACTCAGGAGCCTCCCAGACCTCACCCTAACATATCTCTTTATCTGAATGTGTATCCATGTCTTAGAACGTTGATGTTACTGTAAAGGAATACATGAGCTGGATAATGTATAAAGAAAAGAGGTTTATTTGGCTTACAGTTCTGCAGGCTGTACAAAAAACACAGCCCCAATATTTGCTTCTGATGAGGGCCTCAAGAAGCTTCCACTCATGGTAAAAGGCGAAGCAGAGCCAGCGTGTGCAGAGGTCACATGGCAGAAGAGAGAGAAAGCAAAAGAGAGGAGAGGGTGGTGCCAAAGTCTTATTAACAACCAGCTTTTGGGGAAACTTATAGACCAAGAACTCACTCACTGCCTCCCTACCCCACCAAAGGAGGGCATTAATCTATTCATGAGGGATCTGGTCCCCCACCGTGATTCACACACCCTATTGGGCACCATTTCTAACATTAGGATTTTTTTTTTCTTTAAATTTGTTTTTATAGAGAGCACCTTGCTTTGTTTCTCAGGCTGGAGTGCAGTGGTGGGATCATAGCTCACTATAACCTCAAACTGTTGGGCTCAAGCAATCCTCCCACTTCAGCCTCCAGAGTAGCTAGGACTACAGAAGCACACCCCATGCCCAGCTAATTTATTTATTTATTTTATTATTATTTATTCTTTTTAGAGACAGAGTCTCACACTGTTACCCAGGCTGGAGTGCACTGGTGTGAACACAACTCATTGCAGCCTTGACCTCCTGGGCTCAGGTGATCTTCCTGCCTCAGCCCCCCAATTAGCTGGAGCTACAAGTGCATGCTACCATACCTGGCTGTTTTATAGTTTTTTGTAGAAATGGGGTTTTGCCATGCTTCCCAGGCTAGTCTCGAACTCCTGGCCTCAAGTGATCCATCCGCCTTTGCCTCCCAAAGCACTGGGATTCGAGGGATGAGCCATTGCGCCTGGCCAGGAATCAGATTTTAACATGAGATATGGATGTGTCAAATATTCGAACCACAGCAAATTGTATCCTTTATCATGTCCTTTACTAAGATAAAAAACTGGTAAAAACAAGTGAGTTCTGTGAGCTGCTCTAACAAATTAACTGAACCCAAGAATGGGGTCATGGAAACCTCTCATTTGTTATACAAGTGAAGCAGAGTTCTGGGTAAGCTGGGAACCGCCTTCTTGCGATTTGTAGTTGAAATTGTGGCAGAGGGACAGTCATATGAGATTGAGCTTTTAACCTGTGGGGTGTCCGCACAAGCTCAGATTAGTGTTGGAATTGAATCAAACTGGGACACCCAGTTGGAATCTCAAGATTATGGAAAAAGATCCCCACACATATGGCCACAGAAGTATTCTGCAGTGAATGTTGAACATATTGGAGGGGAAACTGTTTTTTCTCTCTATACACCAAGGTATGGCCTACTCATGGCAGTGACAGAAGCAAAATAGAACAAAAGAAACCAAACAAGGCCACTGCGATCTACGTCCCAACAACACATTGACACTTCTGCCTTTTTTAATTGGCGAAAGCAAGCCACAGAAACAGTCTATAGTGTTACCCACGTGAGTCCCAGTGCTCATGTGGGAGACTGCTCCTGTTCTGTCTTCAGTCCTGCATGACCAGACCATTTTCTTTCTTTTTTTTTTTTTTTTTTTTGAGACGGAGTCTGGCTCTGTCACCGGGGCTGGAGTGCTGTGGCCAGATCTCAGCTCACTGCAAGCTCCGCCTCCCGGATTTTATGCCATTCTCCTGCCTCAGCCTCCGGAGTAGCTGGGACCACAGGCGCCCGCCACCTCGCCCGGCTAGTTTTTTGTATTTTTAGTAGAGATGGGGTTTCACCGTGTTAGCCAGGATGGTCTCGATCTCCTGACCTCGTGATCCGCCCGTCTCGGCCTCCCAAAGTGCTGGGATTACAGGCTTGAGCCACCACGCCCGGCCTGACCAGACCATTTTCTACCTTCTATTCCTTTATTCCTTTTTATTTCAGTTCAGTTCAATTCTGATCAACATAATTGCATTGAGCCCCTACTATGCACTCCAGCCCACCCTGCAGGGAGCACTGGGAATACAACACACGAAAACAAACTCAGAAACTTCCCTCTAATATGCCTGGACAGGTCCTGGTAATATAATGCAGCCACTGTTGTAATCAGAGAGCATGTGGGGTGCAATGGGAACATCCAGATGGGCGCTCAGCACAGGTTGGGCACAGAGCAGCCTCCGGGAAGCAACTTCGTAGAGACTTGAAGGAGTTTGAGTTAGCAAGATGAAAATAAAAGGTGGAAAGATTTTCTAGGCACAAGAAACTGTGAGTAAAGAAAATGGCCATGGAACAATGTGCAGCATGGCAGGAATGAAAGATAATTCATGATCACTAAAACATGGATCAGAAAATAAATTGGGCCGGGCGCGGTGGCTCAAGCCTGTAATCCCAGCACTTTGGGAGGCCGAGACGGGCGGATCACGAGGTCAGCAGATCGAGACCATCCTGGCTAACACGGTGAAACCCCGTCTCTACTAAAAACACAAAAAACTAGCCGGGCGTGGTGGCGGCGCCTGTAGTCCCAGCTACTCCGGAGGCTGAGGCAGGAGAATGGCGTAAACCCGGGAGGTGGGGCTTGCAGTGAGCTGAGATCCGGCCACTGCACTCCAGCCTGGGCCACAGAGCCAGACGCCCTCTCAAAAAAAAAAAAAAAAATAAATAAATAAATAAATAAATTGGTTACATTGTTCTGTTTCCTTTGTCTTGATGGCCATGGAGGAAAAAAACAAAAAAACCCCACAAAACCACCCAACCTGAAATGGTTCCATGGGTAACAGGGAGAATAATATAATATATGATAATAAAAATAATAAAACAACCTTACCCCTTCTTCTCTCTCTAAAGAGTATCCTGACTTTCCCCACTTGAAATTCTCCCTTTCTCCTGGTTCTACCCTCATTATGTAGAAGGCAGTAACCAAGATGGTGAAAACTGTTAGAGAGTGAAACCAAGATCCAGGAAGCTTGGACAAAAAGCAAACGAGAAAGTAGCCGGTGTAGATGAAGGTTTTGGAGAGTTTCAGAGGTGGGATGTGGCTGTGAGATAATTAGAGTTCTGGGGAATAACCGCCCTCCATGTGGCAAGAGCAGCAATGGGACTGGGATTTTCAATGAGGTTTTATGGTATATTATTCATGTCTCCCCTGTCCAACCACTCATTAGAATGTTTTTGTAAGATTACAAAAAAAAAATTAGGGTTTTCTTCTAGACTGCTTTTCCTGATAATAAAACTCTTTCTTATATTTCCATATATATATTTCTGTATATATTTAAAATGATTAGGAGTGGTTGTATGAAAATCGAGTTTCCACATTTTCCCCAAGTAATATTGGTATTCTTTACTACTATGAGAATGTCCATTCAAAAGTCAAGTTCTTTTCCAGAACTAGGTTAAAAAAAATATTTCCAATAATTTTAGCAAATATGTCTGATTTATCTTCAAAGTTGATTAAAAGAAATGTATCGAAGTCATCAAAATGCTTTGTACATCAGAACCTAAAAGAGAAGGAAAGACATTCCCCTCCCTATAGATATAAATACCAATCCACATATTTGAGCTCAATTCTGCTTCAATGAACTGAAAATTGCATATACTATGTTGAATTGCATTCAAAGCGTTGAATCATTTTCTCTACATCAATACGTCTTCAAAGAAACTGACATGGGAAAAAATCAGACTTGTGAAAGTCATTGAATTTCAATCAGCAATTCATTACACAAATTTCAAATGTGGGAGCAATTACGTCTAAGTTTTCTTGGAATTGAGTTTTATCAGAGAAGTACAAATGATTATATATAGGCTTCAACTATCTCATGGCCTTTAAGGAAACTTAATTCCCGTCTGAAGTATTCACATTTAGTTCTGACTGCTGCTCTTCCTGTGGACTTTCTGAAGGAACTAGTCCTCCCACTTCACAGACACAAACCCTTTCACTGCTTGTCTGTTTTTCTTCTTAATATTTTAAAGGGAATATGTGATTTAACAGTTACATATTGTCTTGTTTTTCTAAGACCAGCCGAGTGGGCGCAAAAGAACCAGCGGGTAGGCAAGTGTAACAGCAAAACTGCACGTTTATTTTGGTAACCTAAGGTGTGCGGGAGAAGTCTGTCGGCCTCCGGCAAAGGAGGCCGGCAGAGTCCCCCCGCAGTGGTGCTCTCCGACAGACTTCCCACAGTTCCGACATCCCGACAGGAGTGGGGCTGCAAGAAGGCCGCTGGGGCTGTGAGAAGGCCGCGTGGCTCAATGGCGGAGAGCGGCTTTTCTAGGAGTGGGAGGGCAATAGGTGGGGCATGGGCGTGTCAGGGGCGTTCCGCAGGTGCGACCAGGTAAATCTTGGTCTCTTCAGATTGACCTCACCTGGCGCATGCCCAGTTGCTCTGCACCCTCCCTGGGCGCCGGCTGCATTTTCGCGCCCGCGGGAAGAATTGGGAGGGGGGGATGAAGAACCCGGAAGTGCACCATCTTGCCTCCGTTCGTCCAAACACATATATTTCAGAGTTAATTTCAATAACATTGCTGTGAAATCTAAGAACTACCTTTTTTCTATTTGCTCTTCATATTTTTATACATTCTGAGAGGAATTGCTGAAAAGGAGCATTGATTTCAGTGAGAAAACTACACATTTTTGACCATACAAAAAATAATATTTTCTTGAATTTTGGTGATAGTTGCCTAGTTTTTAAACTACCCCAGCAGAAAAATTATGTCAATGATGAACCTAAACAAAAGGGTGAGTGGCATGTACTTAAATGTCACGTGGGAGTGAAGACTACCCAAGGATTGTCTAGATACTAGAGAGTTCAGCCAGGTCTTTTCTTTTTTTTTTCTTTTTGAGACAGAGTCTCACTGTCTTCCAGGCCGGAGTGCAGTGGTGAACTGGGCTCACTGCAAGCTCCGCCTCCCAGGTTCACGCCATTCTCCTACCTCAGCCTCCCGAGTAGCTGAGACTACAGGCGCCCACCACCATGCACGGCTAATGTTTTGTATTTTTTAGTAGAGACGGGGTTTCACCCTGTTAGCCAGGATGGTCTCGATCTCCTGATCTCGTGATCCGCCCACCTCGGCCTCCCAAAGTGCTGGGATTACAGAGGTTAGCCACTGTGCCCGGCCCAGCCAGGTCTTTCTTTACTCATGACAATAAGCGCAGACTTAGTGCACCTGCATGTAAACTGAAACCACAAGTGGAGATACAAATAATTTCTCCCTGATGGAACAGAACAGGCCAAATATATATGGCTTTGTGGGGCATGCACTAATTTTGTATCTAACTCAGGAATCTCACCACTCCATAAATACTCAAGCTTCTAAAACACACTTTGAACCAGTCATAACATCTTAACTGCTCTCCATCAATTATGAGTTAAATAAAATTTTTTACATGTGATCATTTTGTATCTGTGTGAGAAATGACATTTTTTCCTGAAAATTATACTTAAACTTTCCAACTTCCTAAGACAGTCAGAATCCTTGAAAAGATAAGACAAAGATAATGATCCAAATAAAATTTTCTGCAAAAAGGAAGATTTAAAATTGAATGGAAATTTTAGATCAGTCAATGAACAGGTAGAATATTAATATGTAAGCGAGAGAATTTGGTCTGATCTGAGCATTGTCAGTAATAAATTTTTTTAAGTTTTAAGAAGTAGTTTAATTATTCCAGAATTCCTCATTTCTTTAAAAAGGAAGCTATCTCATACATGGAGTTCCGCATTTCAAGGAATGAAATTGCCTTGCTCACAATAGAGGCATATATATGTAAATATAAAGCATAGTGGAAGCAGAACTTGATGGGCGATAAGTAAAATTCTAAAAATGAACAAAAGTGTGTTTTTCAAAGTGAGTACTAATTTGTTGAATGCCGTCTTTAAATGCTTAAGATACACAAACTCAAAGGAAAAACAAAAATACATTGTGATGGTTATCTTCCATTTTTAAAGATTTTTATTTACCTTTCAGATAACATGAAAACATTTCCCAGATAATAGTTTATCTTTTTAACAGAAGTTTGATATTTCAGCAATAAGTCTGTGGAAGAAGCTTTTCCATCTGACTGAAAATTAATTTTGTTTCCTATGTATTTTTGGCAATAAGAGGACACCTCATGATTTGTGGACATTATGTTATGTGTTTTGTGACATTTGATAGGAACATGACACTAGGCTTGGTGAACATTTAAGGGGGTTTCCATCCGGATGCATAAACCATGGGCTGAATTCCTGATGCACAGGGCTAGTGTGTGAGACAGCTTAGCAATGTGTAATTAGTGTGTTTCAATAAAGAACATGTCTCCTTGTGAAGCATGGGGCATTTAAAGCACCCATGATTTAAATTTTTATTTATTTCTGCCTTTATAATTTTATTATGACTAGTCTTTTAAAAATATAAATCACAAGTGATTTATGTATAAAAACAGTCTACTTTTAAATTTTTATTTATTTCTACTTTTATTGTTTGATTACCATTACTCTTAAAAAAATAAAAGTAGTCATTTGCATAGTTTTAGATTTACTAGTATTACAGAGTACTTGTATCAAGAAAGTTATGTTTCAAGAAAAATGTTCAGGCCGGGTGTGGTGACTCACGCCTGTAATCCCAGCACTTTGGGAGGCCGAGGTGGGTGGATCACGAGGTCAGGAGATCGAGAGCATCCTGGCTAACACAGTGAAACCCCGTCTCTATTAAAAATACAAAAAATTAGCCAGGTGTTTTGGCGGGTGCCTGTAGTCCCAGCTACTATGGAGGCTGGGGCAGGAGAATGGCGTGAACCTGGGAGGTGGAGCTTGCAGCAGTGGGCCGAGATCGCGACACTGCACTCCAGACTGGGCGACAGAGCGAGATTCCGTCTCAAAAGAAAAAAAAAAGTTCATTCTATTCTTGAGTGTCTGAAAATACCTCTCTGTTACATTCATGCATGAGAAATCATCTGGCTGCGACAGGATTCTTTACCTCTAAATTGAATGTGTGGTGTGATGGCCTGCTGGCATTATATGTTATAAGGAAGTATTAAGCAACAATGTTTTGAAACTGCTTTGGCAGCACTATTGATCTAGATATAAGAGACTTAGAGCATAGGTAAATTTGAATGCCTGTTTTTTAAAATAAGTTTTCTGGCCGGATGTGGTGGCCCATGCCTGCGATCCCAGCACTTTGGGAGGCCTCCGAGGCAGGCGAATTACTTGAGGTCAGGAGTTTGAGACCAGCCTGGCCAACATGGTGAAACCCAGTCTCTACTAAAAATACCAAAAATTAGTTGGGCATAGTGGCGGGTGCCTGTAATCCCAGCTACTCAGGAGGCTGAGACAGGAGGATCACTTGAACCTGGGAGGTGGAGATTACAGTGAGCCGAGATGCACCACTGCACTCCAGCCTGGGCAACAAGAGCGAAACTCTGTCTCAAAAGTAAATAAATAAATAAAATAAGATAAGTTTTTCATTTGTTAAATGAAACAGCTGAGCTAAATGATCCCTACAGAACATTTCAATTTCCAAATTTTATATTTTATGACCATATTTTATGTAACCCCAGAATGCACTAGAAATCATAGGCATTAAGTAGATGTTTAGTAAATAATGAATAGATATTGAGGAGACGTTCTTCTTTGGGAAGACCTGTGTTTTCCTCTGCCCACTTGATTGTTGGGTAGAATTATTTTCTTTTGGGGCAGAGAGAGATTACATTGTATTTTCTCTTTCTTTTAAAAGTTTATTTTATTGTGGTAAGGACATTTAACATAAGATCTACTCTCCAAGAAGTTAAGTTCACGATACACTATTGTTGACAATAGGTAAAATAGGTACAACAATCTACAGCAGATCTCTAGAGCTTACTTATCTTGCTTAACTAAAACTTTGGGCCCATTAATTAATAAGCCCTCACTTCTCCCTCCCTCTAGCCCTTGGCAACTACCATTCCATACTTTGATTCTATGAATTTGACTATATATAATTCCCGTGAGTGGAATAATGCTGTGTTTGTACTTCTGTGGCAAGCTTATTTCATTTAGCGTGTCCTCAAGGTTCATCATGCTGTCATTAGTTCAGAACTCTCTTTGTAAGACTAAATAGTATTTCCTTATGTGTATATACCACATTTTCTTGATCAATTTATCCATGTATGGTTGTTTATGCATCTTGGCTGTGGTAAATACTGCTGCAATAAATACTGTTGCAAGATCAGTTAAGATCTTGGTTTTAATACTTTTAGATAGTTGCATATAGGTAAGATTGCCGAATCATATGGTAGTTCTATTTTTAATATTTTTGAGAAACATTATATTGTTTTCCATAGTGGCTGCACTATTTTATATTCCCAGCAACGGTGTCCAAGGATTCTAAGTTTTGTACATTCTTGTCAACACTTTTTTCTTTTTTTGATAGTAGCCATTGTGACATGTGTGAAGTAATATCTCATTGTGTTTTCAATTTGCATTTCCATGATGACTAATGGTGTTTTTCATTTGTCTCTTGGCCATTTGTATGTCTTTAGAAAAATGTCTATACATGTCTTTAGTCCATTTTTAATTGAGTTATTAACTTTATTCTTGATATTATGGGACTTTCGTATATATTTTAAAGATTAACCCCTTATCAGATACATAGTTTTCAAATATTTTCTCCCATTTTGTAGGTTGCTTTTTCAGTCTCTTGATTATTTTGCAAGTAGCTAAATCAAGCTTGAGAAGCAAGGTCAAATCTGAAGGAATTATACTTCCTGATTTCAAAATATAATAGAAATCTATAGTAATCAAAACATTATGATACTAGCATAGAGATGGACATATAGACTAATGGAACAGGATAAAAATTACAGAAATAAACCCACCTTTATATGGTGAACTGATCTTCAACAAGGATGCCAAGAACACACAATGGAGAAAGAATAGTCTCTTCAACAAATGGTGTTAGGAAAACTGGATATATACATACAAAAGAATGAAATTTGATTCTTATCTTACACTGTACACAAAAACTAACTCAAAATGGATTGAAGACTTAAATGTAAAACTTCTACAAGAAAAACCAGAGAAGTGCTCTGTGACATGGGTCTTGGCAATAATGTCATAGATGTGACACGAAAAGTATAGACAACATAACCAAAATAAGCAAGTAGGACTACATCAAACTAGAAAGTTCTGCATGGCAAAGGAAGTAATCAACAGAATGCCTGGTGGAATTTCATCTTTTGAAATCAAAAGATCATAATCTTGTGCTTTGAAATGCAGGAACATCAAACTGTATAAGAAATGCATACTGATGTTAAAATATGGGCCAATGTATTTCAACGGATGAGGAATATTTTTGGAAAATTCTTATCAATATTCAGGAGACTTTGTTTTGGTAACATATAGATTAAATTAAAAAATAAAGTGAAATAAAACTGAAAACCACTTGTATTTTCTATTCCTCCAACTTATTATATACTAGATGAGGGCATGTCATTAGGCAGTTGAGGTAAACTCCAATTCTGCCACTTAAAAATAAGACTATTTAGCTTCTCTGAATCTTTGCTTCTTCCTCTATGATCTAGAGATAAGAAAACCTGCTTGTGATTAACATACATTCAAACGAAGATTTAAAAAGTATCAGGTATATATTAGGAATATAGGAGGTATTTAATAATTACATTTACAAATTCCATAAGGGGATAGCACAGGTATTATCATCAACATCTAATAGATAAAAAAATGGAAATCATGAGTGGTTTTGAGATTTTTCAGAAAAAATGTTATGATAATATAAAATCCTGACAATGACTGGAGCACAGATTTCTTGACTCCAAGGCTTGAATACTTCATTTTCCTACAAAGTATGGGAGGTTATTGTTGGGTATAGGCCGGTATTTTTAACCTTTATTTGTTCAAATGTGTTCAGATGTCACAAGAGAGATTTTGACTATCAAATTGAAGTGAAAGTTCAATACTTCTATCATTATAATTGCATTTTATTCTGGATAGTGTAAAACATACTTGCAAAAATAGAATAATCACATACTTGAACTCATAAAGAGCAAGGTCAAAGCCGAATGCCAAATATTTTGAGTCAGATATTAATATATCAAAAGCTGTGATAAATAGGAGAAATATTTAAAGCAACAAATAATATACAGGACATTCTTTCATGAATATGCTTCTATATAGAAAATTAAAGTAGGTGGCATAAATTTTACATGCTCAATAAAAAAGTAAACATAAATGGAAATCTTTTATAGCCTACATATTTTAAAAATAAAGAAGCAACTTAGGTTATATCTAAAAAATAAATAATACACATAAAAGAACAAAGCAAAAAATGTACAAACCTGACCCAAGGTATTTTGTCTAACAGTAAAATACTTCATTTTAGAAAATATGAAAATCTCATTTTTTAAATTCTTGGTTTCTTTGGGTTTTTATGTGTAATCTATTGTTAGTTACAAAGTCCCCTCAAACAATGATAATAACAATAATAAAAACCCTTGATGAAAATTAAAGTATACATTGAAAAATTTTATGAGTACATACCTCCAGTATATATTTTGCTGGGGAGGTAGATTTAAGTTTCTATAGCCTGTACATTGTTGTCAACACAAATAACAACAAGGCTGAAGTGAGGCAACAAGTCTGTCTACAGGATCACAAATAAAACATAAACAGTAGGAGGTCTCATAGCTATTTAAGGAACATCATGGGCTTTGAAAGCATTTCCACATGAATCATGGTGGTTTGTCTCCCAAATGCTCTAAAATAATTTTTTAAATGTTGGCATTTTCACAAATGTTTTATTAACAAAATATCCTTTAAGTATATGCTATTTTGTGAAGCAGCAATTGGATTATTTTTCTTATAAGTGTCCATAAACAGTTGGAATTTATTGCCAATGAAAGACAGAAAAAGTGCCTGAGTCAAGGATATGATGATGTTACTGACATAGATACTGCTACAAGAGATTAATTTATATCACTTTGAAAAGACCTAAAGCTATGTTAAATCTGTCACCTGCGCACAGTGTGGAGAGTGAAAAGAATTCTTTGTTAAGAGCCTGGGATGCAGGGTCAAATTTTCCTTGACTGTACTGCCCATATAACCTTAAGCAGGATGGTTAAGGTTCCAAAGGAACTCTTTTGGTTACCTGAAAGGCAACCCCCCAGATAATCCCTTGAGGTGCCTTTGCTGTTTTGCTCTGTGATTCTATCATTTTGCTCTCATTTTCCTAGTCTCAAGGATTAGACATTTCCTAACTTAGAAATCATGGTGTATCTGCTGTACATCTTCCTTTGTTTCGTCTTTGGGTTGCCTTTCATGTCTGTGAGCGACCAAGTCCAACATATTTTATATGTGGAAGAGAGATCTCTATGCCATCTTTTTGGTTCCCAGAAAATGCCTAAGAACCCAGGTGCTGGAAAAAACAAAAATCACGTGAAAAGCTATTTTGCAACACAGTAAGAATTTCTACTTCAAGTTGGGTTTATGACATGCCAGTCCATAATCTACAAGCAGGGAAGATGATGAAATAAGCCTTACAGGTGGACTCTAGCAAGAAAACTCTGAAGTTGCCATTGGAAAGCAAAAGATACATTATGAGGCAAGTACCATGATTATAAATTAGATGGAAACCACTCTTCTCCAGCCTTAGAAAGAACCACAATGTGGGCCGGGCGCGGTGGCTCAAGCCTGTAATCCCAGCACTTTGGGAGGCTGAGACGGGCGGATCACGAGGTCAGGAGATCGAGACCATCCTGGCTAACACAGTGAAACCCCGTCTCTACTAAAAAAATGCAAAAAACTAGCCGGGCGAGGTGGCGGGCGCCTGTAGTCCCAGCTACTTGGGAGGCTGAGGCAGGAGAATGGCGTAAACCCAGGAGGCGGAGCTTGCAGTGAGCTGAGATCCGGCCACTGCACTCCAGCCTGGGCGCAGAGCGAGACTCCGTCTCAACAACAACAACAACAACAACAACAACAACAACAAAAAAGAACCACAATGTGAGAAGCTCTGATTTATAAATGATTGAGTTTATGAATAAAATATGAAATTTTTGTCCTCTCAGATAGTTATTACACAGCTATAAGCCTTGGTAAACATTTAATTTATGTAATATAAGATTCTTCTAAAAATTTGAAGATGACAAAGATAACTTTAAGTTCTTTCAATAATTAGATAATAGAATCTATGAGCTATAAAAAATTCATAAATCAAAGCATTATGAAGTAGGAGTTGATAAATTTTAGAGCTTGTTCAGGTTATAATATTCATCTTATTTCAGAGTTTCCTGCACACCCTCAGTGTTGCTGCTATTGAATAAAATTTCAGACTTTTGCCTAATAAAAATGTTCTTAGCAAGTTTTTTGTTCTGCTATTGGGCTCAAATTCTGTATGACCCAGTATGATTACTTCCTTGTATTTTTATTTAGGTGGTTGCAAAATAGCTAGTTGATATGTTCTGTGGACCAAACCTTTATGAATCTGAAGACCATAATGAAAATTAATGAAAATAGTGTGCCTTCATGTGTTCCTTACACCTGAATGCAAGAAAATGCACATATTTTCCCATTATCCAAGCAGTTTTTTTTTTTAATTTTTTAATTTTTTTTTTGAGACAGAGTCTTGCTCTGTTGCCCAGACTGGAGTGCAGTGGCACTATCTCAGTTCACTGCAGCCTCTGCCTCCCAGCTTGAAGTAATTCTCCTGCCACAGCCTCCCGAGTAGCTGGGATTACAGGCACATGCCACCACGCCCAGCTAATTTTTATATTTTTGGTAGAGACAAGTTTTCATCATGTTGGCCAGGCTGGTCTGGAACTCCTGACCTCAGGTGTTCTGCATGCTTTGGCCTCCCAAAGTACTGGGATTACAGGTGTAAGCCACCATGCCCAACCCCAAGTAGTTCTTGAAGAGAGAAATCATGCACAAAAAAAAAAAAAAAAAAAAAAAAAAAAAAAAAAAAAAAAAAAAAAAAGAAAAAAAAAAAAAAAAAAAAAAAAAAAAAAAAAAAAAAAAAAAAAAAATGACTTTTGAGAGTCAAATGAATGGTTATTGGTCATCAGCACCTGTAAAAGGAGCAAAGGGTGAGAGAAAAATAATAGATTTGCCATTTGACTCAGATAAGAATGCAGCTATTGCATATCAGAAATATTACAAAATCAAATCCAAATGTTTGGTAAATATAGAAGGGCTATAATGGCATGGAAGTGTGTTGCTAAGTGAAATTAACTGAGTGTTCAGCACACAGTACTGACTAAGAATTGGGTTGTGATGTCATATTGCTTTCACTCAAATCCTTACTCCATGATTTACTAATTATAGAATCTTTGGTAAAATACTGTAGTCATCCTTTCATCTGAGGTTTAGCTTTCCATGGTTTCAGTTACCTGCAATCAACATGATCCTAAAATATTAACTAGAAAATTCTATAACAAAGCACTTTCTAAGTTTTAAATTACATTCCATTCTGAGTATTATAATAAAATCTCATGCTATCTTGCTCTGTCTTACCTAGGATGAAAATCATTCCTTTGTCCAGTGAATCCACACTATAGGTGCGACCTTCCTGTCAGTCACTTGGTAGCCCTCTGGGCTATCAGATTGACTTGTATAGTATTGCAGTGCTTGTGTTAAAGTAACTCTTATTTTACTTAATAATGGTTTCAAAGAGCAAGAGTGGTGATGCTGGCAAATTGGATATGCCAAGGAGAAACAGTAAAGTGTTCCTTTTAAGTAAAAGGGTGAATTCTCAATAAAGAAAAAAAATTATATGCTGAAGTTGCTAAGGTCTACAATAAGAACAAGTTGTCTGCCAATAATATTGTGAAGAACAAAAAGAAATTTGTGCTAGTTTTGCTGTCGCACCTCAAACTGCAAAACTTGTGGCCAAAGTAAGTGATAAGTAGTTAGGATGAAAAAGGGATTATATTTGTGGGTAGAAGACATGAGCAGAAAAAAATCTCAATTGATGGCAATGTGTTGAACCAGAAAGCATTGAGCCTTTATGGAAACTTTAGTAAAGGATCTCCTGAAACAAGTGACACCAAGCCATTTACTGCAAACAAGGGATGGTTACACTGATTCAGGAATACAGAAGGTCAATAGTAACCTAATGCTATGTCACAATGCCTGTCATTCACTTCACTTCCTCTCATCACATAGGCAATATATCATCTCATATCATCCTAAGAAGAAGGATGGGGATAGTATAATAAGATATTTTAAGAGAGAAAGAGATAGAGAGTAAGAGAGAAGCAGAACACATTCACATAACTTTTATTGTAGTACAGTGTTATAATTGTTCTATTATTATTTATTAATAACCTCTTGCTGTGCCTAATTTATAAATGAAACTTTATCATAGGTATGTATGTATAGGAAAAGACATATATAGGGTTTAGTCCTATCTGTTGTTTCATGCATCTCCTGGAGATCTTGGTGCATATTCCCTTCAGATAAGGGGGGACTACTGCAATATGAATTTTAAGACTCAGTTTCCTTATGTGCATAATGGAGATAATATATACCTCATAAATGAGACGATACATAGAAATTGCTTAATACCATGCTGGGCACAAAGTAAAAGCCCAAGAGATATTAATGTAGCCAAGAACATTCTAAGTGCTTTCTTTTATGTATCCTCAGCAATACAATGAGTTAGGTACTATTGTCATCCTCCCCATATTATCAGTGAGGAAACCAGGCCAGCGAGAGGTTAATAACTTGCTCAAGGTAACAGCAATAGCCCTTGGAGGGGTTTAGATTCTAATCCAGCATTCTAGGTATGTATTTCTCACTACTGTGTGGCACACAGAAGCCACATACTTAAATGCCTGCAAAGGGCTGTTGGTAAGACAAATAACTGAAATAACCAGTACAAGTCAAAAGAGAATGGGTGCATTCACTTTTTACATTTTTTGATATTGTGCTGATCTGGCAAAGAAATTTCTGAGGCCAAATTTAGCCTGCAGCTTATTTGCAGTCCCTGAACATCAAAGTATTTGAAGGTAAATTTCCATCCTGGTTAGGCTGGCGTTTGCATACTAATGGAATGGTTGGATTTCCTCCATTTCATGGGCCCCAAGTGTCCACGAGTGTGGAAAATAAAGGAAAGAAAATCTTAGCACTGAGTAAGTGATAGGGAACATTCATTTTCCAGAGGGTACTTATTGTCTCTTCTTTAGTAATGAGTGGGTTCCTTCTTTATTTTAATATCCTTGATAAACTGTATAACATACAGGCAGGCATTTTGCAAGTCTTCAAAGGTGGAATGGAAGTGTGACTGTTCAAAAATAAATTAATGAGAACTAGAATCAATAGATTTATTTTTGGACTGATTGAGGGGTTTTCCCAGCACTTCTGAAAACATATCAAGTTCTAATAGGATTTTAGAGAAAAGTAACTGGAGACTTAGAATCACTGCACTGGATAGTAGACCTTATTCTCCTTTGAGTCATTTTGTGAGTTAAGACAAATTTCTTAACATCTTGTCTATTTCCTCAGCTATAATTAAAATGGTCTGAGGAGGATAGTCTTTAGATTTTCTCCGATTCTAAAATGTCTCTATGTCCATGCTTTTACCTTAATCTTCATCCTTTATCAAAATTCATTTTATGGTGACAAGTAGACTTTTGGGTGCCTTTGTTATAAATCAAGTTGTGAGAGTTAAAAATTTAGAAGACATAATTTAAATGGTGACATTTTATCAAGCTTGATTAAATCTTGAAATACATCTCTCCTGAGTGTTGTATTGTACTGACTCATTTAAAATATTCTAGGTAAGTAATATGATGTATAAATATATGGAAAAATTAACCATAATCTGTATTTAAAATGTAGTCTATTTTGTTGTTAATTTATAGAATTAGTAATGCTTAAAGACAGGTGTCATGACCTTTTAGGAGTTAAGCAGTGGATCTACTGCCCTCGAATGAATACTGTGCAAAACTCAGCAATTTCAACAGTTCTTACTCTATTCTGTTAGTTCAGTCCTTGAGGTCAAGAACTTGTTTTGCACAGTATTAATGTAATGTATTTATGCATGTACATAAGTATGTATATATGTTTTGCCTTCATAGCCATATTAAAATACATGGTCAATGAGGTCAGGAATTTTTGTCTAATTTATTAGTTTCTGATCCCTAGACCTTAGAAAAGTAGGCACACAATGTATATTTTTAAATACATGAATGAATTGGAGAACTTCACAAATATCATATCATTTAAATTAAGAATAATTAAGAAATTATTGCTGTAAGATGGTGTTTGACAATGAAAGCAAGTGTTGTGCAAAATAATCACACTAAATTAGTAACAGCACTAATCGAAATTATACTGTCTTAAACTGACTTAAGCCAATTTGATGGTCAGAACCTTCGGTAAATATTAGCCTTCAGTGGATGTAGTTCACAGCAACATGCCTCACTCTCATATCATTGCTGTAAGATGGTGTTTGACAATGAATATGTTAGATGGTGATGAGTGTTACAGAGAAAAATAATGCAAAGAGAGAAGGTAGAGAGTGTTGTGGGAATGGGTAGCTGCATGTAGTTTTAAGCAGTATAGTCAGGGAAGAGCTAACTGCTACACTGACATTTGAGCAAAGGTCTGAGGAATGTGAGAGAACAAGCTTTGTGAATGAGGTGAGTTCCAAGAAGAAATAGTTGGTGTGCAGTAAAGGCACAGATGAGGAATCTCAGTAACAAGTCCTGTATAGCTGGAGCTGAGTGAGAGGGGAAGGGTCACAGGAGATTAGGAGGAAATGGGGGGCCAAATTGTGTGGGACCTTGTAGATGCTTTCGTTGATTTTGGATTTTATTTTGCATGAAAAGGGAAACTGCTAGATTATTTTGAGCAGAGGAGTGAACTATTTCCATTCATATTTAACAAGGGCATTCTGGTGTTAGATTGTGAATAAATAGATGGAAGGGGGGCAAGGGCAGAAGCAGGGAGATTAGTCTAGGAGGCTGTAATGGTTCACCTGGGAAATCATGGGGGTTCAGACCAAGGAGCAATGGAGAGTGTGAGAAGGGTTTGGATACTATGTATATTTAGAGGGCAAAGTTGTGAGGATGGGTTGACAGATTAGATGCGGTCTGTGCAAGAGTGAAAGGAGCTAAAGATGACTCCAAAAGCTGTTGTCAGAGCACACGCAAGGTTGGAATTGCTGTTATGTAAATAAGGAGGAAACTTTAGGAGAATCAGATCTTGGGGGAAGCTCAAGAGCTTCGTTTTCAACATATTAAGTTGGCAGTGCCTATTAGACATGCAACTGGACACACTGAGTAGACAGTTGAGCATACATGACTGGAAATCAGGGGAGAGGTTTGGGTTTAAATGATATATATTGATCATCAGCACATAGATGATATTTTAAATGTTATGAAACTAGGTAACTATGATCAGCTTAAGTGTGAATGCAAATAGGAAAAGGAAGAGACCCCTAAGCTGAGACTAGGAACACCCCAGAAATAAGAGAGGAGGAGGAATAAGGATAAGAAACAAGAAAAGTAGCGTGAATATTATTTCAAGGAGGAAGGAATGATAAATTCCATAATGGTGTCACATGTCATTTCCTTCCTCTTTGATCTTTAAAAGTTAGAGTGGATCTATTAAAAATATCTTTTAGGAACTGATATCACCTGAAATATTTTGAATATTTGAAACCAAGGCTCCTCCATAAACTAGGTCAGGGAGAAAGAGTTTCTATATTTGTAAAAATGTATTGCATTTGAGGGAGCCATGAAACCTGAACACCTGAGCAACTAAAATATTGGTAAATTCAGATCCTTTTAGTTTTTTCTCCCTTTTCATGGAAGACAGATTTCTGTAATATTTATGTGAGGTCAGCTGGATAGATCTATATGCCCTCCACCAGAGAGCTCTGGAAATTACAGTTTGCTGAGCACCTGGGATGTGGAGTTGACAATCTGACAACTATTGAGAAGCGACAAGAAGCCCTGCAATATTAAATGTTTTCCACAGGCACTACCTAAGGGCTGAACATATGTTTCTCTATTGATGAAAACGCATCTGTTTCACCCTTGGATGTAGCCATTTTTTAAATGTTCATTGGTAAGAACTATAAAGAATGTCAACATTTTCATCAAGAATTGGAATATGAACCAGGAAAAGATGAGTGAGAAAATATCTCATTTTTTCTAGTATTTTATTATGAAAATGTTCAGTTGAATATTGAATATTGAAAGAATTTTCCAGTAGAAACCTGTATAGCCACCACCTAGATTTTACCAATGGATTTTTATTTTAAGTGTTTTATTACATATTTATACATCCTTCTACACATTCATCAATTTATCATTTTTGTTTTTGAATGTACGTAAAAGTAATTTACCCACATCAGTTTTCTCCCAAATACTTTAGTATGTATATGACTAATTACAGGTCAATATTTGTTTATAGTTTTTCTTTTGATTTATATATGAAATGGACAAATCTGAAGTGTGTATTGACTGAGTTTTGCAACTCTACCCCCTGTCAAGCTATAGAATGTTGCTATCACATTACCATCATCTGAATAGTTCTCTTGTGCTCTTTTCCACACATCCTCCACTCCTATTCCAAAAGTAGCCTCTGTTCTGATATTTTTTCATCAAAAATGAGTTTAGCCTGTTTTAGAACTTTGTATAAACAGAATCCTGCACTATTTTCTCATTCATGCAAGGCTTCTTTCATTCGATATGCTGTTGAAAAACATCTTATTTGAAGACAGGATACCTTTCATAAGGAAGCCAAAAGACTAATTAATTTAACTCTAAAGACCCAGTCAAATAAATGGTTCAAGAAAAGGTACACAGAAATAGGAAGATATTATTTCTTTTGTCTGTGGCTTTCAGAGTAATATTGGTGTGTGTATTGCTGTAGGTAAAATCATCTTGAAATACAAATATATATTCTATTTAAGAAGAGCAGGTGAGGAAGAAGGCTGATATATATGGACCATCTAATGAGCACCAGATATTCGACATGTGCTATTTTATTTAAACTTCATACCCCAAAAGAAATATTATCTTCATTTTACACATGAGCCATGTACTCCCAATTACACTCTGTTTCCCAGAGCTTTCTGGTACTCTGTATTAGGGAAACCAGGGCTCCCTGTCTAAGCTGTCATTCCTAGATAACCTTCTTTGCCTTCTCCTCATTGTTTTCCAGTTGCCTCATTTTCTAGAGTTTTGCTCCAGACTAGGTGGTAACAACTGGTTAATTACTTAAACTGCCATGGGTTGATGTCCTTCCTGGAAATGTTGTTATCCCATCATTTGTTTCTTATGCTAGATATATTTATAGGTTGGTGCAAAAGTAATTGGGGTTTTGCTACTAAAGGTAATGGCAAAACCACAATTACTTTTGCACCAATCTAAACAGGAAGGCTGTGGGAGACAATGTCTTTATCTGAAGGAGAAACTCAATGGTCAGAATTGCAGGCTCTTCTTTAGATAGGTGAAACACATTGAAATAGGCAGGGATTTGTACATTTCAAACAGGTATATTTACTAACCTTATCAGACTTTCTAGATTGTTGCTCATGGTTTCTAGATGTATGCTTGTTTCCATATTCATCATTAGGAATTCAGGTATTTGAGACCCAGTTCAGGACTATAAACAAGAGTTCCAGTAACTTCAGACCAACTCAAGTTGCTTAATTAAAGCCTATATAGTACCCACATGAACAATATATCCAGGACTTGATGTTTTTATTCCTTGACTTCCTTAGTTTCTGTAAATTCTTCATTCTGCCTCCCTCAACTTTGGTCATATCCTTGATCATCACAATAATTCATAACTTCCAGACCTTGATTTCAAGGATCTCACTCACCACCACCTTCCTCCATTCATCTCTATCTAGTTCTGCAAGACCTTCAAGTTATTGCTCTTAAAACTTTTTTTTTTTTTTTCTAATCATGTTTTACACCCATGGTTCATATCTTTTCCTTGTCTACTTGGGGTACCTAGTCCATACTTACAATCACTCTGTACCCTGCTACACTTGTCTGGAAGAAGCCCACATTTGGTTAAAAATAAATAAATAAATAAAGGCAGTCATCCACTTACTTCATGCCACTCTTTCCAGCACCCAGAAAATGATATAGCAGTATCTACTAAGGGATCTATACATATTCAATGAATGAAAATGGATGTATGGTTGAATATATGTAGTATACCAAGTTTATTGTGAATCTAATTTTCTCCAGGATATCAAGAACTACTTGGGACTGGGTGCCGTGGCTCACGCCTATAATGCACTTTGGGAGAATGAGGCAGGCAGATAACCTGGGGTCAGGAGTTCCAGACCAGCCTGACCAACATGGTGAAACCCCGTCTGTACTAAAAATACAAAAATTAGCTGGGTGTGGTGGTGCGTGCCTGTTGTCCCAGCTGCTCGCGAGGCTGAGGCAGGAGATTCTTTTTAATCCAGGAGATGGAGGCTGCAGTGAGCTGAGACTGTACCACTGCACTCCAGCCTGGACAACAGAGAGAGACTTTGTCTCAAAAAAACAAAACAGAAAAAGAATTACTTGGGATGATATGGGTGAGACTAATTAATACCATGAAGAGAGTACCCTTATGGTCTGTTTTTTTTTTTTTTGTATAACTTCCAATGGCTGCTCCATTCTGCAGAGGTTATCACCAACAGCTCAGAGGTGCAACACATTGGAAGCTTCTAGATACCACCCCTTGGCAGTTGGCGGTTGCTGAGCATCCCAGGGGGCTCCTTTTAGCAGTTTATCTCACTTCCGTTGGCAGTGGTTTCTTGGAATATCCTGT
The DNA here is from genome assembly GCF_002776525.5 of Piliocolobus tephrosceles. Classification (NCBI taxonomy): domain Eukaryota; kingdom Metazoa; phylum Chordata; class Mammalia; order Primates; family Cercopithecidae; genus Piliocolobus; species Piliocolobus tephrosceles. The sequence continues at coordinate 15,173,592 of NC_045451.1, read as the reverse complement.
GCTGATACTGGTGACAGCTCCAAGAAATTCCTAGTAAAAAACGTATGGTGATCCTGGTGTCCATCCAGGATTGCTTCTCTCCTCATAAAGCTTCCGGCTACATTAAATCAGCACAGTTCAGAGTCTCGCAAAGACAACTCCAGCTTTTTCAAAGACAGACTATTTTTAAATATTTGCCTTTCATGAAAATTATATGTAGCACCCCAAAGTGCTATGGATTAAGCAGTGAGTTTAGGAGCACAACATATGCCACATTCCTTATGAGTCTTCTGTCCAATTTTGGTGCAGGGTGATCTCTTGTTCTCTGAAGGACCTCTTTACAGAACATGATACATGGAGTCCATCAGTGCTTTCTGGTACTGGCTAAACTTGGGCATCAAGAGAAGAGCCCACTTTTTTTCCCCATGTGTTTGCTCATGGGGTTCAGGTACTTGAATTTCATCAATAGTCCTAGACACAACAAACTCCCTAAAAAGTTAGAAATGCAATTAGAACTGAATTTGTTAGCTCTGGGTTAGTTAAAAACATGTATACAATACAATCAAAATGGTCCATGATGTGTGAGAAGTTTAAGCAGTCTTTTCTCCTTTGGACTAGATCAGTTTCCCAATTTTGCCTGATTAAATAATCACTGGAAATGCTTGTTAAAAATCAAAACAAAATGTGGAAGCCCAGGCTCACCCCCCTAGAGGTTATAAGTCATTAGCTTTGGTGGTATTTGTTTTGGGGGTTTTGGGAGTCAGCTCTAATAGCAATAGCCATAGATGATTCAGATGATCAGCCACATTTGAGACATTCTAGATAAGAAAATGGGAATTATGTCATTTTGCTTGCTCTTCTAATGTTCTCATACACTCACACTTTCAGGAGAGCAGAAAAGTCATCCTTTTTTCAGACTTCTTTTTTCTATCTGGAAGCTGAGTGGGCCAAGGAAATTTTACAAGTGAGCTACCAGAGAATAAATGATTGTCAAATGGTAGAAGATTGCAGAAACTCAATTTCAACCCTAGATAAATGTGAATTCATTACTTATTCATTAAAGACATTAAGGCTTGCATAAATGACTTCAAATCCTACGAATGAAGATAAATAAAGTACAGTGATCATTGCATAGGATCAATGCTTAATAATGCACAGTTGTTTAGGGAATATGAAGGATGTCTCTGATGTGGGAAAGTGTAAAGCCTCAATAATGTCTCTTTTCTGCTAGTCTACATGAGGCTTTCCCCAGAAATCAAATCTCCTCTCCCTCTCCTCCACTGCAATGGAAGGTTTAATGCTGATTGTCCAGTTTTAAAAATGAGTCCTGAGATACAGGCATGATTGGCCCAACAGATTTTTCAGAGAGAAATGAGATTTTGAATTGTTATCAAGATAGGAAAGGGCGCAAAATATTGGGAGATGTTGAGGTCAATGCAAGCCTTGGACACAATCTATACTTGCTTTAGATGGGAGTGTTCATGAGTGGTAAAAAGAACCACCACCATGCAAAGTGGAGAATCAGGAGGGGTCTGGGCAGAACCCAAACCTCTGCTGGCTCCAAGATCTTTTCTTTTGTATTACTTACTGCCTTCTACTTCATCATGTGGAGGGGCATTAGAAGCAGAGTCGCACTCCAGGCAGCGATTGTTTGTGTGAGTAGACTTGGTTTTGTTGTACATATACATAAAGCATGATAAAATGCATGTAACATATGCATATTTATATACATATGTTCATAACATACATGTATGTATATATGTGTATACATGTTTATAATGCTATGGTGTGAATGTTTATATCCACCCAAAATTTGTCTGTTGAAACCTAATCCCCAGTTTGATAGTATTAAGAGATGGGGCCTTTGGGAGGTGAGAAGGTCATGAGGGCTAACAAAAGAGGCCTGAGGCTCTTTTAAAAATAAGCCTGAGGGAGCATGTTTGCCACTCTCACTATGTGACGATACAGTAAGAAGGCTTTATCTATGAACCAGGAAACATGTCCTCGCCAGCCACCAAATCTGCCAGCAGTTTGATCTTGAGTTTCCAGCTCTCCAAAAATATAAGAAATACATTTCTTTTGTTCATAAGCTACTCCATTTATAGTATTTTTTCAGAAGATTGAATGGATTAAGACATTGTTTAACATTGTCACAGGGTCAATGAAAGAAACTTTGAATAAGATTAAAGCTTCTTACTCTGCTTTTATATTTTTCAGTTTGTTTTTGTTTTTACATTAAATATATCCATTATCGGATGCTTTCAGTCTCTCTCTCTCTTGTTTGTTTGTCTGGTTTTTTGAGATGGAGTCTTACTCTGTCACCCGGGCTGGAGTGCAGTGGTGCAATCTCGGCTCAATGCAACTTCCGCCTCCTGTGTTCAAGCAATCCTCCCACCTCAGCCTCTGAGGTAGCAGGGATTAAAAACATGTGCCATCAAACTCGGCTAATTTTTGTATTTTTAGTAGAGATGGGGTTTCACCGTGTTGACCAGGCTGGTCTCAAACTCCTGACCTCAGGTGATTTGCCTGCCTTGGCTTCCCAAGCTGCTGGTATTAACAGGCGTGAGCCACCGCCCCAGCCAATGCCTTCAATCTCTCTACATTCTTTCCTCACTGTAAGGAGTAGTACAAAATTTGAGGCTAAGTATTTTCACCTTAGAGTAGTATTTTCATTTTATTTAGAGACAATATCTTAGCTAAAAGCAATGAAGATATTGCTTCATTGCAGTCCTAATGCTCGGGGGTGGGGCGGGGGGAGAGAGAGAGAGAGTTTCTGAGGTAGTACGTTGGTTTTGCTGTTGAAAGGTAAGGATAAGTAGAGACTCTACTAGAGATTCTATGTCTGACGGAAGTGTGGAAAGTTATTTAGAAACAATGAACATTGCTACATAAGGTAGCACAGAAACCTGTAACAACATGGCAAATTCTTTACTTCGCACTTACATTTTGAATCTGTAAATATTTTCAGACCACAACTTAAGGGCATGTGTGATCAACAGAAAAACGTATAATCTTTGCTTTCATTAGAGAAGAAGGTTGCATAAACATGGGCTTTTATCAGCTTTCTGCATGTTACGTGAAATATTTATGTAAACTGATTTAGATTTTTATCTTAACTCTTACGCACATTTAGCATGTAGGTGTTTACTGATTAATAAATTAGATACAAGTTAGTTTAAATTGGAAAAGTTGCTCACATATTTATATCACTTTAGATCCTTCACTACCTCACTATTTTTAGGCAGTGATAGATTAGAAATAGAATAAATAAAATGAAGACTAGAGAAATAGTTTAAAAATATTATCCTACTACATTGTTATAAACTGTGTTATCATATATTAAAATTTTTTCATAGACCTAAGAGGTCTTTCCTTTCTTTGAATGTTAAAGAAAATTCAAGCATTTTGTGGGTCCTTAAAAGTATTGAGGGCCCTCGGCACTGTGATTCTGGGCCTAATGGGTCAGTTTTCCTGAAAACTCTTAACTCTTTGGGCACAGCCACTGTGATTTTTTTTCAGGTCTCTTAAACATGGAATGGTATTTCAATAATCCGTTTTGGGGGCTTTTAATGTCTTGTATCCTCCTCAAGGATAGGCAGATTTCGCTCAGCTGTGGAGACTTGCCTCAAAAAGTATCTTCTTGGTGAAGTAGAATTAGTTACACCAAGATGTTTCCTTGGCAGTTTGTACATAACTTTCTAGAACTGAAGGTAAACATTATCTTATCATTGTAAACACTCTTATAATATTGCTTACCATATTTCCCCTTTGTTAGTCTTATTTTTCAAAGAAGTTTACAGAAAAATTGAGCAAAAGGCATAGAGATTTTCCATATAGCCCCTTGCCTCACACAAGCACAGCCTCCCTCCACTTCACAGTTTTGAACCAGAGTGGTACGTTTGTTACAATGGATGAACCTACAGTGACATCATTATTATTCAAAGTCCATAGTCGACATTAGGTTCTAATCTTAGTGTTATACATTCTGTGGGTTTGGGCAAATGTATAATGACATATATCTGCCATTATAGTATCGTAAATAGTTTCACTGCCATAGAAATCCTCTGTGCTTTGCTGTTCCCTCAACTTATAAGCATCACTGAGCTTTTCAGTGACTTTATGGTTTTACCTTTTCAATGATGTCATATAGTTGGAATTATACAGTATGTGGCCTTTTCCGATGGACTTCTTTCACTTAGTAATATATGTTTAATGTTCTTCTATGTCTTTTGATGTCCTGATAGCTCATTTCTTTTTAGGGCTGAATGATATTTCATTTTGTTTGGGTGCTAATGTAAATGACATTTTGTTTTTAATTTCAGATTCCACTTGTTCTTTGATGATATATAGGAAAGCAATTGAATTTTGTATATTAACCTATTAGTCTTATATTCAAAAACCTTATAACGTTTTTTTTTTCCAGGAGTCTTCTGTTGTTGTTGATGATGATTCTTTTAGACTTTCTACACAGACAATCATGTTGTCTATGAACAAACAGTTTTAGTTCCTCCTTCCAAATCTGTATATGTTTATTTCATTTTCTTATCTTACTGCATTAGCTAGGACTTCCAATACAATGTTGACAAGCACTTATGAGAGGGGACATCCTTGCCTTGTTCCTGATCTTAGAGGGAAAGCTTTTAGTTTCTCACCATTAAGTATAATGCTAACTCTAGGTTATCTGGTAAAATTTCTCTAGAGAGTAAGGGAAATTTTCCTTTATTCATAGTTTGATAGAGTTTTTGTCATAATGGGTGTTACATTTTGTCAAGTGCTTTTTCTACACCTATTGATATTATAATGTAAATTTTATTCTTTATTGTTGATGTGATAGATTACATTAATTGATTTTTGAATGTTGAACTAGCCTTGCAAACCTAGTATAAATGTCTCTTACTCATGTTGCATAAGAATCCTTTTTATACATTGTGGAATTTGATTTGCTAATATTTTGAGTATTTTTGCATGTTTACGAGAAATATTGGTCTGCAGTTTTTCTTTCTTTAGTGTCTTTATCTGGTTTTCATATTAGGATAATGATGGCTTCATAAAATGACTTAGGGAGTATTTCCTCTGCTTCTGTCTTCTGAAAGAGATTGTGGTGAATTGCTATAATTTTTTTCTTTAAATGTTTGGTGGAATTTACCAGTAAGCCCATCTGAGTTTGCTACTTTCTGCTTTGGAAAGTTATTCATTACTGATTCACTAACTCTAATAGATGTAGACCTATTGAAATTGTCTATCTTCTTGTGTGACTTCTGGAAGTTGTGTCTTTAAATAATTGATTTATTTTACTCAGTTATCCAATTTATGTAATAGAGTTGTTTATATTATTATTTTATTAACCTTTTGCTACCTATGGGATCTGTAGTGATTTCCTATATTCCATTTCTGATATTAATTTGTGTTTCTCTCTTTGTTTTCTTATATGATAGGGGCTTATATATTTTACTGATCTTTTCAAAGAACTAGCTTTTGATTTTGTTCAATTTCTCATTACTTTTCTGTTTTCAATTTCATTGATTTCTGCTCTAATTTTATTATTATTTTTTATTCTGTTTACTTTGGATTTAATTTCTCTTCTTTTTCTAGTTTCCTGAAGTGGATGCTTATGTGACCGACTTTAGAGCTTTGTTCTTTTCTATTTTTTATTTTAAGTTCCTGGATACATGTGCAGGACTTGTGCCATGGTGGTTTGCTGCACCTATCACCTAGATAGTAAGCCCTGTATGCATTAGCTATTTATCCTGATGTTCTCCCTCCCCCTACCCCCACGACAGGCCCCAGTAAGTGTTGTTCCCCTCCCTGTGTCCATGTGTTGTCATTGTTCAGCTCCCACTTACAAGTGAAAACGTGCAGTGTTTGATTTTCTGTTCCTGTATTAGTTTGCTGAGGATAATGGCTTCCAGCTCCAGCCATATGCCTGGAAAGAAGATGATCTCATTCTTTTTTATGGGCTGTATAGTATTCCTTGGTGTATATGTACCACATTTTCTTTATCCAGTCTGTCACTGATGGGCTTTGGGTTGATTTCATGTATTTGCTATTGTGAATAGTGCTGCAATGAACATATATGTGCATCTATATTTATAATAGAATGATTTATATTCCTTTAGGTAATACTCCTCTATGAAAAGAGTAATGGGAGTGCTGGGTCAAATGGTATTTCTGATTCTAGACCTTTGAGGAGTCACCACACTGTCTTCCACCATGGTTGAACTAATTTACATTCTCACCAACAGTATAAAAACCTTCATATTTCTCCACAGGCTCACCAGCATCTGTTGTTTCTTGACTTTTTAGTAATTGCCATACTGACTGACATGAGATGGTATATCATTGGGGTTTTGATGTACATTTTTCTAATGATCGGTGATGTAATATATGCATTCAATGCTACACATTTTTTAAAGCACAGCTTTCACTACACTCCACAAATTTTGACAAGCTAAATTTTCATTTTCAGATAGTTCAGAATGTAGTTCCTATTTCTTTTGAGATTTCCTCTGAGCCTATGTGTTATTGAGAATTGTATTTAATCTTCAAGTACTTTTCATTTTTTTCAGCTATTTTTCTGTTATTAACTTATAGTTTAATTCCATGTGGTCTGTGATCAGAGATTGTAAAATTTCCAGTCTTTTATATGTTTAAGATGTGTTTCATGGCCAAAATTTGGTCTATTTTGGTGTATATTCCATGGGTTTTTGAGAAGAATATATATTCTGCTGTTATTGGGTAGTCTACAAATGTCAATTATATACAGTGACTGGTGGTAGTGTTCTGTTGAGCCATGTCCACACTGATTTTCTATCTGTTGGATCTCTCCATTTTACATAGGGGTGTTAAACATACTATAATGTGAATTCATCCATTTCTCCATGCAGTTCTGTCACTTTTTACCTTACGTATGTTGGCGTTTTATTATTAGGTACATACATATCGAAGATTGTTATGCCTTCTTGGAGAATTGATGCCTTTATCATTATGTAATGCTGCTCTTTATCCCTAATAATTTTCTTTCCCCTGCAGTCTGTTCGGTCTGAAATTAATATACCTAGTCTTCTTTTGTTCTCCTCTCCTATCTCTTCTTCTCTCTTTCTCTATCTTCCTTCTCTTTCTCCCTTCTCTTCCCTTCTTTCCTTCCCTCTCTCCCTTCCCCACCTTTTTCCTCCCTTTCTCTTTCCTCCCTCTCTCTCTCCCTTTTTTCCCTCCTTCGTTTCTTCCTTCCTCCCTCCCTCCCTTCTTTCCTTCCTTTCCTTCCTCTTTCTTTCTTCTCTTTTTCTTTCTTTCCTCTTTTTCTTTCTTTCCTTTCTCTCTCTCTTTCTGTCATACTTTAGAGACAGAGTTGCTATGTTGCCAAGTTAGTCTTGAACTCCCAGGCTTAAGCCACCCTCCTCAGCCTCCTGAGTAGCTGGAACTACATGTGCCACCCCAATCTGCTTTCTTTTGATTAGTGTTAGCATGGTGTATTTTTCTCCATCCATCACCTTTAATTTATACGTGTCTTTATGTTTATAGCAAACATAAAGTTAGGTCTTGTTCCTTGACCCACTCTGACAATCAGTGCCTTTTAATGAGTGTTTTTAGACTATTAACATTTAAAGACGTTATTGATATTGGATTATTATCCATTGTATTTCTTACTGTTTTCTATTTATTCCCTTTGTCCTTTGTTCCTATTTTTGTTTTCCACTCTTTTCCTGCCATTTTTTATTTTAGTTGAGCATTTTATATGACTCAATTTTCTTTTCTTTCTTAGCATATTATTAATAATGTCTTTTTTTCTTTCTTTCTTTCTTTCTTTTTTTTTTTTGACGGAGTCTTGCTCTGTCACCCAGGCTGGAGTGCAGTGGCATGATCTTGGCTCACTGCAACCTCCGCCTCCTGGGTTCAAGTGATTCTCCTGCCTCAGTCTCCCTAGTAGCTGGGACTACAAGCGTCTGCCACCATGCCCAGCTAATTTTAGTATTTTTAGTAGAGACGGGGTTTCATCATATTGGCCAGGCTCGTCTTGAACTTCTGACCTTGTGATCAACCCGCCTCGGCCTCCCAAAGTGCTGAGATTACAGGCGTTAGCCACCGTGCCCGGCCCTTTTTGGCCTTTTTAAATAGCTGCCCTGGAGTTTGCAATATACATTGACAACTAATTAAAGTCCACTTTCAAATAACACTATACCACTTCACAGATACCTTTTAATAGTATAATACTACAAGTACCTTATAATAACAAAATATTTTAATTCCTCCCTCCCACTCCTCGAATCATTGCTATAATTTATTTCAATGTATACATATATTATAATCATTTAATACATTGCTACTCTTATTATATTGAACAAACTATTATTTGTTATATCAATTTAAAATTTTAAGAAAGGTTTTTTCTTTCCTTTATTCTTTTTCTAATAGTTTTTTAAAACATAAATGCCTATTTATGGCATATATAATTTTCCTTCTCTCTGAAAAACTTCTTCTAACACTTTTTGCTGGCATGTCTACTAGCAACAAATTCCATTAGTTTTTGTTTGATTGAGAAAGTCTTAATATCCTCTTTGTTTTTAAAAAATATTTTCACAGGGCATAAAATTCTAGATTGGTGTTTTTTTCTCTCAGTACTTTATTCACTCCACTTTATTTTCACTTGCATGATTTCTAAGAAGTCAGATGTAATTCTTATCTTTATTCCTCTATAGGTAAGATATTTTTTTCCTCTGATTTCTTTCAAGAATTTTCTTTTAAGTTTTGATTTTTCTATAATTGGGATATAATATGCCTATGTATACACATTCATCCTGCTTGGCGTTCTCCAGACTTCTTGGATCTGTGGTTTGGTGTCTGGCATTAATTTGAGGAAATTCTCAGTCATTATTGTTTCAAATATTCTCTCTTTCCTTCTTTCTTTTTTTTTATTTCTCTTTGTCTTTTCCTTCCTTTTATACACATTACACCTATGTTATGCCTTTTTTTTTGTCCCATAGTTATTTTGGGGTTCCATTTTGTTCAGCTTTTTTTATCTTTGCTTTTCAGTTTTGGAAGTTTCTACTAATATATCTATATCTACATATAGATATATCTATGTATCCACGTATAGATATAGCTATGTATCTATGTATAGATATATCTATGTATCTACGTATAGATATAGCTATGTATCTATGTATAGATATATTTATGTATCTACGTATAGATATATCTATGTATCTACATGTAGATATACTCTCAAGCTCAGAGATGCGGTATATATAGACATATTCTTTATATATAGACATACTCTCAAGCTCAGAGATTCTTTTCTCAGCTGTGTCCAATTTACTAATAAGCTCATCAAAGGCATTCTTCACTTATGTTACAATGTCTTTTTTTAATTAATTTTCTTTTTGATTCTTTCTTAGAACTTAATCTTTGTTCTTACATTACCCATATGTTTTTACACATTGTCATTTAAGCCCTTAGCATATTAATCATAGTTGTGTTACTGGAAAAGGGTCCCAATCCAGAACCCATGAGGGGTCTCTTGGACCTCACACAAGAAAGAATTCAGGCTGAGTCCATAAAGTGAGAGCAAGTTTAATCAGAAAAAAAAGGAATAAAATAATGGCTATTCCATAGGCAGAACAGCAGGGTGGACTCTTTGAGTAATTATAGTTATTTCTTGATTGTATGCTAAATGAGGGGTAGATTATTCATGAGTTTTTCCAGGAAAGGGGTGGGCAATTTCTGGAACTGAGGGTTTCACCCGCATTTAGACCATATAGGGTAACTTCCTGATGTTGCCACGGCATTTGTAAACTGTCATGACACTGGCAGGACAGTCTTTCAGCATGCTAATGCATTGTGACTGGCAAATAATAAACGGTGAGGATGACCAGAGGTCACTTTCATCACCATCTTGATTTTGGTAGGTTTTGGTCAGCTTCTTTACCACAACTTGTTTTAGCATCAAGGTCTTTGTGACCTGTATCTTGTGCCGACTTCCTGTCTCATCCTGTGACTAACAATGCCTAACCTCTTGGGAGTGCCGCCCCTAAGTCTCAGCCTTATTTTACCCAGCCCCTATTCAAGATGGAGTCTCTCTGGTTCGAATGCCTCTGGCAGTTGTTTTAAATTTCCAGTCTGATAATTTCAATATCCTTGACATATTTAAGTCTGGTTCTGATGCTTGCTCTATCCCTTCAAACTAGGTTTTATGCTTTTAGTATCTCTTCTGATGTTTTTTTTAAAAGTTGGAAATGATGTACTCCTGTAAATAGGTCTTTGGTGATATGGTAGTAAGGTGTAGGGGGAAGGGGAATATTATTCTGTAGTCCAATGACTAAGTGTCAGTCTTGTAGTAAGCCTGTGCCCCTGTGCTTTTGGTATGACAGGATGACTGGAGATGGCTAATATTGGTTATGTCCCTTCCCCTAGGTCAATTAGGCTCTGATAAAAACCCCAATGGACTGGACTCTCATAATATAATTTCTTTCTTTCTTTTCTTTGGTAGGCCTTGTTAAAAATAACAGAATGCTTTAGTGTATTTCGGAATGTATACTTTTTCTCTCCTCCTGCCAGAACTATGAAGGAATTTCTCTGCAGTATTCACTGTGAGGATCTGGTAGTGCTCCAGGAAGTAAAACTCACAGAAGTATGAGGGCCCCTGTGATGGCTAATTTTATGTGTCAAATTGACTGGGCCATTGGGTGCCCAAATATTTGGTCAAATATTGTTTGGGGTGTGTCTGTGGGAGTGTTTCTGGATAAAAATTAACATTTGAATTAGCAGACTGTGCAGAGCAAATTGCCTCCCCGACTCCCTACTGTGATACCTGAATAGAACAAAAACACTGATTAAGAGGGAACTTCTTTCTGACTCCTTGGGCTGGAACATCAGTCTTTTTCTGCCTTTAGTCTTGAACTGAAAGCTTGGCTCTTCTTGGCTGTCATACCTATGGGCTCAAACTGGAACTTACCCCATTGGCTTTCCTGGTACTCAGGCTTTCAGACTTAGACTAGAACTACACCATTTGCTCTCCTGAGTCTCCGGTTTGTGGACTGCAGATCTTGGGACTTCTCAGTTTCCATAATCATGTGTGTCCGTTCTTATATTAAATGTATTTATGTATGTACATCCTGTCAGTTCTGTTTCTCTGGAGAACCCAGGTTAACAAAGCACCATCCTCCTGGAGTCTTTAACGCTCAGTCTTGTCAATAATGAACCTGTAGCAGTTCATCAATTACAGCCCAAGTTTTCCTACACCAGTACTGGCTCCCAAGGAGACTTCTGCCTGTGAGTTTCTGTTTCAGTAAGTTATAATTTTCGATATTCACATGTCTGTCTTCCAAATTTGAGGGCAGTGATTTGCACTGTGACTTCAGTTCTCTGAAAGATCTAAGAATTATTGATTTTGTAATGTTTGTTCAACTTTTTACTTGTTGGGACAAAATGATGACTTCCAAGCTCCTCACATGCTAGACCAGCAACCAAAAGACTTCTACATCTGTTTTTCAATAAATGTTTTACTTTGGAATACGTTTTGATTTATAGTACAGTTGCAAAGATAGTACAGAGAGTTCCCACATACCTACCACCCAGTTTCAGTTCCCCCTACTATTATCTTGCATTAATGTGGTACATTTATCAAATCTAATCAACATTAATTCTTTACTATTAACTAAACTCCAGGTTTTATTCCTGATTTCACCAGTTTTACCCAATAATGTGTTTTTATTCTGTGCCAGAATTTCACATTTTATTTTATTATTATGTTCCTTAATCTCCTCCAGTCTATGATAGTTTCTCAGGATTTTCCTTGTTTTTCATGACCTACATGGTTGTGAGGAAGAATTGTCAGGTTTTTGTAAGCTGACCCGTGCTTTGTGTTTGTCTTTTGTCTTTGTTTTCCTCGAAAAGAATATTGCAGATGTGAAGAGTCTTATTACCTCATATCTGGGGTACCACATTAATTTGTTGCTATATATCTGCATGTTTTTATCTTCATTGAGGACAGGTCTCTAAGTTAAATTAACCATATTTGTATCTCCTTAGCAGGCAGAGCAATGCCTGAAAGGTATTAAGTATCCAGTGATGTATTTTGCACCAACCTAATAACACATTATTCAGTCGACTGTCTCTCTTGCTTGACAAGAAGCCTCTTAAAACTGAAGACCATGTCTTGTTTATTGTTCCCTTATCTCCTCAGCACTAAGCTCAGTGCTTAGTGTAAATAAATACTAAATGAATATTTTCAATTTTATGTTAAACTCATTTTTGTAGCTATTTTCAAGGACCTGTTACATTTAATGTGTTCACACAGAGAAAGTAGTTGGCAAGTCAAATAATCCTGTGCTTTAGCTGATAAGTGGTTGTTTTTTGTGGGACATACAAATGAGCCACAAATTAATGCTCTTTTCTGTTTATGGATATCAGTCCAACTTGATATTTGTGTAACAAATACTTACAAAGTTCTTATTTAAGCCCTGTCTTTTAATGGTGCCTTCAGGGTCTGTACTAAGAATTCTTATTCATTAGCTGTTAATTTCTTTACTAGCAGACAATCTAAGTGTTCCTGGCTTAAGTTGAACTTGGCCTAGCAATTTATGATGGGGGGAGCTAAAATCATAGTAGTGAAGGTGATACAGAAGAACTCCAAATTAAAGAATTGATAAAGATAAATAGGGTTGGCATATAGAACAAGGCACAGTCTAAATGCCTTCAATGGAGGAATATTTACATGAATTATGAAAAATTCATATAATGAACTATTAAACAATCATTAACATTTTTGTTTAAAAACATTTAATGGCTTCTTTAAGTTTTTGTTTTTAATCAGATGCATAATATTTACCAAAAAGTTAACACAGACATGTAAAAGTAGAACGTAAAGAATGCCCCAAATTCAACCCACTCTTTTCTCTGTGTGATATTTAAGAGACAGACAAGCTGATGTAGTGACAGAAGAAAGGAATAGACAGAATGAGAATATATTGGTTTCAACAATATTGTTTTGTAGCATTTCATTTTTTGTGTGAGTGATCCACACATTTTTGGATATTGAGTTTGCTCCAAATAATAGATTTTGTTGAAAGTTTAGACGCTTCACAATTTCCAGACTTAAAAAAGTACAAAACAGAATAGTTGAAATCAATTTAAGTTAAAAAAAAAGTAAAATAAGGTAGCAAGATATTTTTTAAGTGACTAAAATATTTAATCATTTTGATCAGTTTAATATTCTATTTAATACCATAAATTATGAATATCAAAAATCAATGGTTATGGTTCAATATTTGGATTTTAATGTTAATTCTTTCAATATTTATTATATTAAAAATGTCTTATAGTGGGCCAAAATTTACACTCGTTAAAAGAACAAGGACTAGGTATATTTATTTTCAATTCATTATGAGTTTCATTAAATTATTTTTTTTCCCCTCTTGCAATTGGTTCCTTAAGGTCTTTTCTCTGTATTGTTTTATTTTATAATATATTCACTTATGTATGACTACCATAAGGTTCTGTAAACAAATAATACTATACCAATACTAGTAATAATAACCATTTAGTAGGGTATTTACTAAATGCAAAAAACTGGACTTACGGTTTTACAACAATAGCTGACATAATCTCTACCATAGTTATTTAGGTGTTATCTATACAATTTTGCTGATGAGAATAATATATTCACTTATGACTATCATAAGATTCTGTGAACAAGTAATAGTATACTAATACTGCTATTAATAAATCACCATTTAGTATGGTATTTACTAAATGCAAAGGACTGGGCTAATGATTTTACAACAATAGCTGACATAATCTATGCAATGATTATCTGGTCTAGGTATTGTCTATATCATTTTGCTGATGAGAAAACAGGATAGGATAGACTTTCCAAAGGTCATATCGTAAATGACAGAGGAATTAAAACTGAGGTCTTTAGTTCTACCTAGTCCCAAACTTTTTCACAAGGCTCTCTATGCTGACTCCCAAAACATTTTATTGGAAATACTTTTTCTATCTATTATGTCATCTGTTGGGGAAGCCATGTGTCTCAATATAGTGTGCTATAGATGGTGATCTAGCTCATGCTTATTTTACCTCTTTCCTACATTTCATCCATTATCTCAACTTTTATTCAGCGAAGACATCATGATATAACATAAACATTGTTCTGTGGATACACAGATCAAGTGAGGTTCCACTATTTAGTAGTATTTACTTAATAATTTTCACCCTCAAATTCCTACTCTAGTGCTTTCATAGCTTACATTTGTGAAGACTAAATAAGAGAGGACTCGTATAAAGCACCTCACACAGACTTCACACACACGTTGAGTACTGCCTTAGTTTCCTTCTGTTGCTGTAACAAATTATCACAAACTTAGTGCCTTAAAACAACAAAAATGAAAATCTTACCTTTCTGGAGGTCAGAAGACCAATGTGGGTTTCATAGGAGATAAAATCAAGATGTTGGTTTTGCAGGACTTTTCCTTAGTTCAGCTAAAGACAGGGTTCTTGTCTGTCCCACGGCCATGGAAATTTAGGTTCGTAGATGGTTTAAAGGGTGAGTAAAGCAGGGTTTTATTGGGTGAAAAGGGGAAAAAATGGGGAGAAACAGGGATCCTCTGCAAGGCTAGAGTGCCGTGCTCGAGTGCTTCCTGCCCGCAGCTTGCATCCCAGGTTCCACGCAGGAAGAGAAGGGGCCAAGTTCCCCTCTGCAAAGGGCACGAACTTCCCCAGGGCTCTACCCCGGTGGGCAGGCTGACTGGAGTTTTTCTGGGGACCCCCCTCCCACCTGGCTGTCTCATTGTTAAGCTCTGTTCCTTCTGGAGTCTGTAGAGGGCTATCTGTTCCTTGATTTTTGCAGCTTGATTTTTCCTGGGCTCGCGGGCTCTTTCTGCAATGACATTACTCAAGCTCTGCTTTCATCAAAGCGTCTCCTGCTCAGCCTCTCTATGTCTCTTTTTCCCCTATAAGGACCCTTGTGATTACACTGAGTTCACTCATGTAACTCAACCTACATCTCAAGATCCTTAATTTAATCACATATACAAAATCTTCATATACATATATGTGTGTGTGTGTGTATTTTACTTTTTGCCAACACGGGAACATAGTCACAGGTTTTGGTAATTAAGGTGTGACTAACTACTTTGGGGGCCAGCCACGGTTCTTCTTTTCTCTTCCTCCTAAAATGCAAGTCAGATGTCATCCGTTTCCATCTTCAAAATTACACACACACACACACACACACACACAATGACTAGGTAGCATCTGCACATAAACCTCAAACATTTTCGCATAATACTGAGACCTTCCGTGATTCAGTCCATCCATTCTTTCCTAACTCAACTCTTATTTTTCCCACCCATAATTTCCAGCTTTTCTAGCTTTTCTTCTACCTATATTAGCCTGCATGCTATTCTCTCAATACCAGCTACCAAGCTCTTGCTTATATTGTTTCCTGAGGCCAGAATTTATCCCTCTCCTCCCGGCCCCAACAACATATATGGCTCAACACTTCCCTTTTTAAGGAAACCTTTTCTGTTGACTCTAGGTGAAAAGAATCACTCACTCCTCAACATGACACAAGTCTTTTCCCACTCTATTCCTATACTTATTTCATTCTCCTTGGCATCATATGTGTTTCCTGGGCCACTATTGCCTTGGGGAAAAAAAAATCCTACCTTTACCTTTCAGTAAGACAGCCACAAAACCGTTCATACGTTTCTCTTCCTATTGCAATTTCAGCATCTGCAAGCCCTTTGAAAACTTCTCCTCTATATTTCTGGAAGACCTATAAGGCTGTCTGGTATCTATTTGTTTAAACAGTGTCTACCATCCATGTAGCATCTACCATTTTCTTTCTCACATTTGCTCTTCAGATCTCTTGTGTTGAGATTTCTGAAGATGGTGCAAAGGACCTATGGATACTCCAAGGCAATATCCCAACCCCCCTGTCAGTGCTGCCCTAGGTATCCTCTCCTGACATCACTTTTGCTACTGTAATAAGATTTTTCAGTATCCTTCATTGGTGAAGCCTGTCCACCTTTGTTGTACACTCTGAAAGCAATAGTACCTAAACTCACCTCTGACTCTTGAAAATTCAGGTAACTCATCAAGAATTTGGTACCCTAGCTCTTTCAGTTTTTGTAACAGTCCCTCTGGTCCTATGATTGGTCACACATTCATAAGAAATGGGTTGTGTGATCATCTGAATGATCATCCTTGATCTGTGCTCAAAATAACTTGATCCTCAGGCTTTGTTTTCAGATTAGTCTGTTGTGTTGTAACCCTTTTTTCCCTGAGATTTCAGTTATTTTACTTAATGATTTTCAGTCACACATGCAGCTAGATTCCCAGCAGACTTCTTCTCTAATCTTTGTTATACCCAAACATACATGAATATTGGGGTGCTATGGGTCTGACGTTACTTTATGACCCATTTTATTATTCTATTCTGATTTATTGTTTATGTGTCTTGAGAGCAGGGCATAGTTTTAGCATCCACCAAGCATTCTTTGTGTCATGTGTTACGCAAACTAGGGGCTAGATAAGTCATTTTTGAATGAATATAATCGGGCCGTTTGTAACAGAAACTTTTCTTCCCATGCAGCTAAAATAAGGGTTAACTTCATTGTTGGAGGAGCACAAATAAAGCATACAACAAATTCAGATAGCCAGCAGATCGTGGAGCTCCATCAAAATGTTTCAGGATGTTTATTCGGATCTGCCATTTTCTCCATGCATACACAGGCACACTTAGAGTTGATGTGCCCTGCGAGAACTGGCATTCATCAAGATTTCTAAGCCATTACTTTTTCTATGGACCCTAGCCGATGCTTCCTTCAAAAAATGTGAAAGGCCTGCTAATTTCTTCTAATGAAAAGGCAACAGAGGCATGGAATTTGGAATCAGAAAGGTCATTCAATAGACCATATGAGGGGGTCAACCCCCTAAAATAACATGAAAACACATTCACCAGATAATAATTTTCCACTAATAATCTATAATAAATATGCATATTTAACTCCCACTGCAAAGGAGTTTTAAAATTTAGCAGTCGTCTATTTTGAATTTATTGTACTCTTTTCCAACATGACTGATACAAATAGTAAATGACAATATGGTTTATAGTAAATTCTTTTTATTTTATTATTGCATCTCCCGAAGATGTGAAAGAAAACAAACAAACAAACAAAAAACATGCCTAGGGATTTGTGAGAAGGACCAGAAGACAGAGCCTAACAGTGGCATTAAAGTGCTAGAAACCTGGAGACAAGCAGAGGGAAGAGAATGATGATGCTGATTTCAGAGGCCCAGCACCAGAGCACAGAGTGCATTATTATTAAGCCTAGGACACCCATCCTCTATTTGGGGCTTCTATAAACACAAGGCTGGGAAGGTGAGATGTAAGGTAATATTACTTTAGGGGATGCAGGGATGCACCGTGTCAAAACTAGAACCACACTACACTCACTCCCCAACGTGGAAACTGTGAGAGGTAAACTGCTACAATTCAGTTTATTTATCAGAGAATCACTCAGCAGAGCAAAAGCTTATCCAATAAAATATTATCAATCTATCTCAACCAAGTCTTCTTCTGCATACAATGATCACAGGCACATACTTTGGGTTGGGGCTAGAAGACCCTACCTTAACCTCCAGTGAATGTTTGCCTAGTAGATGTGATATGTATCTTTTCTCTTGCTGGAGACTGCCTGGATTTTCACTGGAGATTGGATCCCATAGGAGGGCTTTGGTGTAGGTGAGGTTCAGGCCCTGGCCAGAGGGCTGACTTTTTCTTGTTAGAAAGGTAGATGTACAGCACGTAGTCTATAATAGAGACAACTATCTTCGAACTATTAAAAACTCAGGATTTTTATTCTTGACGGACCCTAATGTGCTTGTACTAGTTTTGCTAGTGCATGTGCTGACTCACTCTCACCCTATGGTGATAGGTTTTATGTTTATGCAACGTGATGTGTTGATCCAGACATGTATTTGTCTTCACTGGGCAGCTCTATGGGTTGGTCTTGATAGGTCTATGTTAGTTTCCTGCAAATGTTGTGACAAATCACCATAAATTCATGTCTTAAAACTACAGAAATGCATTTCTGTCACAGTTTTGGAGGCTGGATTTCAAAATCAACATGTGGCAAGACTATGCTCCCTCTGAAAGCTCTAGAAAAGAATCTCTCCTTGCCACTTCTAGTGGTGGTGCTCCTGGCAATAATTGGCACTCCTTGGCTTGTAGATGTCTCACTCGAATCTCTGCCTTCGTCTTCACATGCTCTTCTTCCCTCTCTGTGTCCCTTCTGTTTCATATAAGGACATGCGCTATTGGTTTCAGGGTTTACCCTTGTCTCATCTTGATCCCTAATCAATTACATTTGCAGAGACCCTGTTTCCAAATAAGGTCACATTTGAGTTTCTGAGTTGACATGAATTTTTGAGGATACACTATTTAATTCACTTCAGCGTACTGTGGCCAGAACTGGGACCTAGAATCCAGCCACAACACTGGGCAAACAGGCATTTCAATACACCCAGAGCCCACAGCATAAGCAGCCCACTATTAGCCCTAAGGGCTTCTTGGTGAGAGAACGCCCTCCATCATGACACTACTGCCATCTGCAGGAAAGTGGACAGATGTAGGCGGTCTACACATGGAATGGTTCTCTCAGAGGTAGGTGGCCTACGTTCTTTGCCATCACATGTAGCATCTGTGTCTTCAGAACATTCACTTACTTCTCTGGACCCCACCCTTGCTGTATCCCCTCCCTGGGAAACTACAGCGACATTTGGGAAGAGAAAATGTTGCAAAACACTGAAGTTTTTGTGAGTTAGGCAGATGAGATTTCAGACTATCAAGATTAGGGGAGTTGCAAAATACATGACTATATTTATACTCAACTATTTAGAATGTGGAATGAAGAATCTTTAAGGTATAAATGCTTTGGATAAATCCACCTTTTATCTAAACAACTGCAAGGGAAATTTAAAACGATCACATTCGGCAAATAATTTACACGGACACTTTAGGCAGGGGTAGTGGGTGCCTGAATTGTTTGGATAATAGCCTTATTTCTCCTTTTAACCTTTGTGGCAGGACAATTTTTGACATGTTTGATCCTGGAAGTCACTCAATTTCTCAGTGTTTCTTTTATGCGATTCCTCAATAAAGACTTGGGGAAGCTCAGGAAGCAGGTGGTTTGGAGGTAGAAACGTTACATGTTTTGTTTTGTTCTAATTACTTGCTTGCGGCATATGGAGAGAGATAGTCAATTAGGCAGCTAGGATACCGACCACTAAGATCTTTATAGATTCAGACTTGCACTTGCATCCTGATGGGACACAAAACAGGAAGCTATTTGTTTAAGGGATCCTAACATTTTAACTGCCACCACATCTAGCCCCCTCTAGAATGAAAAGCAAGAGTTGTTTAATCACCCACAGCATCTCTAAACAACAATTAAGAACAGGAAGTGAAAGACACTGAGTCCAATTCAAACTCCAAAGGCAATAATTAATGAGAAGCGAGGGGCGCTGCTGATTATTGTAATTTCTTTTGGTTCTGGTGACTGACGTTCGTAGATTGGATATGCACTGTGCATTTCATTATTTATGCCAATGCATAGCGTTGATACACTAAATATGTAGGATCAAGATTGTAAAGTTTTTTGTGGTAGAAAATAATGTGGATGACTAGTTTATAATCAGTAAGTTGTAGTTTCCTGTGAAACATTGACAGAATTAAGTAGAAATAATTTACTTGAATAAAAAAGAACATAATTGGTGAGTAACAAGATGCTGGCAGAGAATTTGTGAGAGCTCTTTTTCACTGAAATTTGAAGTTGCTCATTTGCATAGTGAAGTCGTATTGAGAGTTGCATGTGTTCAGCCAAACATGGAGGGCTGTGTCAGTGGTTCAGGACTCTCCACCATGGACATTTGTCTGTGGTCAGACCCTTTTGGGTCTAAGCAGAAACTAAGAGGCCCTGGCCCAGCTCTCATAACCTGTTTGTGTAGGCTTGACCAGGGTTTTGGTACCAGAAAATCTGTCTATAGCACCAACATCATTGGAGACACTGAAAATTTACTTTCAACTGCCATCACATCTAGCCGGTATGTAGAATTGGCATGTAACACCTCACATACTGAAGGGCTATGATTCTGCTTTACAGCTGATGTATGGAAAATTTAAAAATCTCAAGCAATGTGTTGCTGCTACTCAGGCTTTTGAGCTGCAGATTCAGCAACAGCTCAGAGAATGTTTGGGGGGTTAAAACCAATGGATTAATCCAAAGTGTAGAGAAAAATTGGGATGATATATGTTTTTTGAACCCCACGCATGCATTGGTTTTGGGGTTGAAGCAGATGCTTTGAGTGCCTGGCCATATTCCCAGGAACCACCCAACTCCCAGCACTCATGATTCTTGACCTGGGAGCTTGCTCTCATGCTTGCCTGCCCCATGCACATGGCAGGTCAGCAAGCGAGGATGTAGATCCACTGCCTTCATCCCAGCAGCTCTCAACCGGTGACTTGACAGGAGCTGGGAGATGAACACTCTGTAATCCTGCCCTGGGGATAACTTCCAGATACCTGTCGTCATTGGTTCTCTGAGCTCTCCAGCGGGACTGAGCTTCCATTGGCCACAGTGGTTATTTAGCTGATGTTACAAACTTTGTTGCTCTTCTCTCTCCTGTCTCCCTTCCCTGCTCCTTTATCAGAGCTCCGTGGAATTACCTCCCCAAGTAAACAGCTTGCACTTGAATGCTCATCTCAGACTGTGCTTCTGGGGAGCCCAGTCGCAGACATATTTTCCCTTTTACCTTGCCAGGTTCATAAAGCTAGTTAACGACGAATGGAAGCAGCACCCGGTAGTGCGTTCTGGGAGCCTGCTGTGTGCCTCGACTGTGTTAGGAGCTGCACAGAGTGTTTCTGACCCTCAGAAGTACTCTACAATGAAACTCACGAGTCAAGCTCTCAGCCCACATCCTTACCCAATCTCCTTGCATTTCACTTGCCCATATTAAATATTTATATGAGGTGTATTTTGAACAACAACAAGCAATATCAATGCACCAGTTAGCAGGACTTTCTCCTCTGTCATCAGAAGTCTGTGCCCAGGCAGAAATGGGGCTGTGTAAGGCTCACTTGAGGCCCCAAGTCATTCACTAAAGAGGCAGTTAGGAATCAGAGAGAGCAGGAAACCTCCGGCAAGGCTGGTTCATTAGTGCCTCTGCTGATTAATCAAGACCTGGCTGCCACTTTGTTAAATGCCTGGAGGTGGAGTTGGCGGCAATCAACCCTGTGGAAGCTGCTTGACTGCTTCTCGAAGTGGCAGTTTGCTTTTGGACACTGGACTTGTTCTTGTCAGATCCAAATTGTGACCTTCAGTAAGAACAATGACCCTGCCTCCAAGTGCAGAGTCTATGGGCATACTATATGGGAGTCTGTTATACAGACAGTCACACATGAAGAAACAGCCGCAAAATCCCTGAGTGCAATTATATTTTGGTTTCATAAATGCAGCCTAATTATTGCATTTGTCTTCCTTTTGTATTGAGCTTGGAACAGGCACTCCCACTAAATGTGCCAAATGCTTTATTTTTGTCTCCATTTTTAGAGAGTACATCAGGAAAATGAAGTGAGCTCCCCCTCCCTCCCACAGTAAACAACCACATAACTGTAATAAGAAGCTTTTTGAATAATTTATAATTTGCAAACAAAAATTCATCTGATTATGCTGAAATGACAGACACTCTGCATAACAGTGTGTATTATCAAAGAGAACTTTTTTCTTTTTTCCATTTTGGTGACTGATTATTTACACAAATTGAAGAGAAATAGCTATGTACACTATTACCTTTAAATTATTTTTTAATCTACCTTTTAATCTTTCAAAACTATACAGGAACAAGATAATTATTGTCTGCCAATCACTGACAATGATGCATTCAAAAGCATTTTCCTATGCGGATGAACAAAAAAGACATTCAAGATAATGCGCAGTTCATTGCTTCTTTTTTCCTAGGAAATGGGTGTTTCCGGGTTTTATACCATCAGTGACTCATGATTATTTTATGCTGTTTTCCTTTGTTACACGGACAGAAAGCATTTAAGTCATACAATTTGCTGTGTAGTCACACCACCCCTTCTTGTCTCCTCTTGTCTTGGTGTCAGACATGAAAATGATGGAGCTCTTATTTGTTTTAAAGCAAAAGTCTTTGATTAAAACTGATGGTTTGGTTGGAGCCACTTTGGGAGCTAATCAGACAATATAGAGAACAGAAACATTAATATTCCTCCCAAATAATGCTGGGGTAAAAATTGTACAATTTGGAAGGATGTATGAAGTATGGCTCATAATTTTGGCACTGATGATGAATCCTTTGAGGGCCCCTCACTTATGTCCAGGTGATGAAATCCCATACTGTTTGATTGTTCTGAAAGTACACGTCATGTCTGCATTATAAACGATAGTTCTTTTACATTTTCAGAAGACCAGTTATTTTTCTTGAGAGAGTTAATTTGTTTTCTCAAATTATCTAGAATAGCAATCTGCTTTCTCCATATTATTATCACTTAATTTCACTTCAGGTTGGTTTTGGTAAATTTCACTGGAGTTTGCCAAAACTTAGTTACTGGGTTAAATAGGTATGCATAGTGTAGATTCAAGTCCAACATCTGCTTTTTCAGAACATTCTACTAAAAGCTGGAAGGAATTAAGAATGTTCAAAACTGTACAATATAACATCTCTATCTTCTAGAATTTGAGAATTCTTTAAGCAACAGAAAATCACTTTCCATAGACCATAGATTCTAACAATCTGCAAAGAGAAAACCTCTTTCAACACACTCTACTGGGTATTTTCCCCCAGGGATAGGGGCTACAGTGGCAGGTGCACTGCTCGTCATCAGCTCAGGTCCCAAGAAAGCTATGGGAAACCGACCAAAGAGAAATGCAGGGTTCATGCTCATCTGAAGCCAGGTTTTTAGAGGAATCTGGCCAAGTCTTTAGCATTAAGCAGGGATTTAGAAATCATCTGAGAATCCACTGATTCTGAAGTCTATGTGTTCTTTCTCCAATAGGAAGTTCGTCCCAGTACCATATGGGGCCAGCTGAGAATTCTGTCACCACACCACACCAGCACCAGTACCCATCTGTTCTTTCTTGTCTGAAGTGGTTAGAAGAGGGGCATGGGCTAGCTGTGAGATGAGCACCACTCATCGGGATCAGATGTGCAGGCGTCCATTATTCCATCATCAGGGACGTGCATTCTTGACCCGGAACCATTTGGTATCAATATTATATTAAGAAATTCCATTAGGCAAACATTTCTCTGGATATATTTTCACTAATATTTGACTTGGAAAGCAGCGACTGCTCTTTTTAGACTTTTTAAACCGCGGTCAGATGATTAAACTTTTCATTCTGTAATAACTTAGCGTGGATTTAAACCATGCCATATCTCCTAGATTCCAAATCATCCCATCTCTCCCCTACTAGAACATTTAATGGTTAGGAGTAGGCAGACAGCCTACCAAGGACTTGTCAAATAAGAATGTCAAGAAAGGAGACGCCTCCACATTTAACAATGGCTAATGCCATCCCTCTTAGGAATTTGATTTCATTATAAGGAAAAAAAATCTTTCCTGCGTTGGTGAAAATTGCATACATAATAATGTATATATTTTATTTGCCTTTACTCTGTCAGGGGCTTCAATCTCTATGGGAAGGAATGTCTTTCGAGTCTGTCTTAAGTGATGAAACATGTCAAGAAATTCAGAATTATCCCATCTGTAAGAAAATCCACCTCCCACCCCCCGAAAAAAGACTCAGACTCAAAGCCCAACAGACTTTCCTTTGTCCCTCTGTGTTGAGCATGCCTCAGCCTCCTGAATCAACCCCTGGAGGGCATTGAGGTTGGCTTGATGTCAATTCTCCAGGGCAACAGATACTCCTGGAAAGAATGGTGTGCTTATAATTTTTATCCTTCTATTATTGTTTAATTACCTTCTGATACAAACAAGTGTCCTTGTGAAGGCCAAAAATAAACAGGATGGAGTTAGGCCAGACACCATCATAGTAAGACTTAAAGAGATAGACATTTCATTCCAAAAATTGAGTCTTGAATATAAAACTCTCTTTTTGGTTATCTAAGCACTAACTCCGCATACATAGGAGTCTACAAGTCTAATGTTTCCTTCATGACTCTGATTCAAAATTAGGGCAATGTCAGAGTATCTATTAAAGATTCAGGGCTTGGATTTTTATTAATGTTTGAGGTTCTTATTTCTGTTGATGAACAACATGAAAAAAAATAGAAGACAAATAGTGCCAGAGTAAAACACAACTCTATATTTTCTAACATTTCTTTTTTTCAATCATTTAACTTTAAATAAAATAGAGCAGAGCATCATGTATTTTCATGAAGGTGGAGGTGAATGAAAAAAGAAATGGTTTTATAATGTCGAAGATAGAAATTTGCAAATCGTTTCACTTTTAGCTTTTCCTCTTTACATTTGAAGCTTACTCATGAGAGAAGGAAAAAAACGTATTGATGGCACTTAGTTCCTTAAAGAGGTTGCAAGTATATTTGAGAACATGCTCTAACTAGAAAGGAAACCTGGAGAATCTTTGTGAGAACAAGGTAAGATCTTGTGAATGGCCCGTAGTAAAGCACCTGGTACATTGTGGAAATTAAGGAGTGTGGTCTCTTTCCCTGAAAGAAGACAGGAGAAAACAGCTTTCAGGGGTGGGGGTGGGGTGGGGTCAGAGAAGTGCTTTTTCACTATGGAGTTAGTGAAAAGGTCTCATTCCCCAATAATTTAGTCTTTGTCTTTCCTGGCAAAAGTAAAGATCTTTCTGATCAGTCTTCTTGAATAGTGTATTTTGCTATTCTAAAGCATAAATAACAAAATTTTGTTGTTGACTTTTTTTTTTCATTTCCTTCAAACAATAGCAGTGATGGGTAGAAGAATAGAAAGAACAGAAGGCTATGTGAGAGCAATTGGAATCATATTTATTAAAATAATGATAGCAGTTGTCATTGACTGAGCCCTTATAATACACGGAGTGTTACATGCAGTATTATACTTCTTAGAACAAGTGAAAACTGGGAATATTGCCCTTATTTTATAAATGAATAAAACCTTCAAAAAATTCAAGCACATTGTTAAAGTGATAACAGTGTACAAGTGACAGCTAGGATTTTAACTGGAATCTCTTGAACCCCAAGTCAGTATTATTTCCACAGTGCTTTCATCTTGTCAGCCAGACAGAAAAACACCTCTAGCCATCGAAATGGAATCAGGACCTTGCTCTCATGCAGTGTTGACCAGTGTGCCCATATCTAGCAGGGTTTGGTCTCCAAAAGGGTTGCTGTCACAACTGGGCAGTGGCTGTTGAGAAAAAAATAAGAATGAAGAGGACGAGGTACCAAAAGGCCCCAGAAGAGAACAGGGCAGGAACAACAAGAGTGAGGAAGTCAGGAAGAGGTGACCTGCCATCAACTGCATATTTTCTGTGGTCCTTCCTAAACTCCTAGTCAGCCCCTTCATTGTTATCAGAGGGTCACAGGGAATGCTCTGTCCCATTCCCTATCTCTTTTTTTTTTTTTTTTTCCCTGAGACAAAGTCTTGCTCTGTTGCCCAGGCTGGAGTGCAGTGGCATGATCTCGGCTCACTGCAACCTCTGTCTTCGGGTTCAAGCGATTCTCCTGCCTCAGCCTCCTGAGTAGCTGGGATTACAGGTGTGCGCCACCATGCCCAGCTGATTTTTGTCTTTTTTAGTAGGGACAGAGTTTCACCATGTTGGCCAGGATGGTCTCGATCTCTTGACCTCGTGATCTGCCCTCCTTGGCTCCCAAAGTACTGGGATTACAGGCATGAGCTACCATGCCTGGCCCCCATTCCCTATCTTTTTTAAGGCACCACCTATTGTTATTTAATAGATATTCTATATTTTGCCCATGAAGAAAGAACAGAATCTCACAGTGACACTATTGACTATTTTCTGAGGCAAGTGCACACCCAGTCTCCATTTTCTAATTCCCTGTCCCTGACACCAATAGCATTGAGCAACCCTTGGAGCTGTGCACCTGATGCTGGCACAGGGCACTAGAAGGTGAGTGCTTGGGGTCATGCACTGGAAGGTGAGGATATTAGTACTGTCTGCCCAGAAAGACAAAGCGACCCACAAGTGGGCTTGTTTTATAGGAGACTAAAGCCTCATCCACCTACTAGCCTGCTCAGACCCACCCATTTAGTTTCTCTGGTGGTTTGGAATGGAGTCTCTGTGGGTGCCCTATGGAATTTTGTTGGGGTGATGTGAGTGCCTCCAAAGAGCTGGTTTCTTGAAGTCAAAGTGCTGAAAATGAGGAGGAGGCTAAGAAGGAAATGCAGAAGCCTGTCGGGGGAGTGTGTGAACATGACCCTCTGTCTGCCTTGTTAACACCACCAATATTTGTGAGCGGAGTAACGGGAACAAGCATTTGATCAATAGTCCAGAAAAGCTTGGGGAGGGCAAAGAAAGAGAGGGCAGTTAATTCCCAAAGTCCAGCTGCTGAAAGGGTATTTGTTTTACCTTAATCAGTGGTGCATCACCAAGGGATTATGAGCACTGCCCAGAGTGCTCTCCACCACTGTCTATGTTGGATCCCCAGTGGCTACTCCAAAGAAACATGCAGTGTAAGTACACACTGTGCTTGGTAAGCAAATATAGCTCTAAGTCAAGTCTCCAAACTCATTGTTCCAACCACATGGAACCTTGCTGTAAAGACATTTTGAGGTAGTCACTGGTGTGGCCATAAAGGCTAAATTAAATCTAACATACAGAT
This sequence comes from Piliocolobus tephrosceles, assembly GCF_002776525.5. Taxonomy (NCBI): domain Eukaryota; kingdom Metazoa; phylum Chordata; class Mammalia; order Primates; family Cercopithecidae; genus Piliocolobus; species Piliocolobus tephrosceles. Next base: position 15,146,790 of record NC_045451.1, on the reverse strand, counting down.
TCAGCGAGTGGGTATCAATTTGTTTACAGATGTATATACATGCTGGTAAATTTATGCATAGACAAGGCACAACTCACAAATATACATTCACATTTCCACTGTCATTCTATCCCTGCACAAAGTTTCCTAAGCCCTATTGTTTCTCAAAATATAGTCACATTTAATTACCACGATATTTAAGATAAATAAACCATTTAAAATTGCACCAATTCTAAACAGTTCTTCACTTTATCCCATTTTGGATTGGGAGGTAAGTTTACAATTGCTGTAAAGTCAGCATTGTTTAAGGGATCTGTCTGGGAGGATGTTGGATGCCAGCAGAGAAGAAGCTGGCTGGGGATGGAGAGAGATTCTGGTTCATTCCCTGAGCATGATTATTGATTAAATTTCAAATAGGAAGGGCACCTTTTGTTATCAGCAGAAACAGAAATCTCTCCATAACAAATATGAAGTATTCTCTCCATAACTATACACAGATAATTTGAGGAGGCCCCTTTTATTCTGATTTGACATTAGGACTGGTCATCACAAGTGAAATTAACTACAAGACAAAGTTGGAAGCAATCTTGAACATTAGGCAGATATGTTTTAAACACCAGACTCTGATGCTTTTTAATAAGAAAATGATTTTTAACAGTGTTTTTTATTTAATGTTCTATTGCAAAAGAAAGAAAAAAAGTATAAATCTTAGGGATGATTTGGTAGGACATCTCAGCCTCCCAGCACTCTGTGTACTGGAGGAAAAAAGTATGTAAACCTGTAGACAGGTGATAAAACTATTAGGCAAGCTTGAAATAAGTGATGTCTATAGTTCTATTGGGTAGAAGTGTGAGTATAACATTTTATAAAATCATTTTAATGTAAATTTACATGAAGTGCTCCAGAGAAAATTAAAAACCAAAGCCATTGAGAAAACTGCCACTCACAACCATGCTATAATAGTAATCTTACCATCTGGATAAGAAGTGCATTGTTTTGTGAGTTTGCAAAAGAGGAGGGAATACATTTACGGTAAGCATACATTAATATGCAATTAAACCCATTATCTTGCTGACACGAGAAGTGCTGTATATGTGGAAATGATGAATGGCTGTAACTCACAACCTTTGCTCACTTACCCTCGTTTCTGTCAACTGTTCACTGTAATAATGAACAGAATATTTACCACCAGTAGCTACAAATAGGATTTGCCTGAAAATATGATTTTTCTTCTGGAAAAGTTGCTATTCAATTGCTTTTAGAATACTTTTAAGTTGTATATGTAATTATTTAAAAGCATTTTATGTGTATTTTGTTTTGTTTTTGAGTTTTGCTCAAATAGGGTCTGTTTCCCTTGAGGGTATTTTTAATGCTAGAAATATCCTTGAAACTTTTTCTTTTGTGTGTGTGTGATTTGGTAAAAATTTCCTGTGCTAGCCTGTCACTGCTGTGACCTTTACTACAGTTTGTTGAAGTTAAAAAAAAAAAAAAAAAAAAAAGGATTTTATAGATATCAGATTTTACAGCAAGGTTTGAATCACCAGGTGCCTACATATCTGAGTATTAAATAACGATTCAGATTTTGAGGAATCAAATTTGTTCATTGTAACTTGTGTGCCCATAATTATTCTAGGGTTATTCCGGGCCTCAGTGTTTGACTTCCAGGCATTTGTATTTATTAGATAGAGGTAAAGAACATAAAATAATTAGAAAGCAGTTAAATTTAACTATACCATACTGATTTTAATTGCCAAGAATAACCTAAAAAGAAAGAACAGTATGGATGGAAATTAGACTTCGTCGGGGAGAAGGGACTATTTTCACTCTTGAACTCTGTTATTATTTATTTCTTAGTAACTACCAGGGAAGTTTTACATAAATCTATTTATACATATAGTACTGTGTTATCTATCATTTGAGTAGGTCAATGAGACCACTGGACTGTGAGCTGCTTCAGGCAGAAATTGAGTCTTATTTTTATCCCAAGGTGCTGGTTCAGTGATGGTTACATAGTAAGAATATAATAAATATTTGATGAAAAATGTGTGGGTGAATATTAAATACATTGCTTTTTATTTTATATTTGCATTAGTCCATTCTCATGCTGCTAATAAAGATGCATTCAAGACTGGGTAGTTTATATAGGAGAGAGTTTTAACTGACTCACAGTTCCACAGGGATAGGAAGACCTCAGGAAACAATCATGGCAGAAGAGGCAAATACATCCCTCTTCAAATGGTGGTAGGAAGGAGAGGAATGAGAGCCCACTGGAGGGGGAAGCCACTTATAAAACCATCACATCTTGTGAGTACTCACTATCCTGGGAACAGCATGAGCAGCATGAGGGTACCCGCCGCCATGATTAAATTACCTCCATCTGCTCCCGCCCTTGACACGTAGGGATTATTACAGTTCAAGATGATATTTTGGATGGGGACACAGCCAAACCATATCAATATTCATCATTTTCAACTAAAGTAGTCCATTCATGTAGTAAACAAGTCAATAATCACATGCTTCAAATAAGTGATCTGTGTATAATAATGCACTTAAGTTGTTTCTTTCAATTAAACTCTTTATGGTCATCATGGCAGACTGTTTTCCAAAGATGTCCTCCACAAGAACTCCTGTCCCACATAGTCTTGTCTAATGTGACCTTGCCATGTCCTCAGCACATGGTTGAGCTTGCTTCTCCACTCCCTGGATCTGGGCAGGCCTTATGACAGCTTTCACCGTGTACAGTGAATTGATATTATGACAATTCTGGAGTAACTCTTACCTGGCCTGGGAGCTTCTGCCTCCTGCCTCTTGGAAGCTTGCTGTTGTACACGTAGTGAAACTATCCAGAGTAGTATCCAAAGTAGCGTCCAGAGACTACTTCACTGTGAGATGCTTAAGCTGCATGAGGAAGCTCTAGAAAAGGAAGCATCAGATGGAGAGGCAGGCAAAGGGATACTGACACATTAGAGTATGAGTAAAGAATGTATTATTCAGGGTTCTTTAGAGGGACAGGACTAATAGGAAAGATGTATATAGAAAAGGGAGTTTATTAAGGAATATTGACTCTCAGGATCACAAGGTGAGGTCCCACAATAGGCCGTCTGCAAGCTGAGGAGCAAGGAAGCCAGTCCGAGTCTGAAAACCTCAAAAGTAGAGAAGCCAACTGTGTAGCCATCAGTCTGTGGCTGAAGGCCTGAGACTAATTGGCAAATCAGTGATGTAAGTACAGGAGTCCAAAAGTTGAAAAACTTGGAGTCTGATGCTCGAGGGCAGGAAGCATCCAGCAAAGGAGAAAGATGAAGGCCAGAAGACTCAGCAAGTCTAGTCTTTCCATGTTCTTCTGCCTTCTCTATTCTACCTGCACTGGCAGCTGATTAGATGGTGCCCACCCAGATTGAGGGTGGGTCTGCCAGTCCACTGACCCAGGTGTTAATATCCTTTGGCAACACCCTCACAGACATACCCAAGAACAATACTTTGCATCCTTCAATCCAATCAAGTTGACACTCAATATTAACCATCACAAAGAACCAGTTTTGGAAGTCTATCCTTCAGCCCCAGGTGCTCTAGATGACACCACATGGATCCAAGACCAATTTCCTAGCTGAACTCTTCCTAAATCCCAATCCCTAAAATCACTAGTACATTAAAATGGTTAAGACACTAAGTCTTACTATATAGTTTGGTACACAGGGTTAGATGACAAGAACATTAATGAAAATTTTATGAACAATGAAATTTAGAAAAAAGAACAAACTCAAAACCTGGTCTTAGAATTCCAAATTGCGTGTTGCTTTAACTTTAGCACAATACTTTCTAATAATCCAATCAAATTTGTGTTTCAGTCTTGACAAAGTGTTTCCCACATGTTATTTCACTTAATACTCATGCATGCGTTCTCAGATAGCAATTTCCATTATAAAAATGAGGTAACTAAAGTTAAGTGTTTTCCTGACGGTATGACAAAAAATAAAGAATAATGCTACTCTAAGTTAAGTCTTTTAACTCCAAAACTTATTTCCACTTCTGTTTATTACAGATGTCTTTCTACACTAAGTAAATAGTGGTGGTTACAATCTAGATTTTGAATCGAGAGGTTCAGATTCTGACAACAATATGCTAGAAGGTCAGATAGTTTCCTACCTGTGTGACCTCCAGCAAGTTACTTATCTTCTTTGTGCCTTATTTTTCACATTTATTGAACACTTACCTTATGGAGTGATTATAAGGATTTACTGAGATAATACATATAAAGCTCTGAAAATGATTTGGTGCACAAAGAAATAATTTAGTAAATATTAGTTATTATTGTTTGAAGACGATCTGACCTACATGGACACACACGGTGAGGACACATCCATCTCACCAGGATTTGTGTTTACTGAATCTGAAAGTCACCCCAGTTGAGGAAGGCTGGGACACTAGGAAATAACCACTGGGCCTCTGAGTTCCTCTCAAAGCCTTGCTGATCTTCATCTACAGATCAAACTTAGTAGACAAGATAAGCACGGAGTTGGGAAGGTAGGCATGGAGGGAAGGCTGCTTAGGTGGAGAAGAGACAGTGGGAAGAGTTAGCAGACAATTAGAAGGGAAGAAAATGGGCCAAGTAAGTGGCAGTGAAAAGAAGAACCAGGAATTTGGGTAGTTTCTGGAGCAACCAAAGCACCATTTTGGCATAGACATGAGTATGCATTAGTCTACTGGAGCTGCTATAACAAAATACCACAGGCTGGGTGGCTTAAACAATAGTAATTTATTCCTCAGAAGTGGAATAACCTCCTAAGTTCACATCTTTATTGTTCACAGTTCTGGATCCTGGAGTCTAAATCGAGCTGTTGGCAGATGTGGTGTCTCCTGAGGATTCTCTCCTTGGCTTGCATATGACTGTCTTCTCTCTGTGTCTTCACATTCCCTTTTCCCTGTGAGTGTGTACTCTGATATCTTCTTCTAAGTGCACCAATCCTATTGGAATAGGGCCCCATCTTTATGACTTTATCTTTAATTACCTCTTTAAAAGCCCTGCCTTTGGGGGTGATGGCTGTATTAGGGTTCTCTGGAGGGACAAAACATACACACACACACACACACACACACACACACACACACACATATATAATATATATATAAAAGAGTTTATTAAGTATTAACTTACATGATCACAAGGTCCCATAATAGGCTGTCTGTAAGCTGAGGAGCAAGGAAAGCCAGTCTTAGTCCAAAACTCAAGAACCTGGAGTCTGGTGTTCAAGGGGCAGGAATCATCCAGCCTGGGAGAAAGATGTAGGCTGGGAGGCAAGGCTAGTCTCTCTTTTTACCTTTTTCTGCCTGCTTTATATGCTGGAAACTGATTAGATTGTGCCCGCCCAGATTAAGGGTGGGTCTGCCTTTCTCAACCCTGACTCAAATGTTAAACTCCTTTGCCAACACCCTCACAGACACACCTGGGATCAACACTTTGTATTCTTTGATCCAATCAAGTTGACACTCCATATTAACTATCACATGGCTTCAATCTATAAATTTTGTGTGATACAATTTAGTCCATAAAAGGAGGCAAAGAGTTCATGCACAGTCTGGTTGACCGGTCACTGTAGCTATAACTCTCACTTCTCAGGAACATAATTTGGCAGCTTTTTTGTAGGACTCACTTTTTAATGCAGTTCTTACTCTGATGTACCTCTGGAGCAGAAATTGGCGGGGGGGTGTTCAGATGGAAACAAACATCTCAACATTTATTGCTACCGCTCACCTCAACATAGACTCTATCTTCCTATTCTTGCCTTTCACAATCACTCACCTTAAACAAGATGTTTACTCAAGTAGCCATATAGAGTGTGATCAGATTTTGTATCAGTAGCTTTCCAGTTTCTGACAGACAGATTTCTACATCTTTAGGATCTCCGTCATGTAAAAGGAATGCCATATATGGGAAGGTAGATTTGACATACTTAAAATGCATGTCTGCAAGACATAACACTTAAGAAAGGCTAATAGTGTGAACTGTCTGCAGGCTATTTTTAAAGAGGCATGGGTAAATCTATTACTTTTAAATGGTAATACTGTGAAATCCCCTATTGTGAATTATATTTCTTGTTCAGTTGAAAAATATATTAATGTACCGTCACCTACCAGAGCTTATTGGAATCCCTGTGCCTTGTGGATGAACCCAAATCCCCCAAACAGGTTAAATGCAGGCCTTGCATTTGCCATTCTGTGTACTTTCTGTCCTTGTACCAGCTCATATCAGAAATTGTGGGACTCAGCGCCCTGACTTCCTGCTCTTGACACATGTGCATTATGTGGGATGCATGGTAAATATTGCCAACAGCTTATAACCTAAGTATCTAGAGGTGGTCATGAAAAACACTCATCTCTGTTATTTTACATTTTTTAAAGCACATTGACTCTTCGAAGGAATGTCATATTGTAACCAGATTGCTTTTCTCTATGTATAATTTGTTGGAAAAATATAAGGGAAGACTACTCTGCATTTGTTCTGAAATTTAAACAAAGGTGTGAACTTAGGAGGTTATTCCCCTTCTGAGAAAGGTTAAAAGTATCCTCACCTAACCCTAAACCCCTGTTCACTACTCTATGGTCACTAAATTGGATGGCTATTGGATAGTATCTTTTGCTTGGGCTCTCATTTCTACTCTTTATACATCTTTATACACTGGCACCTACTCTACTCCCATATTCAAAAAATGTCTCTAAATCTAATTTTAACATGTCTACTGCATAAATACTTGAGCCCATCTTTTGAAAAATGCAAGTACCTTTAAAATATGTGTGGGTGAATAAAAGAGATAGGGGAAATGAAGAAATAGAACTATAAAAACTAAGGAGCAATTTGCAGTCAGCAGCACAAAACAATTTTTTTATTCCAGCCACACTTCATATTTAGGGTACCTACCTTAAACATGCCACTGCATTAAAATCCAGTGCTTCCAATTTTCTGTTTTGAGAGAGAACAAAAGTAAAAAAAAAAAAAAAAAAAAAAAAGTGGAGATCTTTTGTAATCAAAATAGCAACAACAATAAACCTCACAGTTAATTCAATTTATTTTAATATACTTCAACTCACATTTATTGAGCACCTAATATCTTCTAGGTATTGCCCTGGTACAGGGAATATGGATATTGACAAGACAGAACAAGGCACTTGACCATTTGAAGCTTACAGTGGTGCGGGGAGAATAGAGATGGAACAACCCATTCTAATGGGATGCATGTTAAGTGGCAGAGAGTGTTAGGAGCTATGAGAACACAGAAGAGAGGAATTTAACCTATATTCTAAGGGATAAGGGATACCATCATAGTTCTGGGAGTGGATTAATTTGCTCTTCTGATCATATACCAGGGGATGGAGCTTGGCTTCCTGGTGCTCTTAAATACTACATATTTGGCTATGTATTTACAGAAGAATACAAGTTTGTGGTTTGTTTCCATTCGGTTTTGAAACCAACTGAATCATATGAAGAATTCTTTCCTCTGTCTGGATAGTCCACCTTTAGCCTAAGATGATGTGGGGTTAAAAATCCCCTTCTGTGTGCTTGAGTGGAATGACCTAGGACTTTTCACCCTGCTTCCATGTCTGAGACACTTCCCAGGGGCCCAGGGGAGGGTATGTGGGTGAACTTCCCATGGTGCTTTGTCCCATGAAGGATTTACTCCATGAAAGTGTTGACTGGCCAGAACTGGTCTCAAGCCCTCTATATGTTATCTGAGGCTCTACTGGTTCCTAGGAATAGCAGTGAATAGAATGAGCCTTGTTTTTGGTGTCTGTCTTCTGCCTGTCTCTTAAACTCCATATTGTCAAATTCTTTTCATATTTTTAATATGAAACACAGAGTGAGAAGGCGTCTGATTGCCCTAGGTGATTTTCACGCTAGAGGATACTACTCCTGCCTGTTAGCTATGGAACATCGTCTTTGGATCTGATGGCCATTCCTGACCCAATTACTGCCCATCCCTGAGTAAGGAAAACTTCATAATATATTTCCAAACAGGGTTGCTTAATTCCAAAGGGGAAAGCAGATATAATGAATATTATCTTTGTTACAAGAGTAGAAGTACAGAGCTCTTCTCTTATTTCTGATGGTAGAAGTCCAGTGTTTGCAGGGCTCTGTCTGGTTTATAGTACAGTGCATTGGTGCACCCAAAGAGAGGGACTTCTTAAAGTTTTCAGTGTATAGGAGTACATATTTTTAATATTTATGCTCTTCTGAAGTGCTGTCAGAATCAGGATTAATGCGTATAACGCAACCTTTCAAGAAACTAAGACCCAATGGAAACATATCTTTAGTTCACTCACAGGTTATCTCAGAAAAATAACATAAAATATTTATTTTCTTTTCAACCAGAACCACTCAAGCTACTGGTAAACTGTCTTATTATCAAGTTACAGTAAAATGTCTACTTAACATAAAAGTATAGCAGATGGTATATGTGCATATTGTATATGGAAAAAGAAAATTTTAGATAATCCAAAGCTTTTATATTTCCTTGAACGTTGCCACTCTCTTGTTTATCATCGAATTCTTGGCTCAGAAAAATAAATAACACAAAATTGGTGAACCTTATCCACAGAACCAGAAACAGGAAGTAGAAATTCTTAGGTTTGCTTCTAACATTGAGGAGGGAAGCAGGGGCGAGTGTAAGTGTTAGGTTGGTGCAAAATAATGGTAAAAACCACAATTATTTTTGCACCAACCTAATACAAATGGAAATTCAAATACTGTATGCATATTCAGAAGCTATAAATTAAGCTAAAAAATGTTCAGTAAAATATTTTTCACCCTCTACATTGACAAGCAAACTATCATAATACTTTGAAGGAAGATTCAAATAGAAAATCTCTCAAGTATTTGAAGTTCTTTGCTGAAACACAGTAGTGTTTGCTCCCCACAGATGGATGGTGCAGCCACCATCTCTCCTGCCCTCAGCTCTTTTCTTACCCACTGATGAACCTCAGGCTCTTATATGTGGACACCCCAGCCTGCATGCCCAACACCCACCCAAATGACTGCTATTTGGCAATGTTTTTGATTAAACAAAAATATAACACATTCATAAACAACACAGCCCACTCTAAGAGGGAAGACGTGTCTATACCAGCCTTAGGGTTATGCTGGGGCAGCTTGAAAAGAGAATTGTAGGGCCCACAGAGTTTGCAGCATGGTTATAAGTGGGATGGGTTCTGTGGACTCTTTGCCCACAGAGAGAAGTAGGCGCAACAGGAGGGGAACCAGAGGAGGGCCCTTTGAAGGACCTTGTGTAGGGACCCCTGTTGTCTGGGTCTAAGAGCAGCACCCTTCTCCGCAATCACTGTGTTCTGCAATAATATCAGTAGCCACTTTACTCAGTTGCTAATACCTAGTAGGTCACTGGATGGGCTCCATTCCTTCTAGTGCTATGTAGAGGCTTATTTTAGGTCTTTCCACTCAAGTAAGCAAACTGCTGTGTACTCTGTGGTTTCTGCTACCTAGTACCTTACCAGGTACTTGGAGGTAAGGAAAACAAATATGACACTACGGGTTCAGTGAGGCCAGTTTTTCTATATAGAGGAATATGACTGTCTGACTACACATTGGTAGAAATTGATGTAGACTTAGATGTACTCGTGCCTAGAAATATGTGAAAAGTGACTTTTTTTCAGAGGTTGTATCACAGACTCAAGTTTTAGAGTAAGAATTACTGTTTAACAAAATTGCATGCAAAAGAGAATGAAATCAGGTGAACATAAATGGAAGATGGGCAATTATCACCTTTCATTTCCTTGATTGGCCTTGCTAGACCTACAGTTTATAGTCCCCTAACAGAGAAATGAAGTATTAGGTTTTCTTAGATACATTAAATCATGAGATAAGCTGATCATGGCAAAATGCTAAAACATTATGGAATCATCCGTGGTGTTAACATTGAATTGTTGATAAGAACAATTTTTAAAGAATTTTTAGACTGATGCTAACGCCCTGTATTAGTCTGTCCTCATGCTGCTAATAAAGACATACCTGAGACTGGGTAATTTATAAAGGAAAGAAGTTTAATTAACTCACAGTTCCACATGGCTGGGGAGGCCTCACAATCATGGTGGAAGGTGAATGAGGAGCAAAGTCACGTCTTACATGGCGGCAGGCAGAAAAAGCTTGTGCAGGGGAACTCATTTGTAAAACCATCAGCTTTCGTGAGACTTATCCACTACCATGAGAACAGTATGGGTGAAATCACCCTCGTGATTCAATTATCTCCACCTAGCCCCACCCTTGATACGTGGGGATTATTATAATTCAAGAGGGGGATTTGGGTGGGGACACAGCCAAACCATATCACCCTCTTTTAATGCAATCATGGTGTTTGGCCAAAAGGATTAAAATGTAATACATCATCATGTGTGGAGACTAATGGTTTCTTTTGCAGGCTATCTATGCGACATATATTTCTGTCTACTATGGAGGCTGATTTTCTTCACTGTTACCAGGTTAAAAGAACAACAACAACAAAAAAGTTTAACTGATGATTGAATCCTGAGATCCTGGGCCACTTTGTGTGTTTGTGCTTATCTATAAAGTGGTCTTTCAGCCTAAAGCAAGATGTTTTATTGAAACACTAAGTGCTTGTGGATTCCTTTCTCACTGACTACTCTTTTTAGTATTATTTGCTGGCATCTTGTCTTTGAGTGCTTATCTAGCCCTCTATGTATTATTTATTTTTCCTCCTAGCCAATTTTTGTTTTTTGTCCAATATATTTAAATAGCATTCTACCCACTGCTGACTTTTTAATAGGTATCTCCGGCCCTGACTTGTTCTGTGAGTTCCAAACTCCTCTATGTAACTATCTACTTAACATCTGCACTAGAGTAAATAATAGAATATTGAACTCAACATCCAGTCAAGCTTTGGATTCCTACATAGTCCTTAAACATGCTCCTTCTTTCATCTTTCTCAGTATTCCCTGAAGTAAAAAGGTAACAGTCAATTTTTTTCTCCTTCATTTCCCTCATACTCCACATCTAATCCATTGGAAAACTGCGTTAATCCTTTTATCAACATCTATGCCGAAGTTGACCGCTTATCACCACCAGCGCAGCCACTATCCTAGATGGGCTACCATGTCTTTCCATGAAAGTGGCCCCCTAGCTGGAATCATTGATTAACTCTTTCACCTTATGGTCAACTCTCCCTAAAGCAACAAAAGTGATTGATACAAACTGTAAGTCACAGCATACCACTTCCCTCTAAAACACAAAGCAAAACATAACAACAAAACACGATAAAACTCTCCATGGCTTTCCTTCACAAAGAGAAGAAACCTTTTTTATCATGACCTGTAAGACCTTATTTGGTTCTCAATCTCCTTTCTCATCAATCGTCATTTCTCAATTTGATTCAGCCTTATGATCTTCCAGAAATGGGCCAATCTCACTTGCATGTCAGGGTCTTGGCACTTGCTAGAATGTTCCTCCTCTAGATCTTTAGCTGACTCATTCCCGTCTGTCATCTTGTAAGAGAGATACTCTCTGACCTCCTTAACAGAGTGCCCAGCCTTCCCTCTTGAACACCTTACCCTATTTCATATTTCTGACACCATATTATGTATTTACTTGTTTTCTCTGTCTCCTTTATTAGAATTAGCTTCCATGAGGTCAGGGAAGTTATCTATTTTTTTTAAATTGCTGTGATCTCAGGACAAAAGACGCTTCAATTAATACCTCTTTAATGATGCATGAACAATTTGAACACTCAGGCTGTATGTATTTTTTCTTCCAGTAAACAAAGATTCCAAACTTTCCACTTAAGTTCTAATCCCTAGGATTTACATTTTAATTTTAAGTCAGTTTGTAGATTTAATAGTAATTGATTCTTTCTTCAAAGTTTCACAGTATTTACATGTGTGGTTATTATCTGACATTTTAAAATGATATAGAGAGTGCTTTTTGCCAGATGAAAGTACTTCAACTAATAACAAGAGGTTCTAAGATACAGTAATTTCTTAGAAATGTTGCTCTATGAGTTTTGACTAAAGCCAGTGCATTCTCACTGAGCAGACTCCTAAGTTAGATTAAATTACTCCTACACTGAAGGCATTTCTGAATCACTCTAAGGGGTGAAATTCTTCTTAAGTTCATTTCAAAGAGAAATACTTATTTTCTTGCTTTCCTCGTCATTTATCTGACCTTCTCTACTGGGAGAAATAGTGTATACTTATGGTTAACAGGAATGTCAAACAATGTATTTAATTTCATTCTAAGTGTGGGGTATCTTTATTTACTTTGTAGAAAAGAAGACATCTCTAAAATTTAAGTTAGTTACTCCTACTTGCAAATAATGAACTTAATTTCCCATGCCCACTCCATCCCTTTTAAGGCAACAGCTTGTAAGCCATTTACCTGTCAGAGGATACCTGTTTGACTCCTCCCTCAGGTGCACTTAAGGAAGCTGAGGGTCCCAGATAACTCTACTTGGAGCCAAATAACAACTTTGCTACAAAAGTTACAAAACATTTTCACAAAGACTGGTTCTGTAAATTCAAAGATGCTTCAGAATCACCTGGAAGGCTTGCTAAGGACAGATGGTCAGACCCCCCTGCAGAATGTTAAATTCTATAGGTGCTACAGTCTAAAAGGTTTGTGTCCTCTCAAAATCTGGGTGTTAAAATTCTAGCCCCCAGGGTGAAGGTATTAGGAAGTGCAGCCTTTGGGAGGTGATTAAATCATGAGGGCAGAGGCTTCATGAAGGAGGTTAGTGCCCTTGTTTGTTGTTTGTTTGCTTGTTTTTGGATTTTTTTTTTTTTTTTTCCATTGAGATGGAGTCTGGCTCTGTCACCCAGGCTGGAGTGCAGTGGACTATCTCAGCTCACTGCAACCCCTGTCTCCCAGGCTCAAGCGATTCTCCTGCTGCCTCAGCCTCCCGAGTAGCTGGGATTATAGGCACCCCCACTGTGCCCAGCTAATTTTATTTTTTATTTTTTATTTTTAGTAGAGACAAGGTTTCGCCATGTTGGTCAGGCTGGTCTCAAACTCCTCACCTCAGGTGATCGTCTTGCCTCAGCCTCCCAAAGTACTGGGATTACGGGCCTGAGTCACCGTGCCTAAGTTAGTGCCCTTATAAAAGAGACCTGAGAGAGGTCACTTTCCCTTTCCCTCATGTGAAGACACATGGAGAAGCTGTCTCTGAACGACCCAGTGAATCTACTGGCTCCTTGATATTGGACTTCACAGCCTCTGCAAATATGAGAAATAAACTTCTTTTTGTTTACCAGCCATCCAGCCTATGCTATTTTTGTTATAGCAGCCTGAATAGAGTAGACAATAGATCTAAGTCATTCCCTACCTGCTCCTGGTTGACGGCCTTACTTTGAGAACCACTGCCCTAGGCTACCCTGAAGGCCAAGTTTGCATTGTAACTTTTAGACTAGAAATTAATTTCCTTTTGATTTCCCTGAGAATTAGGATTCCTTAGAAAAAGCTCACAGGGTCCTTTCCCAACTCAGGATCTAATATAGTGAGTAAAACCTGACCAAAAGAACTGCGTCCTTTCCTGTTCTGATAACCTTAACTTTGTTTCTGAAAGATAAGTCTGCTCCCTTTGTGGATAACCTACTGTGAACTGAGGCAAGAAGTTTTCTTATATAAATGTTGAGTATCCTGTACATGCAAAATAGTTTGTGGCCTAAAAACCCTAAATAATGCCACTTTTCCCTACTGTGCCTATTTTATGAGGTGGGGAATAGTAGAAACCTCAAGAATTTCAATAGCACAAAAGAGCTACTAATTAGTTTTGATTGCTCTGGAAATGTGAGAAGTCACCCACCATAACATTCCTCTTGTGAGCAAGCAGGGGAGAAGGGGGATTTGAGGCCACTGTATGATATAACAGATCTTTTCAGCTCACTTGGGTAGGGTAATGCATCGAGTCATAAAGAAGTGATTGAAAAGTGGAACAGATTTCCACCTCTCTAACCGGGACATTATCCCAGTGCCTAACGCTTGTGAAGGAAGGTGTATCAGTGCGGACATTATCTGCCTCCTGTGTAAGTTTGTTCTGAGCCTACTGGGGAAGAAATTTAGGCCAGATCTACCTTGGGGGAAATCAAGATTCCATTAGAATATCCCTTACGCCAGGAATGGGAGTTAAAAGCATTCCTCTTATGAGGCTTGAGTGAAGTGGAGGTAGAGAGTGTAATCATGTCCAGTACAATCCTAAGTATAAAGGTATATTTTCTTTTTTTTTTTCATACAACAAATGTGCTTTCTAAATATTTGGAAAATGAAATTTTTTCATTTTATTTTTAGTTGACCATAATTGTACATCTATATGGGACACAAAGTGATATTTCAATACATGTATACAATGTGTAATGATTGTATACAATGTGTAGTGATTATAATGTGTAATGATTGTAATTAACATATCTACCACTTTGAACAATTATTATTTCTGTGTGTTATGAACTTTCAAAATTCTCTCTTCTAGTTTTTTGAAAATACACATTAAGTTGTTAACTGTATTTACATAACTAATTATATTTTTAAAAATGCTACAGGGCACTATAACTTATTCCTCCCATTTGGCTGTAACTTACTATCTGTTAACCAATCTCTTCTTATCCTTCCCTTGTATCTTTCCAGCCTCTAATAACCACAATTCTACTCTCCATTTCTATGTGCTCAATTCTAGCTCCCACATATGAGTGAGAATATATGATATTTATCTTTCTGTAGAAGTATCCATTTTAATGTCAATAAAAGACATAGAAATAACACTTATTATATAATGTACATCTGGAATGATGGCTAAGATAAGAACATTATTTTTGTTTAGGTAAGCTGTGTTCAAGCAAGTTAGACACTTCCATATAAAATTTTCAGACTTAGAGAACATCATTTAATTAAGTGAATAATTTCATCAAGTGCATATCCATTAGAAAACTAAATGATTCATGAAGGGAGTGATGTAGGGAGCAACACCTAAAATTAGTGTGAGTTTTAAACCTACCTATCCATACTTTTTCTGTGAAGTCAATAAATAAATAGGAAAAGTAAGTAAGTAAACACATAAAGAAATGTGGTCACCTAGCACTGTGGCAGAGACTCTAGACTTTATTTACTAATTATAGCCCCATCCCTGGTCACTTGCCACTATATAGACATTGTGCATGCCAGATTTATTTTGAGGCAAATGCAATCATTTTGAAATGCCATCATTTTGAAATGCCTTGTTTTTAAAGTAAAAATGTGTTCACATTACAAAACCACTATCACAAGACATTTCTATTAAAAATAGTCCTGCTGCTTGTATTTAATGCTTTCTAGACTGCAGTGTAGCTCAGAGGGGGAGTGTGAAGCACATGAAGGCATTAGAGTAATCATTAAAGATCAAGGGATTTCCAATTATCAAGTCACACTTAGTAAACAATAGGTTGAGATAAATGAAGCATGGCTTGGCAGTTTCGTATTCTGAATCAAATATTTTCAAGAGAATAAGAAAAAAGATGCTTGCACCTTATAAAAGATATAGACAATTGTCAACGCATTTGAGAAAGAGGCTTATCAAAACTCTCCAGTAATTCCTTATTTCCAATTCTTTAATAGTTAATAGAAGATATTATATAAAATCTCTCCCTGTGATAAAGAATCCAGGGGCGTATTTGCAAGACCATTTTCCACATTCTGATTCCAAAGCTGCTATTCCAAAATAAGGTACATTTTAACCCTATCATTGGGAATCCAATAAAGCCTCAATTAACTAGATTGTGTTTCTTCTGTGCTTAATTTTAGTAGAGAAAATTCACAACAGAATTAGCTGTAAGAAAGGGTTTTTTTCAAAAGAATAACTTTTCAAGGTATGTCCTGGGGTCAATCTTCTTTATTCTTTATATTTACAACTACAACAATGTACCTCAATTCTGAAGATTCCAAATGATTCCTACAAGGCACAACAAGATGTTCACTCATCATAGAAAGATTCAATTATGTTTGCTGGACAGCATCTGCTAAGGCATAAAAGGGGAATAATGTGTTTTAGGAACATTTCCAACAGCATTAGAGAAAGAAAATGGACATGGCTGGGTGGTCTCATTGTTGTAAAGTGGTGAGCACAGTTCATTGCAGAGAAATGCAAAGCTCTCAGGAAATGTTTTAGTTACATCATGTTTAAAATAAAACATTGGTTAGGGTGAGTTAATTGGGAGCCAGGTAATCTTCAAGATTGCTCCTAGCTAAGTCTTTCCATTCTATTGATGTTACCTGATTTTGGAAGACTTCATCACCTCTGTCTACAAATGAAAAGAGCTTGTTTCAGTTTCTGAAGCCATATTGAATTCTTACCTAGGTTTCTGGCTCACCCATCAACAGGTATCCAGACAGTGGCATTAAAAAAATTGTGCTTGCCAATTTATTCAGATCCAACCAACAC
Organism: Piliocolobus tephrosceles; assembly: GCF_002776525.5. Classification (NCBI taxonomy): domain Eukaryota; kingdom Metazoa; phylum Chordata; class Mammalia; order Primates; family Cercopithecidae; genus Piliocolobus; species Piliocolobus tephrosceles. The sequence continues at coordinate 15,130,396 of NC_045451.1, read as the reverse complement.
TTATTGCATTCCTACTGTGTGCATTAACCAAGAACATTTATATATATTAAATAATGTAATCATTCAAAAATCATCTGAAAATTAACATTTTTAAGTCAAGAAATGAATCTTCGAGAAGAAAATTACAAAATAAATGGCAAAATGAGAGCATGAAAGTTTTTTTAAAAATTGATTACAATTGTGGCATTTGTTCCTCTATACTACTTACTGAAATATGGCACAATGGAACTTCAGCCAAAGAGCCTCATCTCAACCAGATTTCCTATCCTGTTTGGTGTCCTCGGCCATTTCTCAATTCTAAAGGCTGAGGACTTCTCTCTTACTCAGCTCAGATACTACCTAGTATATCCTCCCTGTATTCAGAATCACATCCATAATACATTGATGTTTTCTGTGGTTCTTACTTTTATGAGCACACCATGGCTGAAACAGCCTTGCTTTAGCGCTTGAGTGCCTGTCAAAGGATGTTTAACTGTTGCAGCTCTGCTCATTCCTTTGGTGAGAACTTGGTGCTAACTCACTCTTTTGAAGTGCACCCTTGGGAAAGAAATCTGAACTGCCTTAGGTAAGTAAATCCTTATGATCCTCTGGTTCATTGTGCATTCTCACAAATTGAGTCAATATTGTTGAAAGCCTTTTATAAACAGGAATAGTCCTGGGAGTTGATTATGTGAGAATGATTAAGACAATATCTCTAACTTCTATGAATGCATATAGAGTGCAAGATAATAACCCATAACTGCAGCCTCTTAAGTGCTTTACTAAAAGCTCATATGGAACACTATAAGAGGTATGTTATGATATGATTAATTCTAGTTAATAGAATTTCAAGAAGGGCTTCAGAGAAAAAGTGGCAATTGATTTACGCTTTAAAGAAGTAGTTGCTTTGGCCAGGTAGAAAACAAGGGACAGAGCAGTATAAGAAGAAATAATGACAAATTTAGGAGGCCTAATGGGATGATTAGAGGGTTGGTCCATGGATTAGTTTGCAGGACCCTTCATTTGCTTTGATTTGGATCACAATTCCTTTGATTAGAGACTGGTTGAGAAAAATCCGAAACCTCTCTTGGGGAATCCCTTGTACTTGGGCTTGAAGACACTTGTAGAAGTAGCGTCCTTGGAGCAGCTGGACTTTCTATATTTTTGTGTAGTCAACCGCCATGTCTGTCATTAACTATTTTATGTACACTCCACCCAATTGCTGCTATAGAATGGTGAAAAGTGAACATTAAAATAATTAGTATGCAAATAAAGCTAAATTCCCAAATGACTTTGTGAAAAACTCCCATTTTCTTTTTCCATCATTTGGTGTATATTCCAGTTGGTCACAGTTAAATTCTTGTTGGTTTCTAATTCTGCTGATCAATATACCCAAATTTTAAAACATTTTTGGATTGATTGTGTGTGATATGTCCTTTGTATTTCACATTGGAACTGACCATCCATATATTCCAGTATGTTAAAAGCAGAACTTAATTCTATAATGTCTTCCCCTAATGTCTCCTTGCATCAGAGAGGTCCAGGATTATTTGCCAAATGTGGTCATGTGAGAGGAATATATTTTGTTTCCTGTTCCAGAATTGCTCTTAATTAGGAGCAAATGATGACACACTGCTTGTTGAAAGTAGTTGATTTGTAAATGCCCCGAGTCTTAGTCAATTCAGACTGCTAAAATGAAGTAGCATAGACTGGATGGCTTATGAACAAAAGAAATTTATTTCTCACACTTCTGCAGGCTAGAAATCCAAGATCAAGATGCCAACATTGGTTGGGTTCTAGTGGGGTGCTTTCCTAGGCTGTAGACTGCCAACTTCTCATAGTGTCTTCCCATGGCAGAAAGAGGGCAAGAGAGCTCTCTGGAGTCCCTATTATAGGGTCCTAATTTCATTCATGCGGGTGCTTCATGCATAACCTAATTACTTCTCAAAGGTATCATTTCACAATATCATCACATTGGGAGATAGGATTTCAACATATGAATTTTAGGGAGTCACACCCATTCAGACTCTTATACCATGGAAACTATTGTAATTAGAGTTCTTATAAATGGAAGTTTCTTTAAAAAATATGTCTCACTTCAATTAGCATTATTTTCCAGATAATTAACCAGAATAGTATTAATTATATCTAGAATATTCAGAGAAAGAACTTTTAAAAAATTTTCAAGTTTTTTTGTAGGTTCGGGGTCTACATGTGCAGGTTAGTTACATGTATAGATTTTGTGTTGCTGGGGTTTTAAGTACAAACAATTTCACCACCAAGGGAGTGAGCATTGTACCCAATAGGTAGCTTTTGACTCTCATCCTCCTCTCATCCCTCCCCCTCAAGTAAGCCTCAGTTATTGTTTCTGTCTTTGTGTTCATGTGTACTCAATGTTTAGCTCACACTTATAATTGAGTACATGTGGTATTTGGTTTTCTGTTTCTGCATTAATTCACTTTAGTATAATCACCTCCAGCTGTGTCCAGGTTGTTGCAAAAGGTGTGATTTTATTCTTTTAATGGCTGTGTAGTATTTTGTGGTATATATGTACAGCACTTTCTTCATCCAGTTCAGTGCTGATGGACATCTAAGGTGTCCATGTTTTTGCTACTGTGTGTAGTGTTATACTGAACAACCAAGTGCATGTGTGGTTTTTTTGGTAGAATTATTTATATCCCTTTGGATATATACCCAGTGATGGGATTGCTGGATCAAATGGTAATTCTGTATAAAGTTCTTTGAGAACTCTCCAAACTGCTTTCTACAATGTCTAAATTAATCTGTCTTCCCACAGGCAGTGTATAGGCATTCCCTTTTCTCTGCAACCTCACCAACATCACTTATTTTTTGACTTTTTGGTAATAGTCATTTTGATAGGTGTGAGATGGTATCTCACTCATTGTGGTTTTGACTTGCATTTCTCTAATGAGTAGTGATACTGAATTTTTTTTATATGTTTGTTGGTTGCATCTTTTTTTTCTTCTGAGAAGTGTCTGTTAATGTCCTTTGTCCATTTTTTAATGGAGTTGTTTTTTGTTGATTTGTTTAGATTATTGATAGATTCAGGATATTAGACCTTTGTTAGACACATAGTTGGCAAATATTCCCCCATTGTGTAGACTGTCTGTTTATTCTGTTGATAGTTTCTTTTGCTATGCAGAAGCTCTTTAATTAGGTCCCATGTGTCTGTTTTTGATGCAATTGCTTTTGAGGACTTTGTCATGAAATCATTGCCAAGGCCTATGTTGAGAAGGGTATTTCCTAGGTTTCTTCCAGGATTTTTGTAGTTTTAGGTCTAACATTAAGTCTTTAATCCATACTGAGTTGATTTTTATATATCATATAAAGAAGGATTCCTGTTTTAACCTTCTGCATATGGCTAGCCAGTTATCCCAGCACCATTTATTTAATAGGGTGTCCCTTCTCCATTGTTTGTTATTGTCAACTTTGTCAAAAATCAGATGGATATAGGTATGCAGCTTTATTCCTGGGCTTTCTAACCTATTCAGTTGGTGTAAATCTAACTTTTTGTAGCAGTGCCATGTTGTTTTGGTTACTGTAGCCTTGTAGTGTAGTTTGAAGTCAAGTAATGTAATCTCTCTAGCTTTATTCTTTTTGCTTAGGATTGCCTTGGCTATTTGGGCTCTTTTTTAAATATGAATTTTAAAATAGTCTTTTCTAGTTCTGTGAATAATAATATTGGTAGTTTGATAGGAATAGCATTGAATATTTAAATTGCATTGGATAGTATAGCAATTATAACAATATCGATTCTTCTAATCCATGAGCATAGAATATTTTACTATTTGTGTTTTCTCTGATTTTTTCCAACAGTGTTTCATAATTCTTATTGTGAAACTCTTTCACCTTCCTGATTAGCTGTATTCCTGGGTGATTTATTCTTTTTGTGGCTATTGTAAATAGGATTGAATTCTTAATCTGTTTCTCAGTTTGGATGTCATTGGTGTATAGAAATGCTGCTGATTTTTGTACATTTATTATGCATTGTGGAACTTTACTGAAGTGTTTATCAGTTCTAGGAGCCTTTGGGCACACAATAATAGTGGAAAACATCAACACCCCACTGGCAGTGTTAGATAGATTATCGAGGCAGAAAACTAACAAAGATATTTGAGATGTAAACTTTGACACTTGACAAAATGAACCTAACAGACATCTACAGAATACTCTAAACAACAACAAAGTACACAATCCTTTCATATGCACACAGCACATACTTTAAAACTGACCCCTTACTTGACAAAAAGCGATGCTCAGCAAATTTCAAAAAACCTGAAATTATAGCAACCACACCCTCAGAATACAGGACAATAAAAATAGAAATCAACATGAGAAGATCTATCAAAACAGTACAATTACATGGAAATTAAACAACCTGCTCCTGAATGACTTGGGTAAACAACAAAATTAAGGCAGAAATTTAGAAGAATTATGTGAAACTAATGAAAACAAAGAAACAGCATACCAGAATCTTTGGAACACAAATAAAACAGTGTTAAGGAAAAAATTTATAGTGCTAAATTCCTACACCAAGAAGTTAGAATGACTTCAAATTAACAACCTAACTTCACACTTAGAGGAACTAGAAAAAAAACAGGAGCAAACCAACCCCAAAGATAGCAGAAGAAAAGAAATACCAAAATCAAAGCTGATTTGAATAAAATGGAGACCAAAAATCCATATAAAAGATCAACGAAACCAATAGTTGGTTATTTGAAAAAATAAATAAGACTGACAGACCAGTAGCTATATTAATATAGATAAAAAGAAGATCCAGGTAAACACAATTTGAAATATCAAAGGTAACATATCCACCAACTCCAAAGAAATACAGAAAAGCCCTCAGACACTGTATTAGTCCATTCTCAATCTGCTGTAAAGAACTGCCTGAGGCTGTGTAATTTATTTTTTTTAAAAAAAGACATTTAATTGACTCACAGTTCTGCAGGGCTGGGGAGGCCTCAAGAAACTTAAAATCATGGAGGAAGGGTAAGCAAACACATCCTTCTTCACATGGCGGCAAGAAGGAAAAGTGCTGAACAAAGTGGAAAAGACCTCATATAAAACCATCAGATCTTGTGAGAACTCACTATCAAGAGAACAACATGGGGGTGACCAACCCCATGATTCAATTACCTCCCACCAGTCCCTCCCACGGTGCATGGGGATTATGGAAACTACAATTCAAGATGAGATTTGGGTGGGGACAGAGTCGAACTGTATCATTCCTCCATGGCACCTCCCAAATCTCAGGTCCTCACATTTCAAAACCAATTATACCTTTCCAACAGTCCTCCAAAGTCTTAGCTCGTTCCAGCATTAACCCAAAAGTTCAAGTCCAAAGTCTCATCTGAGATAAAGTAAGTCCCTTCTTCCTATGAGCCTGTAAAATCAAAAGCAAATTAGTTACTTTTTAGATACAATGGGGGTACAGAAATTGGGTAAATACATCCATTCTAAGTGGGAGAAATTGGCCAAAATAAAGGGGATACTAGTTCCATGCAAGTCTGAAATCCAATAGGGAAGTTATTAAATCTTAAAGTTTCAAAATAATCTCCTTTGATTCCATGTCTCACGTCCAGGTCACACTGATGCACAAGGTGGGTGCCCATGGCCTTGGGCAGCTCCACCCCTGTGACTTTTCAGGGTACAGCTCCCCTCCTGACAGCTTCCATGGGCTTGTGTTAAGAGTCTCTGGCTTTCCAGGTGCACAGTGTAAGCTGTTGGTGGATCTACCATTCTGGGGTCTGCAGGACAGTGGCCCTCATCTCACCACTCCATTAGGCAGTGCCCCAGTAGGGACTCTGTGTGGGGGCTCTGACCCCACATTTCCCTTGCATGCTGTGCTAGCCGAGGTTCTCCATGAGGGCTCCCCCCATGAATCAAAATTCTGCCTGGACATCCAGGTGTTTTCCTCTGAAATCTAGATGGAGGTCCCCAAACCTCAGTTCTTGACTTCTGTGTTCCCCCAGGCTCAATGTCATGTGGAAGCTGCCAAGACTTTAGGATTGCAACCTCTGAAGCAATGGCCTGAACTGTACCTTGGCCCCTTTTAGCCACAACTGGAGCTGAAGCAGCTGAGGTGCAAGGCACCCTGTCTGAGGCTGCATAGAGCAGGGGAGCCCTGATCCCAGCCCAGGAAACCATTTTTCTCTCCTAGGCTTCTGGGCCTGTGATGAAAGGGGCTGCCTCGAAAATCTCTGACATGCCCTGGAGACATTTTCCCCATTGTCTTGGTGATTAACATTTGGCTCCTTATTACTTATGCAAATTTCTGCAGCAGCAGCAGCTTGAATTTATCCCCAGAAATTTTTTTTTCTTTTCTATTGGATCATCAGGCTGCAAGTTTTCCAAACTTTTATGGTGTGCTTCTTCTTGAATGCTTTACCAGTTAGAAATTTCTTCTGCCAGATACCCCCAATCATCTCTCTCAAGTTCAAGATTCCACAGATCTCTGGGGCAGGGAAAAAATGCCACCAGTCTCTTTGCATAGCAAGAGTGACCTTTACTCCACTTCTCATCAAATTCCTCATCTCCATCTGAGACCATCTCATCCTGGACTTTATAGTCCATATCACTATCAGCATTTTGGTCAAAGTCACTCAACAAGTCTCTAGGAAGTTCCAAACTTTCCCACATCTTCTTATCTTCTTATCTTCTTCTGAGCCCTCCACACTGTTGCAACTTCTGCCTGTTACCCGTTTCCAAAGTTGCTTCCACATATTTAGGTATCTTTACAGCAGTGCCTCACTACCTCAGTATCAATGTACTGTATTAGTCCATTCTCATGCTGCTACGAAGAACTGTCCAAGACTGAATAATTTATAAAGAAAAGAGATTTAATTGACTCACAGTTCCACAGGGCTTGGGAAGCCTCAGGAAACTTACAATCATGGTGGAAGTGGAAGCAAACACATCCTTCTTCACACGGTGGCAGGAAGGAGAAGTGCTGAGCAAAGAGGGAAAAGCTCCTTTTAAACCATCAGATCTCATGAGAACAAACTATCACAAGAACAACATGGGGATAACTGCCCCCATGATTCAATTACTTCCCACTGAGTCACTCCTACAACATGTGGGGATTATGGGAACTACAATTCAAGATGAGATTTGGGTGGGGACACAGCCAAACCATATCAGAGACTATTATGCCCACCTCTATGAATACAAACTTGAATAATTAGAAGACTGGATAAAATCCTGGAAACATACAACTTTCCAAGATTGACCCAGGAATAAATTGAAATCCTGAAAAGACCAATAATTAGTTCCAAAATTGAATTAGTAAAAAACAAAACAAAATGAACAAAACAAACAAAACACCTACCAACCAGAAAAAGCCCTGGATCATACTGATTCACAGCTAAATTCTACCAGACATAGAAGAGCTGGTACCAATCCTACTGAAATTATTTCAAAAAATTGAAGAGGGACTACTCTCAAATTCATTCTTTTAGGCCAGCATCATTCTGATACCAAAACTTGGTAAGGATACAAGAAAAAAAGAAAACTTCAGACCAATATCCCTGATGAACACAGTTGCAAAAATCCTAAACAAAGTACTAGTAATTTGAATCTAGCATCACATCAAAAAACTAATCCACCATGATCATGTAAGTTTTATTGCTGGGATGCAAGCTTAGTTCAACATTCACAAATCAATAAATGGGATTTGTCATATAAACAGAACTAAAACCAAAAAGTATATGCCCATCTCAATAGATTCAGAAAAATCTTTTGAGAAAATGCAACATCCCTTCATCTTAAAACTCTCAACAAATTAGGCAGCAAAGGAACATAACTCAAAAAAATAAGAGCCACCTATGACAAACCCACAGACAACATACTAAATGAGCAAATGCTAGAAGAATTCACCTTGAGACCCGGAACAAGACAAGGATTCCCACTATCACCACTCCTATCCAACATAGTACTGGAAATCTTAGCCAAAGCAATCAGGCAAGTGAAAGAATTAAAAGGTACCCAAATAGGAAGAGAGGGGCTGGGTGCAGTGGCTCATGCCTGTAATCCTAGCACTTTGGGAGTCCAAGGCAGGCAGATGAGTTGAGCTTAGGAGTTCAAGACCAGCCTGGACAACATGGTGAATCCCTGTCTCTATCTATCTATCTATCTATCTATCTATCTATCTATCTATCTATCTATCTATCTATCTATCTTTCTTTCTTTCTTTCTTTCTTTCTTTCTTTCTTTCTTTCTTTCTTTCTTTCTTTCTTT
>NC_045451.1:14980117-15122148 GCF_002776525.5 Piliocolobus tephrosceles | reverse complement strand
TTTCTTTCTTTCTTTCTTTCTTTCTTTCTTTCTTTCTTTCTTTCTTTATCTATCTATCTATCTATCTATCTAATATGTACGTACACACACACAAATAGGAAGAGAGGAATCATGTAATCTAGAATAGGAACCATGGAAATAAATAAAATAGATATGTCATCTGCAAAGATGACATGATTCCATAATTAGAAAATCAGAGAAAGAACTCTTGCACATCAATGAAGTTTCCAGAAAGCCAAAGCATGTCTTATGAAAACTGATTGATTTTATTTTCAACAATTCTATATTTAAAAAACAATAAAACAACTTTTCAAAAATATATAGTGTGTTGCCTTTTTAGAGTTTGATCATAACTATGCCTTTCCTTATTGATATAAATTATTGTACAGTCCTAAATATAGTGGTTGTCATCCATGAGGTTCTGTTTTCCCCCTAGATTAAAAGTCTTTGGATTAGGCAGTGGCTCATGCCTGTAATCCCAGCACTTTGAGAGGCCAACGCCAGAATATTGCTTGAGGCCAGGAGCTTCAGACCAGCCTGGGTTAAAAAGTGAGATCTCATCTCTACAAAATATTTTTAAAAATTAGCCAGGTACAGTGGCATGCACCTGTAGTTCTAGCTACTACAGAGGCTGAGGCTGGAGGATTGCTTACACCTAGGAGTTTGAGGCTGCAGCGAGCTATGGAGTGCCACTGCACTCCAGCCTGGGTGACAAAGTGAGACCCCATCTCTAAAAAATTGTTTTGAAAAAAGTCAATGGACTTCTTCTATGTCTTTCGATGTTTACTTGTAATCTAGTTTCTGTCAAGTACATTTTAATTCATTTCAACTAAAGCCAAAACAAACAGTTACTAATTACCCTATATATCCTAGGTGCTGGGTTAAAGGCTGAGATTGCTAGGAAAAATAAGAAATCCTATGTTTCACTATCCTCTGTAACCCTCAGCAAATTATGAGACACGATATATTGTAACTTAAAATCCCCTTTATGATGTTAAATTTTAAAAGCCAGACACAAAAAGACAAATACCCAAATACTACATGATTTCACTAATATGTGGAATGAAACAAACAAATGAAAAACAGAAATGAGACCACAAGAAGCAGCAAGTAGTGAGAAGGAAAGGAAGCGGATGATGGGGAGAGGTTGGTCAATGAGTCCAAAGTTACAGTTAGAGAGGAGGAATAAGTTGTGGGGCTCCATTGTATAGTAGGGTGAGTATGGTTAACGGTAAGGCACTGTACATTATAGAATAGCCTGAGGGGAGGCCTTTGAATGTTCTCACCACAAAGAAATGATACACGCATGAAGTGATGAATATGCTAAGTACCTTGATTTGATCATTATACAACATATATATGTATTAGTATATTAAATTGTGCTTTATAAATATGTAAAATTGTAATGTGCCACTAAAAATTTTTAAAAATCCTCATTTGGGGTGAATTTCTGTTTATCTTGCAAGCAAATTTATAGGCTCCACTATAGCTCTTTCTTCATATGTAGATATTTTTTCTATTATGTCTAACTTCAAAATGTGACTTTTAGGTTAAGTCAACTGTTACTATTTTACCTGCCCCTAAATGCATTTTTTTTTTCCTGTTTGTGTGGGACTTAATGGTATGGCTCTTTCTACCTGAGTTCTTGTGGAGTGAGGTGTAGACAGTGTGCCCCGGTCCTTCCTCCTCTTGTGATACTAGGAAATGATGGCATCATTAGTGAGTCTCTAGAAACATCCTGACAACTACCATGCTGGGAAGGAGGTGGCTAGGATAATGAGTAATAAAAACAATGATGACAGTAATAACAGCAGCACGTTATGTATCATGATTTTATGTTAAACTCAGAGATATTTTATTCCTTTTATCTGTTATTCTTTTCCCATCATCTGGCAGCATGGAGAGCTCCTGCATGCTGTACTCTATCAGACAGGGGAAGATAAATCTAAAACTAAGTCAATTAAGTGATTTCAATGGGATTCTCTAGGAGGAGATAACTTTCTGAAAACTCTTTTCCATGCAATCTGTGACAGCTGTGTAGTAGAACAGAAACGGCCTGTGCCATATGCAGGCAGAGAGGGCTTCAAACAGCCCACTCCCCATCATGAGTTTCTTGGTTTCTGCAGAAAGGGGAAGATGTACAAAATTGTCCCATGCTCTCTGGATTCTTTGCCTTCTCATACCATTCCAGATCCATGCACAACAACAGAAACGAAGAGTATGGAAGAGAAAGTGGGTGACGGCATGTTTTTTTAGGATGTCATTGTTGTGAGGGAGAAGGAACAAGGGAGCCCCGTGGCAGAGGTTGTGGACAGGAGAGCACCTGTGTGGAACAACTGGTAGTACATAGATGGTTCTCAGAGGACTGGTCCTACCAGAGAGAGCCAACAAGTCAGTGTGTATGCAGGTGGAGGTGGGGTGGGTAGAAGGACAACAGCACAGTAACAAATTGCTTGTGCTTAGAGAGTAGACCACAAGATAGTGAACTTGGAAAATCCACAGTAGAGGCAGAGGCTGATACTCCAGACTAGGTGGGAAAAGTGACATCTCCATGAAGGCCGTGAGGACTTCAGAATGGCACTGAGACCAGAAACACTCCTCTCTCACAATGTCATAATACTCAGTAAGTACTCCTCTAATTCACCAGTATGGAAATGAGTACTGTGGGCAAAAAAAGATCGCAGGTAAAGCAAGAATGGTGATACGATGGAGCTGAAATTCACACTTGACCACATTTAAGTTCAATAATGACAAAATGAGATTGAATGGGTGGGCAACATAGAGTTATTGGTGCTGTTGCTTTTGACCTGCCGATATTGGAATCCAGTCCTGGGTGCTGGGTTGCATTGATACAAGAAAATAAAGAAGCTCTGAGTTTGCATGCTTGTGTCCACAGGGACCTGTGGAACCTCCTGATCTTATGTTAACAGGGATGGCTGGGCCTTTTTGTTCTTACTTTCCTCACACCCACATGTCCATAGTGTGGAGATTGCAGGCAGTTTTATGCCTGTGGACATCAACATTGAGGACAGTTGCCAAAACCAATCCTGTGGCATTTTTAGGCATCATCAATGGTATTCATTTTTAACAAAATTACATTGAGCGAAACTGTTTAATTGTGTAATTTATTACAGTGTGACAGTTAATGATCCATGAGCACTGTACAGATGGTGCCTCACCTGCTGAACAAGTGTGGATTATGATACATTTTCAAGAGGAATCAGGCCCAGTTACACTCTTCCACACATTAACAATTTTTCTTGTAAGATGACTATGGGTTCTTGCCAAATTTCCAGTAGTCTGATGTTGTTGACAAATTTGTTGATTTCAGTATTATCTTATCCTCTTACCTATTCTTTACGTTTATTAAGCAGCGTGTTTTAATTTTCTCTTTTACTTTTGGTCTGCATCAACCACACTGTATCATGTTTGGTCTTACAGAATAAAATACAAGAAATATGATGTCAATGGAGATGAGTTTTTCTTTCTATGATTTTCTCTTTTTTTCTATTCCTTTCTATTCTATTCTATTCTTTTTTTTTTTTTTTTTTTTGCCAGAGTCTTGCTCTGTCACCTAGGCTGGAGTGCAGTGGTGCAACCTCAGCTCACTGCAACCTCTGCCTCCTAGGTTCAAGCAATTCTTCTGTCTCAGCCTCCCTAGTAGCTGGGATTGCAGGCGGGTGCCATCAAGTCAGGCTAATGTTTGTATTTTTAGTAGAAACGGGGTTTCACCATATTGCTCAGGCTGTTCTGGAACTCCTGACCTCATGTGATCCACCCGCCTTGGCCTCCCAAAGTGCTGTGATTACAGGAGTGAGCCAATGCACCTGGCCTGGCCCTTTTATTTCTTTAATATAGTAGATTAGAAATTCATTTAATGCACATGTAGTTTTTAAAATATTGCCTACAAATTATTTTATTAATGGCTTTATTAAGATACAATTCTCATGCCATAAAAAAGTACACAATTCAGAGGCTTGTGTTCTCTGATGACAATTGTTCAATGAATTTATGTCTTTCGGGATAAAGATAAAAATCTATAACATGTCCTACAAAGCCCTTAACGATATTGCTCTTGTCTCTCTCTATGACTTTACTATCGTCCCCTGCTAAGCAGAGTGCTTGACATATAATAGATGTACAATAAATATGCTGAATGAATGAAGAAATAAATGTCTTCTGCAAGACTTATTTTCAAAGCTGGAGCATACTTATATAATGGGAGAGAAAAATAAGCCACCCTGGAAAGATTTGCTATGGAAAAGAGGACATTATTTTTCTACATTATTTTTAAATCATCCTCCTTCCACTTGGAGAACTGCTGATCACGAGGGCAGCACAGTGACCTTGTCAGACTCCTGCCTAATTCTTGAACTTCTCTTTGAAGCAAGTAAATCTGTTTCAAAAACTGCTGTTTCTTTTTCTTCTGATACTTGAAAATGTGAATTCACCTTTCTGAATAGATTTCGATTTGGGGTAAGATACAAAATGGGCCTTAGATAAAAGTAAGAAAAAGAAAAATGAGGTTCTGGACAAGGCAGGACTAAAATTATTCTGTAAATTAAAGGTACTGTCTAGTTTGGGTATGAAAAATTTTTTGGTGTCAATTTATTTTTTAATTGAGTGAGGCTTGGGAACCGGTATTCGGTGCCCTTGAAGTATATGCGGATGGTGGAGATGAAGAAATTAGCTTTGCTGAGAGCGACTGCCTATGGTAAAAAGGAGACAGGCTACAGAGCACAGAGGAAGGGGACAAAGGGACTTTGAAATATGGATGAATGATGAGTTTGGAGACAGCAATGGCTGATGTCCTATCATGATATCGAATTGAATTCTCTTTTGTGACTTCTTCCTTCCTCCCCACCACCTTCTCAGATTCAGTCTTTAGTAAGGCTCTTTTAACCATTACAAACTAGAGCAAGCCCTGTCTTAACTCTGCCACGAATAAAGACAGGAGGGACATGATCAGAGTTTGAAGCAGAGCAGGACAAGAGAGAGCAGGAGGAATTTGTGTGATAGACTGAGAAATTACCGAGGAAAATCCTGGAGCAGGAATTGAAGATTGACTGGGATGATCAGGTTATTTATGTGATTATCCACTACTCCCAAACACCCAAATCCAAAGGAAAATCACAGAAAAGAATGTTTCTGAAAATAAATGTAGAATGGGTTTTGACATTGTTTTATTTGGAAATTAAAGCTAAAATAGAGCCCAAATCTCCTGACTTACATTATAGTAGTTTGCCTGAGGTTACAGAAGGGTCTAAATAGGAAGACTTACACAACGCTTTCTGACAACACACTGAAGACACAGATCATAGCACTATGGTTCAAGGCTATAATACCAAATATACACAACAGAGACAGGTGCTATTCATCCTTACACTTCTCCTGCTTTTTTTTTTTTTAATTTTTTTTTAAAATATGGGCATGTATCACAATTTCCTGCCATAAGAGAGGCAGCCCTCTTGACACTTTCCTCTGTGGCTCCATTAGCTGCTTCCATCTCAGCACTAAGGATGTGGAGGGGGCCATGGAAACCCTCATCCTGCAGCCCAGAGGTCCCTTCCCAGGCCTGGCTCCCTGTAAAGTATGGGGGCACCATGATTACAAATGGGGTATGCTTCTAAGGCCGGGTAGATTTGGTGCCTTCTAGAACTCTGTGTGCTCTCACATAGAGGTGATGAGATGTCTGCCGCTTTTCAGAGAACTTGATTGCAATGGCTGGGTGGGAGGGGTATGGACAGGGATGGACAAAGGGACTTTGAAATATGGATGAATGGTATTGACAGGTTCGCCCTGGAGGAAAGAATGGACAGACGCTGGTTCACCCAAGGACCAAGATGGGCTGGCCCCGGGAGAGTGCGGACAGATAAGAGAAGGGCTCCACATGGGGTTTTAGGCCCATAAGCTCTCACAACTTGCCAGGGCCTGGGGCCAGGGACCACTGGGGCTCATGTCCAAATGTGCAGCTACTCCTGGGGGCCCTTGACCATTGACAACCCCTAAGCCACTTCTCCATGATGCCTGGCCTAACCCCCATCCTTTCTTTTTTTCTTTTCTACCACCACCACACATTTGCAGTGGAGTGTGGGGAAATAGAGGGGTCAGCACAATCAGAGGGTTAATCCTCGTTCTGGAAAAACCAAGGTGTCTCCCCTGCCAGGCAAATATTGCTCACTCTTAAGTGTCATGGTACATGCTGCAGCCAGCCAGCTGACCTAAAGCCACTCTGGTGTCTGTGTCCTCTTGGGGGTCTTAGGATTCTCACAGAAACTCACTCTAGCCAAAATTCTAGCACAACATTTCAGAAGCAGCTGTTTTCTGGCCTGGCAGATATGATCTGTGCTGTGTTTTTTTCTAACCATTTTAAGCTCATGGAATGTTTCAGGATGGCTCACTGTGATGATGACTGATGGCCAGTCACTTTTGTAATGGCAACTGGGTGCCCTGTGCACTGGCTTAGCCCCATTAACATTTCTCAATCCTCTGTTGGATAGATTACTGACTCTTTTCATAAGCTTTCTGACCTTGTCTTAAGCTTTACAATCCACGGTGATGAATTTATAGAGTGATTGTGACTATGTATGAGTACTGTAACAGAGATAAATGGGCATTTGATGTTGACAAAGCAGAGAAAAAAATATTGTTCTCCACACCTTTTGTTAGCAAACACATGATTCACTATAACTCTTTTTTAGTGATTTATCTATGAATCTTCTTTTCTCGCTTAATAAAATGCCCCCCATTGCTCTTCCAAGGCTGACACCGTGGTTTTGTAATATATTATTAAAGCCATGTCACGCTCAAGAGGCAGTGAGCTTGGCTTCACAGCAGTGTTATTTTACCTTCTGTTTCTAAAAATGCTCAAACGTTTCCAAGGACATATTAGCCGCTTCTGTATTGTTCCAAACAACTTCCTTTGTAAGCATCCAGACCTACCTAATGCTTTGGAAGTGCGTATTTTTCTTTCATAAAGTTCTCATGTATTTTCTATCAAGTTTGGGGAAAACTATAAAAAATGAATCACAGGAGTTGAGAAAATAGTAAACTGTTTTTCTTAAAATTAGAAGAATCATTTTATACAATGGTCTGGACCTAAAAGGTTGAATATTATTACTATTATCCTGTAACTCTTTTGCTGGCAAGCTTGAAAAAGCCATATTCTCGTTTTTAGGGTCCAAAATTAAAGGTATGTTATTTTAATTTCATTTTATTTATTTATTTTTACTTATTTATTGACTTACGTATTTTGAGACAGTGTCTCCTGTTTCTCAGGCTGGAGTGCAGTGGCTCAATCAGGGCCCACGGCAGCCTCAACCTTCCACGCTCAATTGATTCTCCCACATTAGCTTCCTGAGTAGCTGAGACTATGGGCATGTGCCCCTATACCCAGCTCATTTTGTATTTCTTGTGGAGAGTTTCACCATATTGCCCAGGCTGATCTCAAACTCCTGGGTTCAAGCCATCAGACCACCTCAGCCTCCCGAAGGAATCAACACTTTTTGGAAGATCTTCGGGGGTTTCTTACATGCAGCTAAGTTGGACACACTGAACAAGGTTTTGAGAGATGCTTAGAGTTTAGGCTCATGGAGATACGGAGAAATAGCCATCCAGGGAAGGTGGCAGCAACTCTGAGTTAGATTTCACAAGCGATTTGGTCAATTTGGCCTATGTTGTGTGAGCATGATCGGTAAGTAGGAAACAAGGCTAAAAAGAGAGTTTAAAGCCAGATGAGGTTAATATAAAGTCCCTATTAACAATTTTGATTTTTTGTTTTATAAGCAGAAAATATATTCTACATTTTTACATTGGTTAGATGACGTAATTAGAACAGCTCCTCAGGAAGATAAATCTGGCAGTAATGAGTTGGATGGAACAGAGAAAAAATAGGTTGGAAATAGGGCCATCAGCTGGGAGACTGCAAAAGTTCATGCAAGTGGTAATGAGGACCTGACCTCAGAAAATAAGGGTTTCATTAGAAAGAAGGAGGCAGGAACATGAGACCTTCTGGTAAACTGGATTGAATAATTCTAGGTAAATTCAAAAATGCTATGCAGGAAATAATGAATAAATTTAAACAGTTCTGTCATGCAATGTAAACATGTCATTCGCTCAAAGCCCGTTATCCTAATATTACATGACAGTGTCCTCTGGGTTATTTTCCGTTACAAGAAGTACAGTAGCTGATAAGCCTGTGACCAATTTAAAATATAATTGTTGTTCTGTCTTCCTGCGACACAGTTTGAGTTTCGATCCTTTAAGTAAACAATATAAAGAATTAGAGTCAAGTTCAATATTAGGAGTTGGATTCCTAGAAACAGAAAAAGGGCTTGAGAAGGGTTGCTAGCTATAAAGCAAATTTGATCTTCAAATTGTCATTTTCCATCTATGGTGGCATGCTGTTATTGCGAGTGAAGACCTTGTCCCAGGTCCTAGAACGAGTGAGGTTTTCAGATACTGACACAAGTGGAGGATATAAATTAAACAATGAAGACATGTTGGGGACCACCAGGTTAATAGATCACTAGAAATTCATTTGGAGAAGAAATTTCATAAATATTAGACTGTTAGCACTGGAAGAGGTTTTAAAGATCACCTGGTTAAGTGTATGAGTTTTAGAGTCAGGTCAAAGTGGGTTTCAAATCCCAGCTCCTCCTTGTACTAGATGCGTCGCCTTTATTTCACTAGTAGTCATTTCTGGGAGAAGTTTCTCCATGTTACAGATGGAGACACCCCCGTCTCACAGAATCATGGCAATAATTAAATAAATTCATGATTGCAAGGTGCTTAGCCCAGTACGTAGCAAACACTCAGCATAAAACAGCTGCTATTAGAAGTAAGATGAATGCTATGATTCAGGTCTCCTGAAAATGGACTGAGTCCCCCTCCACAGAGCCATGCCCTCTCCTCTTATATTCCCACTTTAAAGTATTAAAATATTAAAAGTAATGGCAAAAACTGCAATTACATTTGCACCAACCTAATACCTATTCCAGAAAACTTCCATCAATTTTGACATTTATGTTGACATCAGTCTCTGTATCAAATTGTTTCCATCATTACTAAAACAGGCTATTAAAGTCAATGCTACACAATCAATCATTTAAACAAATATATTGAGTACCTACTCAATGAAAGGAATATGCTTTATATGATAAATGACATGCCATCATTAAAAACTTAATTATTACCTATTTCTCCACAAAATATTAATCATCATTGTTATTTTTAACCAGAAAGAAGAGGCACTGTTCTGTAATGAAGTGCTCTGGGATTTGAGGTGTGGGTAGAAGTCAGCCCCTAGGGCGAGGACATTATTTGCTGCTATCAGGTTTCAGCTGTGGTTTGGATGGAGTCATTCAGGTTATTTAGAATAGGTCTTCAGAAACATGCATTTTATTTAAATATCTGTAATTAGTATCTGATTATACACAACTATCACTAATAAGTGATAGAAACAATACAGTGTCAAAGCAAAATAAGAACTACATGGGAAGAGGAGGGGAAGAATGTCATATCAGCAGAATGGCTAGTCGGGGCTGGACTTTGGAGATCATTACCTTTCATCCTTAGACAATGTGAGGGAGTGAGTGCTCTTATTTTTATTAATGTTTCTTCAAGGAGAAAACTAATACTCAGATGGAAACTTGCCAGTCTCACAGATAATAAGTGGTAGGTTCAGATTTGAATTCAGATTCATTTGACTCTCAAACATCTATTTTTTGTGTATTTTTATAAAACCTATTATTACAAGATAAAACACAGAGAAAATGATACATAAAGAATTCATTGCTGCTTAAAATTTTATAAGGGGAACACTTTTAAGTGAATCACCACTCAGGTTAAGAAATAGGAGTTTGCCCTATGCTCTAGAAGACCTCCCTCTTCGAAAGTAAACACTATAAGCACTATCCCGGCACTGATAGTAATCACTCTTTCCATTTCCCTCCTTCCCTCCCTCCCTCCCTCCCTCCCTCCCTTCCTTCCTTCCCTCCTTCCTTCCTTCCTTCCTTCCTTTTTTTGTTCTGAGACAGAGTCTCTCTCTGTCACCCAGGCTGGAGTACAGTCACACCATTCAATCTCAGCTCACTACAACCTCTGCCTCCCCAGTTCAAGCGGTTCTCGTGCCTCAACCTCCTAAGTAGATTTCTGTATGACTTAATTAGCCAAACGAGCATCCCTAAAGAATTGTTCAGTTTTTTCTTTTTTTTTTTTTAATTTTAAGCTCCATGTCTTTAAGGTCTCATTTAATATACCAAATCCCTTTTCCTTTCTTTAGAGTTTACCTGCTGATCCACCTAGACTATTTATCTGTATGTTTCCATCAGTCTGGATTTTCTTTTTACGTACTCATGGTGCCTTCAGACCACTGCTCTGACCTTTCTTTTCTATCAATTGGCCACTGAATCCACAGGCTTGATTGGACTCAGATTGGATCCCTTGGGCAAGGCATTAGGGGAGTGTATTTTTTCATGAGGATGCATGTAGTATCTGGGTATTACTTTTATTTTCACATCTATTGATGCTCAATGCCTAAGTTATTAATTCACTGGAGGTTCCACATGTGATACTTTATCATTCTTTTTCACTTACTCCCCAAAATAATTTTAAAACGAGACACCTGCTTTGTATGTGGTTACTCAGTATTATAGTTTATATAGAAAAGGAACAATGAATGCTTGAATTTTTCTTTCATTTATCTGGTTTTAAAATATACTTAATGTTTCAATCAGTTGTAATTCTTGTTCTCATTGAAGCTCAAATTGCTTATTCTGCAATCTTGTTGTATCTGGTTTGACAAGATGTTCCACACTCTTCCTGTGTGTTTCTCAATATCTGGAATCTGTAATTTCTCAAAGAAGTTCTGTTTCTTTTAGTGGGACATGGTATTTCAAGACTGCAGCTTGGGTCTAGAGATGTGAATTACTACTGGATAGATTAATATTTCTAAGTGTTTTTAGTGTACAGAAATTGGACATAGTTAAAATAACCTGTGATTCAATAATGATACATCCAAATCAAAGGCACAGGGCTGGTGCTTAATTTCTTCTGTTTTACATTTGTATTCCTTATTTTTCACACTGAAAATCTTAATTTTTCAGGTCATAAGAGAGGACACAATTATAATGTGCTATGAGTGCTTACTCACATTATATACATACAAGTTTCAGAACAATGCTATTATTATGTTATCACTGATTATGACTACTCAAAATAGATTTATATATTTTTATATGCTATTTCATTATCCCCCAACCACATTTAATGGTTATACTATATCTACATCATAATATCATAGTTTCACTGTAATCTATAATCCTTCAGTTTTAACCTCACTCTGTATTGATTATATAAGTAATTATGTAGACCACCGGTCCTTATGTTGGTGTTTTCCTTGTAAGTTTAGTTGCCTAAAACTTGTTTTATAGATTTCTTAGAAACTATTCATGGGCAAAAATACTTTTGAATTACTACAAGTTGTATGTGCCACTTATAAATAAAGGGCAATGTCTCATGGATATAAAATAAGTGGTTCATGTTTTCCTTTCTTGAGTATCTGAATTATTTTACCTCACTTTCCTCTGGAATAACATATTGTTGTAAAAAAGAAAAGGCTGATGAAGATATAGTTATTTGTCACTTATAAATCACTACTCTTTTTGTCTGGATTCCAAAAGAATTTTTAAATTTTATCTTTAATTTCAGACAGCTTTTCTAATTTTTTCCCAGAGCCTTTTATCATTTGTAGGTTGGCTCTTCTTTACCTGTCTTCAGTATTTGCCACTCTATCTAGACTCTTTTTTAAAAAAATTTCCTTTGTCTTTATCTTCTCCTCTTAGTATATTTTCTGATGTATTTATTTTAATTTTTGTGTTCTTCCTAGTCCTCACTTCTAAAATATATTTTGTGTTTCTAATTTTAGTCTTTCTAATATGCATTATTTCTAATTCTGATGTATATTGTTCTTCCATGTCATGTATCATTTTATTAACTATTTTAATCTAATTTTTAATTATGCATTACAGTTTTGATTAGCTTTTGAGTAACTTTTCTTCGTTTGTTTTTATTGTTTATGAGGAGAATATTCTGCTCTTAGTTATCTTTTTCTAAGCAACAGCTTTTGGAGTTTTATCTAAATGTTTTTACTTAACTTTTTAATGTGAACTTAGTTTTTCTTAACTTTTTTTAGTGGGATGCTGAAGTTAAAGTTCAGATAAGTTTTATAATTTCACTGATGTTCTTCTTTTGTTGTTTTAAGATAGTGTTTAAAAATGTGCAATTTTTTTCTTCTGATGTTTCTAGACCCTGCAAACTTTACTTCTGACATTTCTTTTTATTAACTTCTGTTTTCCTTGTTCTGTTTCAATCAGAATTCACTTCCTGCAGTTTCTCTGCACTATGGATTCCTGTCCTGGGAAACCCTGCAAGCATGTTTTCAAGAATATACTTGGTCTCTGCCCCTTAAGACTTTACTCTAGGACTCTTTCATTTACCTGTCCTTGGAAAAGGAAATCTCTCCTTTTTTTTTTTTTTTGCTGCTGTTTTCAGATTGGTCTGCTTTTGCTTCCTGTGATATTTATTGGTCATTCAAGGGTTCTCCTTTTCCATGGTCTATCTGGGATCCTGCTACTTCTCTGTTTTCCTTCATTGAGATCCTGCTAATATGCGGGGCTTTGATGGTTTATCCCTAACCACTTGCATTTTCAGGTTTCGGTGGATATCTTCGCATTTAGTTTCAATGCAAATGTTGGTCCTGGGTGTGTGACTTTGCTACCTAGTCCCTCTTTCATTTTATATGTAGGGTTTTAGAAAGAGCCAGTGTCTACATTTTTACTGCTGCCTCCATGTTCCTAGAATTCCATTTTCTAACACTTGGACTTTTACAATCAAAATGTTACCTCCTCATATAAATGAAATAAAAATCACAACTCAGATATTTATTGTATATCTAACTGAATTGGAACGTGAAAAATAAATTTAGGAAATGACATAATGAAGTAAATTCTAATCACCTTGATGCCCCCGACGATCCACACCCATTTTTACTAGCTAAGGAAAGAACTTCTTCACTGGGCAAGGTGGTACAGTGGAAAGTGTGTGGATTTTGAAACCAGAGAGACTGAAGTTTAATTCTTTTTTTTTATTATTATTATTATTTTGAGATGGAGTCTCACTCAGTCACCCAGGCTGGAGTACTGTGGTGCAATTTTGGCTCACTGCAACCTCTGCCCCCTGGTTCAAGTGATTCCCCTGTTTCAGCCTCCCAAGTAGCTGGGATTACAGGCACACACCACCAAGTCTGGTTAATTTATTTTATTTTACTTTTAGTAGAGACAGGGTTTCACCATGTTGGCCAGGCTGGTCTTGAACTCCTGACTTCAAGTGATCCACCCACGTTGGCCTCCCAAAGTGCTGGGATTACAGGCATGAGCCACTGCGCTTGGCCTGAATTTTAATTCTTAATCTGTTATTTAATACCTGTAAAATTACAGGTGAGATATTTAAGCTTTAAATGCATTAATTTTCTTGTGAAATGCACACACCTATATCTCTGTACACAGCACATTTTGAATAAAGTTTTGTTTCTTTCCCCAAACCCTTTACTCTCCAATGCTATGTAAAGATTGAAGGTTTAGCAAATTGAACATTTCATTTTTAAAGAATTATTTGCTTTACTTTTTGTTTTTTAGCTGGAGTTATTTTTCCTTTTTTCCCCTGATAGCAGTTTTGATTTGTCCCTACTTTCTCAATTTAGGAAAATATAAGAAAGGAAGAAAATTAATGCAAAATTTGAGAAGCTATTGTATAAATTTAAGCACACTTCACAGAACTGTCTCTTTCTACAGACCAGGGCAAACCCGGAAAATGGATTTTCTTTTTTTGTTTTCTCCTTATGCAGATTGTCATATAATGAATTACAAACAGAATTCAACTTCTGTGAGCTGCCAGAACTAGGGGTTGGAGATGCTCAGAAGATAGGCGGCCATGATTAAAAGATCTGTCAAACACTAACTTTGAACATGCTGTGGTTTGATGTTTTTAAATGCAACTATGAGCAGAAAATAGCATTTTCTCACTCGGTGAAGTCACACCTCTCTTTGTCAATGGAATAGTTGATAAATCAGTGAAAACAAAATTAAATGTAAATTGAGCTTTCCATCTGGCCACCGTGACACTCTCTAATTCAAGCCAAACAACTTGTCTTTAAGGAAGTCTTTCTCTGAAGTACACTAGATTAACAACATTTTACAGAGTTCTTCCATAGTTCAAGAGAGTATTTTAGGACATTCGAGAAAAAAAAAAAAAAAAAATCTAGTTAGGACAAAAGAAGAATCTAAAAAGGCAATATCTAGTAACCTTTAGTCTGAGACATAAAATGTGTTTGTGTTTAAAGAATATGAATAATTATCCTTCACCCACAATATGATTTTTGCAGCGTTCTTATTTTCCTTATATCCAGGCTCTTTCCCCCTTAGCTTTACTGAAGTAAAACTGACAGATAAAAACTGCTTATATTCAAGATGTAGGATATGTTTATTTGCTATACACATACATTGTGTAATGATTACCACAAGCAAATTAATTAAAACATCCTTCACCACACAGCCACTATCTTGGGCGTGTGTGTGTGTCGTGAACACTTAAGATTTGCTCTCTTAGCAAATTTTAATTAAGAAATACAGTATTATTCACTACGGTCACTGTATTAGGTATGGCTTGTAGGTTTCCAGGGAGAAGACTAAAATGCAACCTTTGTGAAGTAATAAGGAAGTTCTCAGACGATAATTATTTCCACGTACAGTTCTAGAGAAAAGATGGACCGATTTGCATAAGATGTTCTATTTTGAAACAGCAGAATGCAAAACCAGCACAAGTTACAGTCTATAAAATCAGATATGAACGTAGAGTTGGGTTCCAAGGTATTTATTAGGGATGAATACTTCCAACAGGAAAGGGAAGAAAAGGAATGGGAAGAGGAGGAATGTGAACTTCTATGCCAACCTGAAATTTCACATTTGTGTTATCAGAAATGTCCTGACCTTTTGCTTCACTCAGTTACCAAATATGGACTGCGACGGGAAAGTGTGACTTTGGGCAAGGTGGCTGGCTGCAGCTAAGGAAGATTCTGAAGGAGCCAAAGCTGCCGGCTGCTTTCTGACTGCACTCCTGTAGTGGTCAAGCAAGTCCTTCCTCAAAAGGAGATCTGTCTTTGCATTTCCATGTTTGCCACAAAAATATCAAATAATATCACTGGAAATTTGTGAATTGTAACTCCTGACCTAGTGGACATTGTTGAGTAGACCCTAAATTATTATTCTTATAATAATTAGGGTTTTGTTAAGGAAAGGATGACCAGGACCCCAGGGGAAAACACACAAAGCAATAAGGGGGATTCTGGGCTGAGGGACCAAGGTTATTACAGATAGGCAGGGGTTTTGTTTTTGGAAAAGGAGAACTGTTTCTATTTATACTTATTGGCACAAAAAGTTTTGAAACACAATCAACTGTCCACTTTTCTTTATTCTTTATAACACTACTGTTTTCCTGGTTTTAATTTGTTTTATGTCTCATGTTCAAAATCAATGCATTTTAGCATCAACTTTTCCTAATATTGAAATATTTAGAAGTATTTTAATGATATAATTTTTATACTGTAATAATCATATTTAGCATTAATACTAAATAATCATATTTACTTTTCCTTTTCTATGCTAAACCTATTGTAATAGTGCAAATGTTGCCAGGCATTGTGTGACAAAGTACAGTGACACTATCGGTGTCATTGAACTACTCACAGTATAATAAATGAAAGTACAGTTGACCCTTGAAAAATGCAGGGTTAGAAGCACTGATCCCTGCACAGTCAGAAATCTGCACATAACTTTTGACTACCCCAAAACTTAACAACTAATAGCCTACTGTTGGCCAGAAGCCTTACCAAGAATAAAAATAGTGGATTAACACATATTTTATAGTTACATGTATTCTTACAATAAAGTAAATGAGAAAACAATGTTTTTATGAAAATCATAAGGAAGAGAAAATATGTTTACTATTCAATACATAGAAGTGGATCATTGTAATGGTCTTCATCCTCGTGGTCTTCATGTTGAATAGACTAAGAAGGAGGAGGATGAGGAGGTTTTGGTCTTTTTGTCTTAGCAGAGGCAGATGAAGCAGAGGCAGATGAAAACATGCATATAAGTGGGTCCATAGAGTTCAAACCTATATTGTTCAAGGGTCAACCCTACATATTCTAACTTGGGAAGCAATGGCTCTGTATGTTATGAATGAACTTAAGACCTTGGAGAACAATGGTAGTGGCCCATGACTGCATGTACAAGGACCTGGATCAGTGCCCTGCAGTGAATGAGTATCCAGGGGAGAGGACAAGGCTTTAACATCAGTGTGGTTTATCTGAGAATAGCAAAAACTGTAAAAGGTAACTCAGCCAACACTTCTTTTTCTGTTCTTCGAATTGGAAAGAGGGATGGATCCTTTTGGACTGAGCAAACCCCTGAGATTTTTTGGGCAGTTAAAGTGTGTGTGCGAAGAGATCATCAGGGAAGGAAATATAACTTTTGCTCCTAAGGGAGTTTGGTATTCAATCTATAAATTCGATAAATTAAAGAAGTATATCCATATTTATACAATGAGACCGTGAAGTAGATCACAGCAGTTACATATTTAAAGGAGGATGAAAAGTATAGTTAAAGGGTGATTCTTCATCTTCTTCAGAGAAGATACCGTGTTTCAGTTTCCATTTTATTACTTTATATTGGTATACCTTTGGGTAAGTCCCTCTATTCAGAACTACAGTTTCTGTGCTAAAATAAAAGGAAACCAAAAATTTAAACACAAAAAACAGAAGCAGTTGAAGTAGAACTCATGAATTCTTTTTAATGTTTTAATGTCTATAGCTCTTTAAAAATTCTGCTAATAATATCCATATACAATTTTAGCCTGCTGTATGGTGAGAAAACCAACATTTTTTTTTTAATGTAAAAATTAGGAATAAACAAATAAATCTTCCCCAATTCTGCCTTCAATTTCCTGGAACACTGACATAAAAAGTTTATAAAAAAGACCATCCTTTAAATCTGTTTTGTCAATTATATTGCTGTCGTAGGAACAGAACTCTAACAACAGTTAAATAACGAAGTTGAAATTCAAAACAACAACATAGGGCATTCATCCTACAAATCAGGCAGATCAGCTTTTTAATCTAGGCAACCGTCAGGTATTTTTAACTGAATGTTGAATAAAGGGAACCCCTCAAAATTCATAGTTACCATCTCTTGTTCACCAAGTTTACCGAAGGGAGAATTTTGAGACTCAACATTGCACCACTTTTCCATTAAAATTCTAACAGCACCTTTAGTATCAAACCCCCTTTATTCTCTCTCCGTCATGAGTGATTAGTGTTTTCCTACATCCATCAAATTCCTTGTGACCTTTACCCCATATTTCAGTCTCATTCCTCTCTCAAATGCAACTAGGATATTCTCTTCTAGCACATTTTGATGGACAAGGCAATCCATTTTGTTGTCTAACCTCTATATCAAAGTGACAGAAGATTCAGTGGTTTAACAGCTGGAGAAATTTTCATTACATGAATGAGATTTAGATAACACTTCCATTAACGGTACTTAAGATCAATGTCCCTAAACTACCATTCCCAAATCAAGAGTTTATTGTGTGTTTTAAGGCTTTAGAGCCACCAAGTGTTTCTTACTCAAACTGCCTGTAACACAATTTGGGATGCAAGTTATGTAGATAATGTTGAGATCATTTATTGGAAACCTCCAGCAAATATCTGAAGATGCCCTCATCCTACCCTGAATAAAATTATAAAATGAAATAAAAAGGTCTTTAAAGGGTACTCTATGCAAAGGGTGCTCTATGCAGTTATGCAGCTACCCTGACTCCCACCTGGTGTTTATGGAATCCACTGTTAGCTTGAAGAAGTGACTTTGATACAGGATTTAAGAATAAATTACTTAGCAGATAGTGAGGGTATAGAAGTCCTTGGTAAGGTTTTCTTTTTAATGAAAAGCAGCCCCAAATTATTTTTCTGTCTAACAAAGGCAGCCTGTAAAATTGAGCTGCAGACATAGATGCTGGCAGTAGTACCAATCATGTTCAAGATGGTGGCTCCATCTTCCCTTCTCTTTTTCAGCATGTGTATGGTAAGGATCAGACAAGATGGCACTGGCTAAGGGAAACTTCATTTGCATAATAAGATTAGGGTGGGTTGACCAGCCTTCCCCTTGTGCTGTGTAAATGTCACACCTGATGGAACCAATCTGTGAGCCCTACATAAATCAGACATCATCTCCTCAAGCTGGACTGTAAAATCCGGCACGTTAGTCACGAGTCTGTCTTTTCCTCTGGGAAGTCCCATCTCTCTCACTAGAGAGAAAGCTGTTTTCCTTTCTATTTCTTTCTCTTTTCTTTGCCTGTTAAACCTCCACTCCTAAACTCCTCCTGTGTGTCCTTGTCCTAAATTTTCCTGGTGTGAGACAACAAACCCCGGGTATTGACCCCAGCCGATGAGCTGCTTCAACTTGTTCAGTTGAACCATTCTCAGACACTTAGTCTACCAGTCTAATCCCTCTTCTCACTCACCACTCTTTCAAATAAAAAGAAACTAAGCCAGAATTATGACTTCGTTTTAAAATTTTGTCTTCTGACATAGCTCTTCAATAACTCTCGTTCACTGAATAAAAATAATCCCTTTAATTTGGAAATTAATATTTCTGTGAATAGATTGTAAATGCGTAGTAGTCCACAAATGGGTCTGGGACAGATTTTGGCATGTAATGGACATTCCTTATTTACTTGTGAAATTGTTGAGATGAAACGCAACTGGTTTTGTGGTAAGTACAAGAAATTAGTGATAGGGTGATACTGGTTTCTGAATTAATTATCTCAAAGTTTTGTTTTTATAGAATTCAGGATGTACTTATTTTTTGCTTAATTGCTTGAGTAATATATATGCCAAGATAAATTTTGATTTCATTGATTCTCATTTATTTTAGCTGATATATAACAAAGTAACTGACAGTAATTTTAAGTCAAACCTCAAGGATCATTAAGACCAGTGGTTACTAATATTGTAGAAAGACTACCTAGGAATATCCAACCTAACACCCTCCCATGAAATGTATGGAATATTCTGATGTCAAGAAAAAACATTTTCTAAGTTTCCAACATCCTCCCACCTTCAGCACTAGGAACTCATTTATAGTAGCTGTGAGATATGGGTCTGGAAATCACTCCACTCACCAAATGGGCAAAGTAAGGCAATGAATGGAATGAAGAGTAAAAAACCACTGACAAGTCTTAAAATATTTTGAAAAAATTAGGAATTTGCATAGCTGGAGCACCTGATGGATTCTAGAAAGAGAAGCAGAGGGAGGCATTAGAAAAACATGACTTTACATGCTAATAAAAGGAAGAATAGTTTCTGGGGACTCTAGGAAAGAGGGTATATTTCCAATTTTTATTGGATTGCTTCTAAAAACAGTCAATGTAATCTTTATGGCATAAATATAGACTGTAACTTCAGGTAAAGTTGCATGGAAAAAAAGAAAGGCTGTTGTGTTTCCACCTCTCCTACTACATTATACCAAAACTTACCACTTAGTTGTAATATCTGTTTGGTCAAGGGTATGTCTCATGTGTAGAGTTTGACATAGGGTGGAGAGAAATTCATTGCTCCTTTGTCAGTTAATGAAGAAACTCTTTGGAATTTCCTACACAAATATATGGAGTTATTTCTTAACCCTAGTACTTTCAGCACTCTGTGCACACTTGTTATGCTTTTCTAGGTTGGATAATTTAACTTTTGTTGTTATTTGATGGAGACAGTAGTCCAATAAAATCAAACCAGAAAAAGCCAACAATTGATATTTGCTTTAACTTCATTATTTTTTAAAGTGAGACAATTTAGCCAGATGATGTTGATTATAATTTATACTGGAGAACACATTTCCTGTTTTATATCCAGATATAAATATTGGATCATGTTGGCTATTTCAGTCTTTTTCCTTGTGCTGTACAGGCTACATTTGGCATTAATTTCAGATTCACCTGCTAGACAATCATTTCCCTTTCCCTTACCCTGCAAAATGAATCTTCAGACAGATGTGCATGGAAACGAATCTGATCCAATACTCTCAGCAATGCCACTAAAAAATCACCTGAAAAATATTGTCTCACGTCTCTAGACTTCCCATTTTAGCAATTATCTAAAATACTAAACTCATACCAAATACTATATTTTAATTATGACTAAAGATTTGGAAGATTCTTAGTGAATGTCTATGTAAATGAAGCTAAAAGAGAAATTCACTTTTCCATGTTATATAAAATTTATACCAAATCCTCTGATTCTGCACATCCAGTTTTCTAACTGGTCATAATACATCAGATTTTACCTCTTCTCTGCGTCTTTTTACTAGAAGCTGAAAATTAGAAAAATAAGCTTAGGCCAATAATCGCAATTATTCAGAAATTCTGAATTTAAAATTTTAATTCTGAAAACTATTTTTTAAAAAGAATAAAATAAACTAGGAAGAAAACTATTTCTAATTTGCCTTAGAAGTGGGAATCATTGACTGATGTTTCTTCTCTAACTATCCTTAGAAATGCCAAACTCTCCATCACTATATCATTGCCTAGTGACATAGATCTATGAGAAGACATCCGTCTAACATGAGCTAATTTCTCTACTTAAAGGGGAGAGGGTGAGCATATGTTTTTGCATTTTTGGCACAGAAAGGTGATGCTGGAAAGCTCTGGTTTTCAGACATTTTCCAAGCAACTTCTGTGCAGCTCCCAATCTGCATGTTTCTACTGTGTGTGTCTCCCTGGTGTGAAATTGATTAGGAGCAGCATGAATCTGTCACTGAGAGTTATAGTGACTGGGATTTAGGGGGACTTCAGCCTATTTTTGTTGATGCTCTACTGTGCCCACACACCCCTTCAAATATGACCCGGGTCCGAAAATGATGTGGTTTAATGTGTCAAGATCCTCATGGACAGAGGTTTCTTTTTGAGAAAATATGAAAACAATTTTTACCCCCTTGTTATTCTCCAACAAAGAATGATCAGGTCAGAAGATTAAAATGCCTTTCAGTATGATAGTAGATATCTGCAGGAATATATCTGAAGGAATAACAGAAAATGTAAGAAAACTACTCATCAACAGCTTAAGTGATCAGAGCCATGTCTTTTATTTGCACAACACTAATCCTTTTTAAAGCACATCATACTTCAAATTCCTTGAATTTAGGAGCCTTTAAGTATTTCTTCTATCATATATTTTTGTTTATTTGTAAGAATATATGCTGGTGCTTCATGGTAAAGTGGTGAATTAGTTTATATTGCAGTGGCATTGACGTCTATCATTGAAAAGCAGTAGATTGTACATTCTAATAGGATCTTCTTGTAACCAAACAAGAATATCCAAATATTCAAATTTAGTTTGATTACAAATGCACATTAAATTTATTTGATTTGGTTAAATAAAATTATTTAATGTCTTCTTAAACATAGCACACGGTAGTATGGTTAGTTTTAGCTAGGAGTTCAAGGAATAGAATAGATTCTTTTACTTTGGAGTAGTCAAAAATACTGAAATGCCATTCTGTATCTTGAGAAAAGGAACTATTGTTATGTTATTTGAAAACAAAAAAGGATAATAGCCATAATTCATACCTATTATCCATTAGTGATTTTGTGCATATTAAACCCAATTAAATCAGAGTCTCAGGATTGGGGTCTGAACATTAATATGCTGTGACAGCTAATCAAACAGGATTCAGAACCATTGATGTAGCTCAAATAACATTTTATTCTTTTTGCCCCCACTTTTTTGCTCACTCCTTCAGACTTCATGCTGACATAACTTAGCTTCCCCTCTGTGATAATCACATTTTGCAGACAAATCTTTTCTATGGTATTTCTATGACACTGTATTAGAATTGTTTATGCACATGTCATCTTTCTCTTGCTAGACCATAAGGTCATTGAGGTCACAGATAGTCAATGTTTGTATCTGACATGATATGCTTGCAAATACAATGATTTAGGCACACAAAGGAACCATTATGCATATTAAAATTTGTGGAAATCTAATTACATGGTTTAAAAAACTTTATGATTTTAGTTGATGGAGTAGATTTTTGATCATGAGAAGCTGGTAACTGTGAAAGGAAGACAGGACGTGGTGGAATTACCTTTGCTTACTCATGACAGTTTTGTCCCAAAGGTTATGCACTGAAAGTCAGGAACTACTCAGTGAGCTGGGCTAAACAGGGTGCCATTCGCATTTACAGATGTCCTATGCAAGAGTGTAAAACAAGAGCCTGCCGTCTAACTTACCGCTTACCTTCATAAAGAGTGGGTGTGGTATGCAGTCAAGTGAAGGAGAGAAAAACAATGGGTAAGAGCAAAGATTGGGGAACAATAAAAATGTGCTCAGAGGTCAGACTCTCCAAACACTGCAGTCACTTAGTACTCCATCTTTAAAACTCTGCTCCCCACCCGAAAACCTGTAGTAACAAACACAAATATAACTCCAGCTTCTATTGTCTGCAAGTTCAGAGAAAAGAGCAATGGTGGTGTGAATGTACGTGACTGCTTTCTGGTTCCAGGTGAGAGAAGGGAGATACCTCGCCCTGGAAGTATGTTGGAAGGTGTTCTTCATCCTTTGAAGGATGACCAGGTCAGGCACAGCCTCATGGGAAATGGAATGGGGAGATGGTGACATGGGTGCAGATGTCAAGTCTTGCAAAATCAGTTCTGCACAGAAAATTTGCAACATGGGATTATTTCCTCTGCTGACATTTGCTCTTTACATGGCACCCTCCAGGCATTCCAAGTGCCTCTTTCCATCATGCCTCAGATTCTAGTTTCTAATCCAGCTGTGAAGTTCTCTGTTCCAGCAGAGAACATTACTGATCTTGCTGATATCACACAGACCTCTACCTCATATGTAGAGGAGCATAAAACTCATAAAATTCTCATTTTCATTAGAAAAATACAGAAACATGATATAGCACCATTTTTCCTTGCACTGGTTATATCCCATAGATTGCTGTTAATAATACTTTATTGTAGGAGCATTTGGAAGCATGAAGTTTTGTTTCTTCTTTTTTCCTCCTCAGCACCTGGTTGTCATTTCCTATTTATGTGTAATCTTGGGGAGGTAGAGAGTGGTAATTCACACACAAGAAATCCTTCAGAATATGTTAAAATAACTTAATGCTTCATCAGAACTCCAAAGGAAGAGCTTAGAATACTGCCCCTGTTTATACTAAGAAATATAGAAAAAGAACATTAGCAGAAGTGATTTTATGGTTTTTATATGTTAGGCAAATTTTTCTCCATTTTGCCATTTAGTCTACAAGCAATATATTTTATTAAGGTGAACATTGTTTAAATGTAATTCTAAACTGAACTCTTTTATTCCTGTAGTTGGTAAAAAAAAAAAAAAAAAAAAAAAAGAATTTATATACGTTAGGAGTAAAAAGGTTCTTAGAAGATAAACATGGAGGTTTTAATTAATTTAGGAGAAAATCATATGGTTAATAATTTACTGTAATTATATGGTTTTTAGTTTCCTGAATCCTATCTTCCACGATTTCAATAAAAAGCAGAATTAATCATAAGGAAAAAATATAATGGGTTTTTGCATTTCCTTAGCTAATCTCATCTGTTATTCAAAACCTAGCTTTTATGACCCAGAGTAACAATTTTTATCTACTATAGAAGCTCTAGCTATGGATTAACATTGATTTTTTTCCCCTTTTCTCAACTTCCATAGACCCAGGAAAGTTTATAGCATCAGGAATCATGTTCCTTTACTGTACTCTTAAAGTTTCTGTATATTCTGATTATAATTTAGACAGTTTTTCTACCATGAGCTACTGCCATTTCATATCAGGCAAATGTTCCATTTTTCAAAATATAAGTCTATAAATTTCTTTCTACTTTCACTCTTTAACAGTAATTTGGAGCTTACATTCTAAATTATAATATTTCTGTGGTTTCTTTTTTCCTCCTCATCCTCTTGATTGTCTAAAACTCAAACTATGTCAATAATATGCCAAAGTACATCAGATGCCTGGGCTATCTTTTCGTTTTTCTTTTCATTCAAAAGAATTTAATTTCCTGGGTGCATTCCTTATCAGGTGGCTGTGTGTTCCTTTTGCTCCATTACATTCTCTCACTCTTACTCGTATGCTCTCATTTTCCTTCTCTTTCTCCAGCATATTTAGTAGCCAGTTTTTCAGATTAAAGATGTTCCGTTAGCTTCAGAAAATATTCAGATGGCCCGTGGTCACTGTAGTCAGTATATTTCATTTGCTTCCTTTCTCAACCCAGTTAGTTTTGCCTCCATGTCTTTTCTTCAGCTGTTAAATACTTAGTGGCGATTGAATTAGAGGGATGGTGCTAAAGAACTCTCGCTAAAGAAACACAAAGATGTGTATCTTCTTTCAGTTTTTTTTTAAATAACATGTCCTTGCCACTTATTTACTTTGAATCCATTTTCTAAGTGACACGAGAATAGAGCAAAGCATAAATCATGAGGTGTGTCTTTATGAAAGATTTGAGCTTTGGAGGGTACAAGACCTGCCCTCTGAGGTCAAAGCAGCATCTCGTGCCCTTTGTGCTGTGCTCGCTCCTCTAGCCAGGCCCATCCCATGGGGAGGGCAGAGGAAGAGTCACTGCTGCTTTCTCCAGCGGCTGCTCACCTGCTACCGGAGAGAAAAGGTGACCTTGAAATCAGAGTGTGCTATACTTTGACAGAAATCATCTAAATAACAGCACAATAAATGAGCGCGTTACTCCCGTCATGACTCTCTTCAAGGTTTTGCTTTCTGCTTCCCGTTCTCCCTGATGGTTGTTTTTATTCCCTCCATCAAAATTCTCCTCCTTTGCTTCAAATAACTTAAGGAGCTACCTTCTTAGTACTCATTGCTTTGCTGTATTTATAGGAGTGTTGCTGATTTTCTATTTTCTGACCACGTTTACCATTCCTTAATGCCTTTGACTTCACTTTGGTTGTGAAATGCGCACACATGTGAGCACTCGGGTGGGTGTGCACACACACACTTTTATTTAAAGTCTGGAAGTATAATCATGGATTTACTTTATTCAAATAACTTTCCATTTCCCTCTTTCATTTGTTATTCACTGTGAAGCTTCCAGCTTTAAGGAATATATATTTCATTCTTTTTCTTTATTTAAAATGCAGAGTTTCAGGGCCGGGCATGGTGGCTCAATGCCTGTAATAGCAGCACTTTGGGAGGACGAGGTGGGCAGGTCACTTGAGGTCAGGAGTTTGAGACCAGCCTGGGCAATGTGGTGAAACTCTGTCTCCACTAAAAAGAATACAAAAAATTAGCCAAAAAAAAAAAAAAAAAAAAAAAAGCCGAATTTCAGATATTAAATTTAGAAAGTAAAGATTTTCAAAGCACACTAAATTGTGCCAAAAATGCAGAAATGCAAGTATGTAAATGGAGTACAGGGCCATGACTAATATTCATGAACAATCTCTTTAATGTCCAGTCACAAAAATATTTTTTCTGTTTCCTTTTCCTTATTCTTTGCACTTCGATTCCAGACTATTCCATGGACAGAGGCTCAAATCCTGACCTGTCCAAATTTTGGCACCTCTTCTCCAAACTCTGGAGCCCTAGCTACGCACTGGCTCTGCTTTGATGTCACCAATTGGGTTCTGGTATCTTGTGTGCACTTTTCCAGCATTTGATCCTTGACATTTTCTTTCTTTTCTTTTCTTTTTTCTTTTTTGGAGGCAGAGTGTCACTCTGTTGGCCCAGGCAGGAGATCTTAGCTCACTGCAACCTCCACCTTCCAGGTTCAAGCAATTCTCCTTCCTCAGCCTCCCAGGATAGCTGAGATCACAGGCAAGCACCACCACGCCCAACACATTTTTGTATCTTTAGCAGGGACGGAGTTTCACTATGTTGGCCAGGCTGGTTTGAAACTCCTGACCTCAAAATGATCCACTTTGGCCTCCCAAAGTGCTGGAATTACAGGCATGAGCCACCATGCCTGGCTGATCCTTGGCATTTTCTTAGACTGGACTTGCATGAATAGCTTCAGTTGTCCAAAAAGAAAAAAAAATAAACAAAAATAAACACTGAAGGGCTTATTTCTTAAATGAAATCTGAGAATAAGAAACCTAGGGTTGATACGGGAACCTTATGGAGTTTTCAGAGCTGCTACTTTTAGTTTCTGCTCTGCCGTCCTCGGCATGTCCGCAGTGTTGCCGCATATTCCGAGAGGGCTGCTTGAAGTTCCGTCATCTCATCAGCATTCCAGGAAACAGGTACGAAACAGTAGAGAGATAAAAAGTACTCCTGGCAATTGAGTTAATCTTTCTTCAGCAGCCTGGCTGAAGTTCTGTCACATCCACATACATTTCCTCTAGAAAGTTGGGATGTGTTCTGGTTGTAGGTCTTCCCCAAGTAGAGAAAGGGGAGATTAAGTTATAGATGGCAAGAAGAATTCTCTAACCCATTTTCATTTCAGGGCTGACCAGTTATGCCACGAGGAAGTAAAGGAATGGGGCTCAGTAAAGGACTGACATGATTAAACTTTTTTTTTTTACTAACAAAGGAAATGAGAAGAGGAGCAGACCCGGCTTGGGCTTGCACAGTGGAAATTGTCTTGCATCCACTCTCCGCTACCAATGTGAGAAACAGACTACATGATTTTACTTCCCTCTTGAGACCAAAGTGAGTCTCACAAAGCCTTTCTTCAGCAACTAAGCCCTTCTGAAATATAGTTTTGTTTCCTTCAAAAGTCTTTAATTTATATTACAGACTTTTTGTTTTCCTCATTTTTCTAAGACCAAATCCCTCAATTTTGTTTCATTTCATTTTAATAACTTTACAAAATAACTCTTAAGTATCTTATATGAACAGGGATCATATAATTGTCGACCAATCTGAGGGGTATGGATTCTGCAGGCTTCAGAACTATGTCCATCTGATCGTCAAGAACTCCCCTGTTGAGTTCTTTTTTGTAAATGGAGCTGAGCAGTCCTCACTGAGTCATGCATGCATATGAAAGGCTCTGTTCACTGTTTCCTGCCTTGATTTGGAGACTGCTGCCCTGAAATTGGCAAGCTTTCAGATGACACATACGCAACTTCTGAGCCTCATCCTCATCACTGCCCTCTTGCTTTTTTGGAATGCTCTGTACTAAGTAACTCCTGGTCCTGAAACCAGTAAGAAGGACATCCAGAACACTTTTTTTCTCTGAGACAGGTTCTACTGCTGAAGATAAGCTGAGAGTATTCCAGGACCGCCTAGGTATTAGTGGTTCTTCACTCTACCTGCATATTTGATTTGTGGGATAAATTCTAGAAATACTGATTGAAACATCTTCTCTCCACCGTCTCTAGTCTATATCTTCTCCAGCCCCATGAGTTTAATAATACCTTGTGAACTTGACCACAGGAATCAAAGTCCGTAGAATGTGACATGTGTTGGCAAATGCCAGATGTATCCACAGTAATGTCTATATGAACCCCTCCCTAGGTAATAAGGTCCCCGCTTCTTCATTTTAAGATACCTAGTCCTGCAAAAAAAATTCAATCCTAGTCTTCCAGAACTGTGTTTTCAGTCTTAGAGTGCTAATGCCCATGCAGAAATGTACTTATGTTGAGACAACCGTGCCCTTCCTAGGTGTTTTTTTCTAGGAGGATGTCATAAATACTCTCTGTCTCCTAGGTGCACAGTGACACACACCAATCATGGGGCACAGTTTATTATGAATGACATGTTACAAATAACAGCAAAAATACCACGGGTTATAAATATTTTTTGAATAAAATCAATGAGATAAAACCAAATTTGTGTGACTCCTCCATTATGTTCAAGGTGGAATAAGATTTACTCTATTATCTGAAACAGCTAACAAGCAGGACAAAATGTGTGAAATGAAGGCTTTCAGGAAACTAGACATCAGGCAAAAAGGTACCATTATCCCTGAGAGAACAGGTGAGGGACGCAAGAAAGGCAATCTCTGTACTGCCCCGTTTATTGCCTGTGGAGTTTCTAGGCTGTCCCACAGGGAGGGGGACCCAGGTTATGTCCGTTCTCAACAGCCAGACCTGAAACCTCATAATTCATGGGACATTGGGTAAGGTACTCAGGAGTGTCATGCCTTTGTAAAGGTTAATTTAACCCCAGACCAAATGCTGCTTAGACCCCATCTCGCAAAACTTAAGAGCAAGACCTGAAAGGGTCAGCTTGTTTTTAAGTAACTTAATCATGTCTCAAAAGAAAGCACAAGATTTTTAGTAATACAAAAATATGCAGCACCTCCCCAACAGGATACAATTCACAAAGTCTGGTGAATAATCACAAATTGCTGGGCATGCAAAGATGCAGCAAAACACTATTCATAATGAAGAGAAAAATCCATCAATCACAATGGGCCCAGAAATGACCCATGATAAAATTAGTAGACAACAACATTTAAACAGTGATTATGAATGTATTCCATATGTTCCGGAAGCTAGAGGAAAGATTGAACATGTTAACTACAAATGTGGAATTTTAAGAAGATCTAAATGCAATTTTCAGAGATGAAAGCTATAATGTCAAGGATAAAAAAAAATACATTGATAGCATTAACAGTGGATCAACATCAGAAGAAAAAAATAAGTGAAATTTAAGAAATAGCAGCAGATGCTTTTCAAAATGAAAACATAGTGAAAAAAAAAAAAGATTAAAAATAACTACCAAAGCATCAATGAACAAAGAAACAAGAAGCCAATATATGTGTAATTGGACTCTCCAAAGTGGGAGGGGAAAGAAAAAAAAAATGCCTGAAAATTTTCAATATATAATTAAAACTAAACCCACAGATGAGTGCCTATTATAATGAAATTGCTTAAAATAGAGAAAATCTTCAGAGCAGCTGCAGGGCAGGGAGAGCATGTTAAATACCAAGTGGCAAAAATATGAATGACAAGCAAATTTCTCACTGGCAACAATACAAGTGAGAAGAGAGTGTAGCAACATCCTTAAAGTAATGAAAGGAAAAAAACCCTCCTCTTCTAATCTAGAATTTGTTATAGAAATTCCATAGTAAATCTTTGTGAAAATATCTTTGAAATGCGAAATGAAATAAAAACATTTTTTTTTCAGATACCCAAAATCTGAAAGAAGTTTTCACTGACAAAGATTCTCTGCTTGGCCAAACTTTAGACAGACTTCTGAACCTTCTCCTAGGAACATCTATGAACTTCCTTGTAAAATACAGTTTTAGCAAAGAACCCAGCTAATTAAGTTTGACAAGAACTCCCATCTTTGATATCTGATCACAGTCAATATCTGATCAAGTTTCTGATCCTCCACCATCTCCCGAGGAATGTATAAAATAACCCTAGCCTGTCTTTAGCAAGAATCCTGTTAGGACAATCCTGTTAGCCAGAATTCTCCGTATGCCTGATGTTTCCTATTAGTAGTTTGCTAGCCATTGATCCTCACCCTTTTCCTTGACTGTAAATTCGTACTTTCCCATGTTGTATTTGGAGATGATCACAGTCTCTCTCTTCTTGCAAGACCTTGTTGCAGTGGTCTCTATACCCATCACAGTGGTCCCGAGTAAAGTCTTTCTTATATGCTTTCACAGGTGTCACTGGAAAATATTTTCTTTAACATCACACTGTAACAGTTTTTAAAGAGAATTCTTCCAACAAAAATAAAATGATACAGCATGCAAATCTAGATCTATAGAAAATAATAGTTTTTTCTGTAGATCTAGGTCTATATTTTCTGTAACTATACAGATAAACATTAAAACTTTTAAAATTATTTAAACTCAGTAAAAGACAATGGTCTGTTTAAACTAAAAATCGTAACAATGCATTTTGTGGTTTATGCCATATATAAAAGAAAAATGTATAACCACAATAATACAAAAGCCAAAAGATGAGAAAAGGAACTATACTACTGTAAATTTCTTATAGTGTAAATAAAATAATATAATTTGGAGGTTAGCTGTGATAAATTAAGATGTATATTATAAGCCCAAAGGTAATGACTAAAAGAGCACAACAAAGAATTATGCTAAATGAACAAAAATTATAACAAAATTATAAAGAAATATATGATTGAACCAAAGAAGGACAAAAAGAGTAAAAGGGGAAAAAGAACTATGGAACAAATTAAAAACAAATAAGATATTAGAGATAGTAAATATAAATCCAAATGGATCAATAATTATATTAAATGTAAATGATCTAAATATCCTGAGTTGCAGAATTGATCAGATTACATAAAGTAAGACCCAACTATATACTGTTTTGAAGAAACCCACTTTAAATGTAAAGACAGAAATAGTTTAAAAGTAAAAAAGATAAAAAATGAGAGACTACACACAAAATATACACTAAAGAGAAGAAAGTTGGAGTGGCAATTTTAATAGTAGATAAAGTAGATTTCAGGGTGAAGTATATCTCAAAGGAAAAAGGGATTCATTAAATATTGATAAGCAGGTCAGTTTCTCAAAATAAAATAAAAATCATAAAATATATGTATTTAGTAAGAGTGTCAAAAATTGTGAAGCAAAAACACAATTTGCAGGACAAATAGACATATCAACAATTAGAGTAGATTAAACTGCTCTCTTTCAAAAAGTTACAGGAAAAAAGACTTCAGCAAGTATATAAAGGACTTGAACAATACTATTTACCAACTTACCAAATCAATATTTATATACTACTCCACTAACCACAGTAAAACACACTTTTTTTTTTTTCAAATGTGCATTGATAATTTGCCAATGTAGGCCACATTCTGGAACATAGTCTCAAGTAATTTTCAAGCATTCAGTTCCTATAAGATATATCATCTTATCACAATGTTATTAACCTAGAAATCAAATATAGAAAAATATTTGGATTATATCCATACATTTGGGAACAAAATAGCATACTTATCCATAACTTATGAATCAATTAAGAACTCCAAGAGAAATTAAAAAGTATTGTGAAATAAATGAAAATGGAAATTTAATATTTTAAAACTCATTGAATGCAACGAAAGAAAAATGTATGACCACAGGCTTCTGAAGCTTCAACTGCAACTAAAACATTATTTAGAGAAAAATGTGCAGTACTGAACACTTATACTAGGACAAAGAAATGACACTCAATTCAGATTCCACCCTACAATATTAAATATGGAAGAGCAAATGACACCCAAAGTAAGCAAAAGAAAGGAAACAATAAAGATCTGGGCAGATTAACAACAACAGAAGTAGACAATAGAAAAAAAAAAAAAAAATGATGAAACCAAAGCCAGTTTTCTGAGAAGGTCAATAAAATGAATAAACCTCTAGTTAGAATGATCAGAAAAAAAAAGATAAAAGACACAAACTACCAGTATCAGGAAACATTGGTTATGTGATTTGGGTATTTTACTCTGTGGCCTTTAGCTTAGAGAAATGAATGTGTTAAGTACATACAAAGACTGTCCATGCATACTTACAGCAGGTTTATTAGAAATAACCACTCGAAATAAACCAAGTGTCCATCGACAGATGGGTGAATAAACACATTATACCAATTCAAGAAAATAAAGTGAGATCAAAAAGAGTGCAGATTGTGTAATTTCATCTATAAAATTCTAGAATATACAGACTAATCAGTAGTTAGAAAACACGAGTAAAGGGATGCAAGGCAGTGGGCAGGGAGGGAGGACTCACAATGGTCCAAGAAGACATTTGTGGGTGATGATGGATCTTATCTGATTGCTATGATGGTTCTATGGGTGTAAACGTGGATTTTATTGTATGTATGCTAATGACACATCAAAATACCTGATGATATGAAATGTGTGGCTTTCAAATCCTAATTTTCTTTTCTAAGTTGGGAGAGAGGATTTAGTTGGATTTCAGAAAACGATGAGCAGTCCTGCACAGTTTCTGTTACCACATTCATTCTTTGTTATAGAATCTCCCTGGCAATGAGTTGAACTTCTGCAGGCTCAGGTCCTAATCTCTTTAGGGTGGCTTTTATATTAACCCTTCACCCGAAAACTTCCTTCCCCAAACTGTGAAAACGGTTTACTGATCAGATTAATCTAATTTATTTTAATTTTGGCTGAAAAGTTTCTACCAGTTTGTTTTCTAGACAGTTGTTTTACCTCGTCCTACTACTTTGCTTTTTATTTGTGGAGGAGAATTTATTGTTAGTTTCCACCATTTTATTCTCTTCCTCCCTTGACCTCTTCTTCTCTCTGCCCATTTCCCTACCTTAAATTTCTACTTCCTTTTTTCTGTAGAATATACTTATATACCCTCTTATTTATTTCAATTTGGCTATAGCTTTCTATTTTTATTGTTCTTCAAAAACCATTTTTTCAAAAATAATATTTGAAAACATCAGTTTGTCATTACCCAGCTGTTTCTTGTGTATTTTTTTTTCATATCAGCACTTTCTTCAGAATCGATGCCTAAAAATGGTCCCTTTTTAATTTTACCCCCTGAAGAAAAATATCATCTCTGTGGTTAAAAAATGCTTTTAAGCATGATATGGTTTGTCTGTGTCCCCACCCAAATCTCAACTTGAATTGTATCTCCCAGAATTTCCATGTGTTGTGGGAGAGACCCAGGAGGAGGTAACTGAATCATGGGGGCCACTCTTTCCTGTGTTACTCTCGAGATAGTTAATAAGTCTCACGAGATCTGACGGTTTTATCAGGGGTTTCCACTTTTGCTTCTTTCTCATTTGCTCTTGCCACTTCCATGTAAGAAGTGCCTTTTGCCTCCCTCCATGATTCTGAGGCCTCCTCAGCCATGTGGAACTGTAAGTCCAATTAAACCTCTTTTTCTTCCCAGTCTCGGGTATTTCTTTATCAGCAGCATGAAAACAGACACATATATGCTTCATATATATACTTTTGTGAAGTAGAGATAACTAAGCTACAAGCAGTGCTGCTTCTTTTGTTAAAGATGCTGGGGTTTTGGTTGGACAGTTTATTTTAAAATTACCCTGCCATAGTCACTTTATATTTCAATTATCAATGACATCATACCCAGCATTGTGTATCTTCTTTACTGACATATGGAATTGAAGGATGTTGTTGTCCATTTCTAATTTCTTATTGTTTCTGATATATATATATATATATATATATATATACTTTTTTCCTTATTTTGAGTTATTACTACAAGATTAGATGGCAGCTTCTGTTTTTCCCCAAATAGTTTTTTTAAAAACAAATAATGAACATTTATTCTTGTAGCTTGAGTCATATTATTTATCCTGTATATACAGATCATTATAAAAATGCCTCCCCAAGTTATCTCCACAAAATATATCACTATAATTTTCAAAAAATGAAGTCCAACATGTGTATGTGCTGCCTTAGCCTTTAAGTTGATCCTGGTAATACATCAGTTTTGACTGGTTTCATGGCTGTTTGCTATTTGTTTTCCCTCATGCTTTGCATTTTCACTTAAAAATTAAAAGAATGAATGGGCCCAATGATGCAAACCATAAATTCTGGAGACATTGTTAAGCCGTGAAGTCCTTTTTGAACAAATTTTTTGACAAATTCTTGAGACTAGGGATATTTTCCCTTATATTTAGGAACAGTAATATCTACTGATATTATTTTTCCTGAAGTTCAGATACATTGGTCACATGATGTTTCTTCAGAAATAAAAAAAGTTAATATTCATCTTCGCATAAGTAAACAAACACCTTTACATTTGCTATGTAAATCCCAATGGCAACCGCAAGAAGGTACATATTATTAAAATATCTGCAAGAAAACAGAATGAGAGGAAAATAGTTTCTTGCCAACATATATTAAAGAGATTAAAGAATTGGAGATCAATTAAAATTCTTGGTGTCTAAATGCATAAGCTATCACTAAGATTCATCAGAAACTAATTAGGTTGGCTCAGTAGAAGATGGATGTGAGGGTCCCTTCCGTCACTGCAGGAATAGGAGACCCAGACGTCCTCAGGAAAGAGTGGGGCTACGGTGATCAACAGCCACAGGCTGTGGTTATTACGTGGTCTCTGATAACTAAGGAACATCATGCTGTTGAAGATTTAGAGAGGGGCAGTGTATGCTTCATTAGGACAGTAGAACATTTAATTTGCAGTCATCTCATTTAATATAGAAATCTCTAAACTGGGAGTGACAATGACATGTTGTGAAGTCCCCTCTCCTTGTGTGAATCTAGGGAAGTCTGTTAAAATCAGTTTCCCCCACTCATAAAATGGTGTGTGTGTGTGTGTGTGTGTGTGTGTGTGTGTGTGTGTTTCAATCAGGTTACAGGAAACCACCATAAAGTAAAACTTGTTTGAACTCACGGTAGAAATGAAAAGTTCAAGGGCATGTAGTAACCTAACTTCACCTCTCTATGCTTTGAAACCCATTCATTAAGTCATTCATGTCTTCAGCAAATACTGAGTTGTTCATAATGTGCCTGGCATGGTGGACGTAGATGTGAACACCACTGCCTTTGTAGATTTCATACACTCTCTCTTTGTTTCCCTTCCTACTGAAGGATGTGGACTTGCAGACAG
This sequence comes from Piliocolobus tephrosceles, assembly GCF_002776525.5. NCBI lineage: Eukaryota > Metazoa > Chordata > Mammalia > Primates > Cercopithecidae > Piliocolobus > Piliocolobus tephrosceles. The sequence goes on along the minus strand of NC_045451.1, from coordinate 15,087,543 downwards.
GAAGACCTGGAACTGTTGCACTCATTTCTGTTATCCTCTTTTTCTAGCACAGTACACAAAATATATGTGTGAAATGCATGAACTTATAAATGAACAAAAATGAGAGCAACAGAGCATTTTCCCACCTTTTCCATTTGTCCTGACCCCTGAAGACTTTGAACTAATATGGGTTTTTCTTTTCCCTTAACTGCTTCTGCTCTTCTAGTTCCAGTTATACTCCCTGAACACAGCCATATATAAACATGTTGTAAGAGGGTCTGTTGCTTTAAAAAGTAGGGACAAAATTTTTTTTTCCAGAGTTGTTGTGTAGTCCCTTAACTCCCAGTGACTCTTATTTCCCTAGCCATCAATAGTGATTTGGTCTTTCCATGGTTTTTAATATATTTTTCCATCTCCCTGGAGCACTATGAGAATTACCTTCTTTTATGTTTGATTCTGTAAAAGGCATCTTCAAGGTCCAAGGAGGAAAAGTGCTGTGCATAATACAAGTAATCTCATCATGATGCATCATAGGAATATTGTAAGGAATAATTGAACACTATCTGTGAAATATGGGACTCTCCTCAGAGGACAGGTGCTCTGTAATTTTCTTCTGTGTAACTAAACTTTCTGACTCATAAACAAAAAGTGTATGTCTCCTGTCCTATAGTCGTTTGTTAAAATTTGCAAATATTATGTCTCTGGGCCTTGAAAGATGTCTGCAATAAGAACAAAAGTAGGAAAACTTTTATATAAATGCTAGTCAAATTTTAGTTTCAGCTATGTAGCAGAAAGCACGCTGATGTGAAAATTAAGGCTTACAGGCTCTAATTTCCTTTCTGTGCCTGTATTATTATATCCCTTTAGAAGAGTGGTAGAACTACATGAACTGGAAGAACCTCTGGTGTGAAGCCATGATAAGAAGTAGACCTACCTTCCCTTTCCCACCCTAAACTTTTTTGACTCTGGTTCCCCCTAACCCTCCCATCTTGAGTTTCTTGGGGACAGAGATCATGTCTGTTTAACATTTTTTAATTCCTAGTTATAAGTATGGTGTCAGGCAAATGGTAGTCCCTCAATAAACATTTGTGAATGAATGTCTTACAAAATATAAGCCATAATCAATAGTTGGGTAACAATATTTAGATGCAGCAATTCCAAAGCTTGACATCAGAGACAGCACTTACTGTTCAAAGATGACTGAGAAGTTGATATCATTAAGAGATTCTCTTGGGAAAGGAATAAAAACTGTCAGACTATGTATATGGGCCAACTCTGAACAGATGCTATGCTGAGGGATTTGGGAAATAACCTCATGAATTACATTCTAAAATTAAGTGTGCAAGATTGTATGTATTTGTGGCTGACAAGTGGAAATGGTTTGGTAGAGTTGATCCTGCTGCTGTGTTTGAATGAACCCAACTAGAAGCTGGCTGAGTCCTTAGCACACAGAAGATTGAGGGCCATGGTAGCTTGGTACCACCCTGCTCATCAGCAGGTTAACTAGAGTGCCGTTTCAAGATCATCTATAAAAGACTGCTGCAACTTGGAGGCTGAACATAGTGTCCAGCATTGTTTTGGGATGCTTTAGAAAGGAAAACGTTGACATTTATTAGGTTGATGCCAAAGTAACTGTGGTTTTTGTCATTGAAATTAATAGCAAAAACCACAATTACTTAGGCACCCACCTAATAGGTAACATTAGGGCCTAGATTAGGAAATAACCCTTTAGTTTTCTGGATGCAAACTCTAAGTAAGATTAAACAAAACAACAGCAAGAAAGACAAATAAAACAATAAAATAGATTTCACAGTTGACAATCTATATGCTTTTATTTCCAATTGTATTTCTTATTTCTAAATTTCCTTCCTGTTCTTAGGGAATTATCATTGGAGTATTGTGATTGAAAGAAAGATTTGTTTTAAGAATGTTTTTAGAAAATGCAAAAAATGTTTGGATTTTAAAAAATCCAAAACTGAGTGTTCTAGGCATAGTGCAAAGCATTTATGACAATAAAATATCTGGAGTAGAAGAAAGAACAAAAATCTGCTTGACCAGTATGTTTTGAAAAAGGGATAAGTTCAGATATGACTAGAAAAAGATGGTTTTAGTGTGTTCTTAAAGATAGATGCTTGGACTCCATCCTGAAAAGTTTTGAATCAGAAAGTCTGTTTTTTGTCTGTTCTTCTTTTTATAGGTGTTTTCAAATATAAACAGCTGCCACACCCATGTAATGTTTGCTAATATCCCACGAGAAGCTTCTCAGGTGTAGGCAAACCATACTTGGCTTAAACACTATAAGTATCTTGCCCCTTCCCTATGCCTGCCTGGAACGTTGACTTGGTTAGAGGTGTGAATAGAGAGAATGTATGCTGGTCACAGCTAATTAGTGTGCTTTAATTTAGGTTTTCCTTTCTGTTCCATTTCATAAACCCTGACCTTTATCATAACTAACATCCTTCTCTTGCTTTCTCCAAAATTCCCCAATTGTGAAAGTATTTAAATTATTTCTGTTATTTAAAAATAGCATGTTCATGTAATCATTTTAGAGTAAATCTTAATTGAGTTTAAGAGATGATTTTTGCCTTTATTAAAGAGCATGCAGGTACCTTAATTTGCTTTTTTAAGTAAGAATAATCTAAAACATTAGGATTGATGACATATGGAAAGGTAAGCATTTTAATACAGTGACAGAATACATTTAATCAGGTAAATGAATCTAATGAATAAGGGGAAATGCATCAAAATATCAGTTATTGACCCTTGGTAAATGAGAATTCAGGATGGGTGATATTTTCTATGATATTTTATGACTCTAGTTGGTTTTTAATATTGCAAGTGAATGATAACTTCTGCCACTGCTTTGTCTTTAAAACTCTTCAGAAGAATCACTGTATATCAGTGAAGGCTACAGCATGATATAGCTGCATAAAACTTACGTTAGTGCAAAGATGCTAAAGAGAATCATTTGTTTTCCTAATAGCTCTATTTCAGCAGACCATGGCCTTACCCAGAAATGCCCTGTTAGCAAAGCTGTCATTCTACAATGATCTCTGGATGCAAGAACGATGATAGAGCACAGGCTTCTGCATTTATTGTAGAATATCATTTTTCCTTTATTTTTGAAAGAATTCGTAATTTGTATTCTATTTTCCTTTGGCTGGAACAGACTAAAGTTTGATTCAAGGTAAAAACTCATCCAAGTAGGGAATTATACACTGGAGAAATATTTACAAGATGCACTGTAATCTTTCTAGCTAGAGTACATTAGATTTTCTTCTTATATTCAGGCACTTGAAATTGATACACTGAATATTTTCTTTTCCCCAGGTCACAGTATAAGAATAATATCATTTAGTTTACAAATTATACCTTGGGAGCCAAACTTTATGTAGTACCAAACTAAAGATAGGTTGATAGTGTTTTGGCAATTTACAGACCAAACATCTTCAACGCCCTTGGGCCTGCAGGAATAATGAGGAGGATGTGATTAAATGGCAGTCCCCTGCTTGAAATCCTTCTGCAGTTTCCCATCATCTTGGATTTAATTCAAACTCTTCACCATGGCCCACGAGGCCCTAAGGGATCTTGGCCTACGCACTCTCTCAGACTTTATCTTGTACAATTCTTCCTTTTTACTATATTCCAGGTATGCTTGCCTTCTTAGTGTCCTTAACACGCATCAATCTCATTCCTCCCTTGTGGAATTTGCCCAAGCTATTTCCACCACTGAAATGATTTGTCCATAGAGTGTTTACTTAGTTTGATTCTTTTTAATACTCATGCGTCAGTTTAAATGTTTTCACCTTTGAGAGGTTTTGTGATCACCATTCCAGGGTAGGCTCCCAGACACTCAATTATCTTGCCCTACTATTTTTTTAAAAAATAAAAATTATAACTACGTTTCATATTTGTTTACTGTTTCTCACCCCCTCACTAGAAGGTAAGCTCTGTGAGATCAGGTTCCCTGCTTGTCTCATTGCCGTACCTGAGACAGTATCTGGTGGTGATAATGGGCACTTACTCTTTGCTTGTTGAATGAAACAGTGAATGCATAAGTGAGATTCAATCTAAGGACAAAATAGAGCAAATGAAAGTTGATCTCTCTCTGTTTCTCTCTCTCTATCTCTCTCTGTGTCTCTCAATTTGCTCATGCTTTAATTTCACATTTAAATTCCATGGCAGGCAATATCAAAGGGTAGTTTCAAGTTTCAATTTCCTTCAAGCAAAAAAAATTTATAGTTAAAGCACGATTTGGATATTTTTCTGCATCCCTAGAGCCAGCACTCAGGGACTTGGACCTCTTTGCAGCAAAGATTGATTAAGTTTCCAAAAGTCTGGCATTTAACAGGAGTTTCTGCATTGGTTCTATAAATCTACTGACCTAGAAAGGTCTTTTAAATTTCTCATGAACACTATCAGACTGTTGCAATGTCAAAGAGATGAAGTAAATATCAGTAATCCAAGAAGTCTGGTGCAAAATGGTGCCAACATGAGACTCTGCCATTACATATTTGTCCTTATTTCTTCTTTGGTCCAAACTGGTTTGTTTAAGATTCAAAGTTTCTCAACTTCTTTCAGTTTATATTGTTGTTCCAAATGGTAACCAATGACATCTTGACCTCATTATAAAATAGTTCTGTAGGGGAAATGTGAATGAATGAAGGGATGAATAAACAAATAATTTTAAAACATCAATTGTGCTGATGAAAAGAATGGATAATATATTCAGTTATGCTATTTACTGTAATATAATTTCCCTACTGGCCATGTTTAGTTGTTATTTTAATATTATATTTAACTTAAGGGTCAAAGGAAAAGCAATAATAGGAAATAAAAAAATGCTTATATTTTTATAATAAAAAAATTATATCAAAATTGTGGCGCGAAGCTAAAGAAGAACCTAGAGGGGAAAAAAGCTAAGAATACTGATACTAGAAAACAAAAGAAATCAGATAAAGGAGATAAGTATCCATCTTCAGAGGCAAAGGCTAAATAAAGGAATACATCCAAAGGAAATAAAAATATATTAAATATTAAGGTAGAAAACAAATTAATAAAATTCAAAAATCTTATGTTAAAGTTTGGTATGAAACAATATTAATACAAGCACTGATAAAATTTATTGAAACTAAAAAATGGAAAACTTGAATGGAAAATATTAGAAATGAAAATGGGAACACATGACCACAGATACACAAAGAGTAAGAAGATAGTAAGAAAACACTGTAAAACATTTATGACAATAAGTTTGAAAATGTAAACAAAATAGAAAATTCCAAGAAGAGCAAAATTGTCTAATTTTGTTTTGCTTGCAATGCTTCCGAAATGTTCTACATGAATGAAGTGTTTTATTTGATGGGGCTCTCTATTTCCAGTTTATCCTTCTGAAAAACTGACCTCTTTATTCATCTCATCTTGTTCACTTTTAGGAGAGATATAGGAAGTAGTCAAGTAGCCTTCGGCTGCAAGATTTGTTTTTGGTGACTCCCCAAATGACTCTTTTGCCAAAGACATCTGTGTTATTGACCTATCCCAAGGACGACATTGTCATCACAAAAATCAATTTCTTGGGGTTAGTAAATCTATTAAAATGCAAACATCCAGTAAAAATGTCTTCAGTATGCAGATTTTTCCATTAATGATGAATAATAAATTAGTTAATACCTAAAAGGCAACTCAGGGTGGCAGAAAAAAGTTTGATGGGGTGGAAATATGCATGTACAGTATAAAGTGAGATCTGGGAACAAGAGGATCTGAGAATGCGAAGAGCTGAGATGAAAGAGGAAATGAACAAAAGACCCCTAAGTCAGCATTTGAGCACATCTGGTGCCTGGGAGTTTTGGGTTGAGGGTGAAATTAAGCAAGAAAGAATAGCAAAGAAAAATATGTGCCTTTTATACTTTGTCTTGGGGCAGATGTGATCCAGTGTTTTATTGGAAGGAGAACTAAACTAAAAGTCAAAAGAATTGGCTGTGTTTTAGTTGCTATGGGTTCTGCCTAGGACACTTGGCCTCTCCATAAAATAATGTTATTTATATACGGATCCCCTAGGTCTCTCCTTGTTCTAATATTTTGTTTCTATACATTTTACTGCCACTCGCCTAGCCATACATAAAAGCTACTACTTTCCCAGTTATCTCTTCACTAACAACAAAGCTTCTAATTTTCAAGTATCTATAGCTCTTATTTCATTGATTTTGAAGTTACACACTCTCCTGTCCTTAAACTGTAGAGCTAAAGGATGTCAACTCATCATGATTTCTATGGCTATGCTGCCTGTTTGAGTCATTTGTTAGCATTTATGTGTTATCATAAGCACTTTAGAGTCAACAATTAATCCTCAAAACAGCTCTTCCAGGGAGGCCCACAAAAGATTTTATAAATACTATTGAAATTCATCTTGTGCCTCCATAGGCAAATATGCAAATGATTTTCTGACTATATAAATATGATTCCATATCAAGTTTCAACTTAATAAATGGGGCATAGTCAATAGCACATGTACTAATTAAGCTTCTGTTCTTTAGTATTATTGTGATATATAATTGTTTATTAGCCTTAATAACATGCTCTGCCAGAATGAGAACTGTCAATTTTGTAAAATTTATTGGCAGAATCTTAGAACCTGGATTGAAAAAGTCGGAGTGCAATATAATTGACAGATACTTGTGAAATTTAAGCACACTATCTCTTATTCTCAGGTACGAATGGAGGTAACAAATTAAGTGGAATTCAGTCTAACAAGGAAGAGCTCTCACCTGATGAGAGCAGTAAAACATGATGGAAATGGATGAATAAGTGAAAGTGTAGCTGAAATTCCATCTTTAGAATGAATAGACATTGCTTGAACATATATCCCGTTGAATAGTTTCATGCTGACTCATTTCCTATGGAGAATTCTAAACATATCAATAACATACTGTTTCTATGGGGCTCCCACAAAGATGGCAAAATTACCAAATATTTCTTATTAAAGTTATTTTCTGTGAAGAGATGTTAAAAATCTCATTCTTTTGTGTTCCTCATGCCTACTTTTTTTTTTTTTCTCTGAGAGAGCCCTACAAAGCAGGAAGAGATCACTGGGTAGTGCACTGTGGAGAAGTGATGGGCAGAAAATGAAAAAAATAAGGAAACAAAGATAAATCCTATCCACCTCTCTGTTCTGCACACACTTTTCTGCCCCGTGGAAGATACTGTGGTGCAGACGAGAATAGTTCTCTGTGCCTGGCCTTCAGCTCATATCTGTTTCTGAGCTTGTGCAATTCAAGAAACTAAGATTTTTTGCTCACTGCATTGGTGTGAGGATTTTGCTCACTGCATTGGTGTGAGTGCACAGGAAGGTGCTTATCAAATTGTAAGGTGTGACAAAGTGTTTGCTATACCTTGTTGAAACAAACCTGAAGTAATTGGTATTAATGTCTCTTGAAACTTCACATATGGTTGAATTTTAACTATAACAGTCAAACTACTAATGAAAATTCTGAGTAATTGAATAGTTTTGATATTTAATACATGTGTATGACTATGTCTACACACACACACACACACACACACACACACACCCCTTTAACTCTCAATAATATACTACAGATTTCACAATATAGTACAAATGAAGTGACCTGTTATTTCTAGATTTAGGATGTCATGAAGGTAGGATAGAAGAAAGAAAGTTTTCTCAGTTGGGCCAGGTGACACTGTGGCCGTCATGAGGCTCAACTGACTCAGAATGCTGTGAAATAGTGTAGTCCTGTCCGGGTGGCACCATATTACATATCAGCTAATGCTGCATCCCTAAACCAGGTGCAACTGTAAAGCCAGCATTTTGCTTTCTACCCTGACAGCAGGTCAGGTCATGAAACGTTTCAGTGAAAGCAAGGAAAAACAGTTTGACAGTGCTAAATGTATTTCTAGATATTCCCTTAATTGGTCATGCCAAAAAGTATCCTCCTTTGCCCCATACAAGGCTGATGGACCAGTATTGAACTAATAGGGTAATATTATTATGAAAAGAGATTATTTAACAGATCATGCTTCTTTTTTTATTTTTATTTTTTATTTATTTATTTTTTATTTTTTATTTTTTTTTGAGACGGAGTCTTGCTCTGCCCCCCAGGCTGGAGTGCAGTGGCCGGATCTCAGCTCACTGCAAGCTCCGCCTCCCGGGTTCCCGCCATTCTCCTGCCTCAGCCTCCTGAGTAGCTGGGACTACAGGCGGCGCCACCTCGCCCGGCTAGTTTTTTGTAGTTTTTAGTAGAGACAGGGTTTCACCGTGTTAGCCAGGATGGTCTCGATCTCCTGACCTCGTGATCCGCCCGTCTCGGCCTCCCAAAGTGCTGGGATTACAGGCTTGAGCCACCGCGGCCGGCCCAGATAATGCTACTTGTCTTGGGGCCTTCAGGTAATAAAAGTTCTCTCTCTCTTTAAACTACTTTAATTCACCTTTCTTGGATGACAGCTTTTTTTTTTTTTTTTTTTTTTTTTTTCCTCAAATGAGCTAACAGACATACAGCATCAAGGTTAGGAATTAATTCATCAAAACAGAAATGATGTGAAACAAAAGATAGTTTCAAAAGCCTGCAAATATATTAAGTAACACAGAATTCTGTGCAACTAGAATACATAATATCCTCAATATGAAGGAAAACTCATAATGCATTGTGAAAATCAGTTTAGATAGAGCAAGTCTAACTTCTTCACGGAGATATAAATACAATACAATAAATCCAAATAAATACAATAGATGTCTGCAAGATTGTGTAACTGTGTCCATACAACTGTCTATGACTCAAATTAAAAAAAAAGAACCCATGTTCACATGAATCTATAGGTGCTGTAAGATTTCATTCTGGATTGTGAAAATTCCTTTATACCTTAGATTGTCAACAAAAGTTCCAGTGGTTTATTATATATCATAGCAGAAAGCCATCTTTTTCCAAATTGTTTTGTGTTCAAATAGCAATATTTCTGGCCCTCTAGGAATGACATGTTGTTTGGATTACTGAGCCGGAGAAGCCGCTGGACTTGGATAAACCATTGAGATTTAGTAGGCAATATGTTGGCCAGCCTTTTTGAAAATTGGAATGTTATTTTTGAACTTTATCGAAGAACATGCTCCATCTTTAAGGTGGGCATTATAAAATTAGTGAACATGTGGTTATCTGTCATTTATTTGCTTTCTGCTGAAGTAGAAGGTCAAAAATCCACCTTTAAGAGAATATTATTTCTCACAGATGACTTTCTTGTTTAATGGTATTATTTATATAGATAATAAATAATATTTGTTATTATTGAAATTGAATTTCACATTCAATTAAACACACACACACATGCATACTCATGCATAAACTCTCTGGACTACTGTTTTCATCCAAGAAAAAAAATATCACAGTTACAAATGCTGAGTTTGATATGCGTCTGTTACCATAGAAATGCTTATTTGTGTTAATTAAGATACTTTACCTTGATTAAAGTAATTAGTGATTCTAGCACATGAAAAGTGGACTGGATTTTGGATTGATTTGGATGTCACCAGTCTTGCATTTTACAGTGTGCACCTCTCTGTGTGTGCACACAGAATTTGAACCTGTTGCATAAAAACATTTGCTTAGAGTGCTGTGCTAACAAGATCATTGATCTATTTTTGTGTAGGGCAATTAGCTTCATTCCACTAGAAAGCCACACATTGCACCCCTGGTCATGATCTCTACCTTGTAAATGTTTGTCATCTGTCACAGGACAAATCTGGAGACAGAAGCAGTCTGGGTCAGCACAATTTCTTGATAGGAAAAACAACTCAAGGACATTTCTGCTGATAGTAGGTTGGAGGACGTAGCATGTGAAAGCCAAAAGTGAAATTACAGACAGTCTCTTCCAGCCCACTCAGAGATACCATCTTTGAAAATGAAGAATAGTTTATAATATGCTGAACACAGTGGCTCATGCCTGTAATCCCAGCACTATGGGAAGCCAAGGCGGTCAGATCCCTTGAGGCCAAGAGTTAGAGACCAGCCTGGCCATCATGGTGAAACTCTGTCTTTACTAAAAATATAAAAATTAGCTGGGCATGGGGGCAGGTGCCTGTAGTGCTAGCTACTCAGGAGGCTGAGGCAGGAGAATCACTTGAACCCAGGAAGTGGAGGTTGCAGTGAGCTGGGATCGTGCCACTGCACTCCTGCCTGGGTGACAGAGTGTGACTCTGTCTCAGGAAAAACAAACACACACTTATAATATGCAGCTGCACAGATGCAATGTTATAACAGATACGTAATAGATCTCATATCTTCAAGTCTAATGTGCTAATCACCCCACAGACACTGAGGTTTATGGGAGGGTAACAGCTTCAAGTTGGCTTAACTGGGGGAAAATTTGGGGCATAGCTCAAGTTTCCTATTTTTGAGGAAGCATTACAGCAAATATATTGCTACGTCTGTTCTTGATTTGATGGGTCTAGGAGAGTAATAGAAACCTATTTTTGGAAAGTCATAATGTCACATAATCCTTGTGATTCTCATGTGTCTTAATAGTAACATAATACAAATCTTTTGAATTGTCAATGTTAAAACACATTAATAAAGCATTTGCAGTTTCATATGTTCATTGAACATATTATTAGTATCATGTAGAGTAAACAAAACAAAATGTGTTTTAGGCAATACATGCATATTAAATACTACCAAATTTTATTTTTTCAGAGAAGAGGTCTCCAAATTGTAAAAAATTTCATATCACTTTTCTTGTGTTCTCCCAAAACCGTGTTGGTGTCTGCAGTATAACTGAATAAAATTAAAAGATTCAATTACTATTAAATGCTGCACATAGCGAGGCTTATTCTAGACAAAGTAGGACAATTTATTGTATATTTGAATGTCCTTATTTGCCATTAAATTATGCCTAGTTTAATACTAAACCAAATAGGTTTGATATTGTGAAAATGCTGAGAATCAGAGATAAATTTGGTTAGTTCATGACCCCTATAAGTAAAACCTGTACCCCTCATGTGGAGAAGGTGAAAAAGATGTAAGAAATGTCCTCTGTAGTTCGAATGATGACCTGTGAAAAGTAATGTCCATAATTCTGGACCCTGTGAACGTGAAAGATTTGCAAAATGCATCTTTGCAGATGTAACTGCTTTCAGGGTCTTGAGATGAGCTCTAAGTGGGATCTAAATTCAGTAACAAGTGTCCTCATAAGAAAAGAAGAGGATTCCTCAAGGATCTAGAACTAGAAATACCATTTGACCCAGCCATCCCATTACTGGGGATATACCCAAAGGATTATAAATCATGCTGCTATAAAGACACATGCACACGTATGTTTATTGTGGCACTATTCACAGTAGCAAAGACTTGGAATCAACCCAAATGTCCATCAGTGACAGACTGGATTAAGAAAATGTGGCACATATACACCATGGAATACTACGCAGCCATAGAAAAGGATGAGTTTGCATCCTTTGTAGGGACATGGATGCAGCTGGAAACCATCATTCTGAGCAAACTATCGCAAGAACAGAAAACCAAACACTGCATGTTCTCACTCATAGGCAGGAACTGAACAATGAGATCACCTGGACTCGGGAAGGGGAACATCACACACCGGGGCCTATTGTGGGGAGGGGGGAGGGGGGGGATAGCATTAGGAGATATACCTAATGTAAATGATGAGTTAATGGGTGCAGCACACCAACATGGCACATGTGTACATATGTAACAAACCTGCACGTTGTGCACATGTACCCTAGAACTTAAAGTATAATTTAAAAAAAAAAAAAAAGAGGAGACATAGACACAGAGAAGACCATGTGAAAATAGAGACAGATATTGAGGTTAAGTGAGCACAAGTGAAGGAACATCTGGAGCTACCAGAGGCTGGAAGAGGCAAAGAAGTATTTTCCCTGAAAGGCTCTGGCGGAAATAGGACTCTGCCTGCACCTTGATTTAGAACTTCTAGCTTCCAGAACTCAGAGAGGGTACATTTCTGCTGTTTGAAGCCATCGTTTGTGTTATTTGTCATGGCATCTCTATGGAACTAGCATATCCTTTCTCTTATTTTCAAACTAATTGAGGTCTTCTGACAGCTGAAGGAAAGCTTTTAAAGTTCAAAGATGGGACCCTCTGGTGGTGGAATTTAAGAGACTCTCTAGTGCAGGATTTTACACTTGCTTCTATTCGGGGATGTGGTCCCCGAATAGAACAGGGAGGTAGCTGATGTTTTCACCCACTTGGAAAGTCTCCTCTGTTGACTTGTTGCATCATGGGGACTTGGTAACATTGATAATGGCCGTAGTAATAATGATAAATATAATGTATTATTAACTAGGGAGCTCATCATACATGCTGCGTATTATTCTGAGACCTCACAATACTCTTATGAGATGGTTGCTATTATTTTTATGGATGAGAAAAATGAGTAATAGAGGGGTTCAGTAATTTTTTCAATGTCAATAGCTAGACAGTGAGAGAGCCTGTGCTTACGGTGCCTACGCTTTCTTGAATGACTTAAAATAATGTCCTCTTATCTAATTTTATTCTCCTCCTTTGCACCTGCTCATTCTTTTATGGATAGGCTTACATGTTTCTCTTTAAAACGAAATAAAAAACAAATTTCCCAACCCCAAAATCTCTCACTAGTTGTCACCTTATGTCAAGACTATATTAAAAAATAATGAACAGTTAATATCTCCACAACTATTCAACTATGGACTAGGTTGAATCATATGACATTGCTGATAATGGAGTGATTTTGATGTATAGAATGGCAATCTTACCTGGTTCAGTAGAATGCTTTTCAACCCGACGCAGTCAGCTTCCTACTTTTACCACTCCGAATCTACCCTTGAAAGGTGGACAGGTCATGTCCCACTTACAAAATGCAGCAGTTACTTTTCAGCCCTCTTTTTATTAAAAATAGTTAAAACTAATAATAGCAGGTAATATTTGCTGAGTGCTTTTTATATAATCAGGACAGGACTAAGCGTTTCAGCCCTTGGAAGAGAGACGGCATCCTTTCCCCAATTGAAAGAGGATGGAACAGAAGCTTGGAGAGGTTGCGTAAGTTGCTGTCCATACCGGGCAAAGCTGGAATTTCAAAGGCTATTTTATTTCGCTATGAAACTCTTGATGGCTATGATATAACACTCTCTAGCTTTTGACACGATTGAGCATTCTCTTCCTGAACACTGTTTTTCTTTCCTGGCGTCTGTGAGAATACACTCTGTTCTCCTTTGACCTCAGGTCGCGTTACTTTGTTTTGCTGACTCTTATGTCTCTGCCTAACTTTTTAAGTGTTCTTTCCAAAGGTTTTGTTTTTGACCCTTTTCTTATTTCACCTTATCTCTTCTCACCTTTTTTTTAACTTTATGCACTCATCCTGCAGTTTCAATTATCACTTATAAACTATTGACTCTCAAATCTCCACCCAGAATTCTTCTCTGAGCCTCAGATGTAATTCACTATTAGGCCTAACAGTTGAATAGCTTAGGCTACTCAAAAACACGCATCTATTCACACCCTACCCTTCTCCACACCTAATTTTTTATTCTCAATTTTGACTGAAATACTCCCACTGAAGAATCGTGCAGGCTGGGATCAATGCAGTTATTTCCCCTTCTCTACTTCACCACAAATGATAGTCACTAAGCTTTATACCTATTGCCTCCATAATAATGCTTCAATCTGTTTCCCTTGCTATTGTTTGAGCTCCGTGACGCTGCTGTCTGGTCTTTGCAACAGTCTTGATGGACTCGTCTTTTTGTTCGTGTTGTTTCACTTTGAGTGACTTTCCCTGACTTAGGTGGACTGCCATGGAAAGCTCTGTTGGAAGGCCTGTTTTAGGTGGAGCAGCTCTTACCTAGTCCACAGCTGCTAGGTCTGCTGTGTTTTGTGCCTCCCACAAAATAGCTGATGTTTAATTAATATTTGTTGATTAAATATGGGAATCCCCATTTTCTTTGTCAATTTATAAGGCTCCTCAACATATTATTTAAAAAGATGTCATTTTCATAATAAATTTTGGAGTAGGAATACAAATCCATCTTTATTTTATAGTAAGGATAAGCGGTTTTCCCAGTTATGAAGGGAATTGCAGAAATAGAATTAAGCCCAGATTTTTCTGATTCATAACTGGATTCTCTTAAATCTCTGTCAAAAAAACCCAGATCTATTTCTGCTCTATACCCCTACAAACAACCCATTCTCTGATTTGCCAGAGTTTATTAATAAAAGCCACTTTGTAATGCTACCGGTATTAATATGTATCTGTAATTAGGTGTCACCTTGGAGATTTCTGGGTCACCCACTATTCATATCAAGCCCCTAAAGTCCTCAGGCATTTTTTGATTAGAGTCTTTTTTTTTTTTTTTTAACTATAATTGTATGGACATAAACTAGAACATAAGTTTAGTTTCCAGAAGTATCCCAGATCATTAAGGCGTGTTCAACATCCATGCTTACATGTATTAGTAGGGGTATTAAGAATGGAATTGCATATTCATTTCACATGGCTGAGAAAACTTAGTCACAAGAAATTTGGGTTAAGATGTTTGTTTTTCTTTGTTTCAACTCTCTATTGGCATTTTGCTCTTCGATTCCTGCTGCCAATTCTGTTCTAGGCCTGCAAGATTATTCTGTGCCCATGCCATTTATGGACTGCAAACTTAACTTGATTCCTGATGGCAGAGTTGAGATATAGGTAAAAGGCATTTTCAAAATGAGCTTTATTAAATATTAAATAATATAATAATGTCAAATATATTTTATAATGACATTCTTATGCATTTGCTTATATATAATATAAATATACACAAACATATTTTAATATATTTGTGTGTAATATACACAATATATATTTCTAAATATATACATAGCTAAATATATAAATATTATTTTGTATATTATAATATATACATATAAATATGTATAAAAATATGCAGATAAATTTATATATGTATATAAATGTATATATATAGAAAGAAATTATATACTTATAAATATTTCATAATAATATACATGTTAAGTATATTAAATAAGAAATACAAAAATAGAAATACATCATAGTGAGTATTTTCCTATCAGAATGAGTAAGAAGTAATTTATCTTAATGTAAAAGGTAGGATTTAGAGTAGATTATGATTCTGTCAATTAAAGAACACATGACTTTGGACAACTTGGTTAACTCTGTATGCCTGTTTTCCTTTGTCATTAGAAATAACCATCTTTTTAGTGACGGACTACTTTTTATCATTAGAAAGTATTATAGGGCTGTGGTGAGGACTAATATAATAATTAATTTAAAACTCCTACCTTAGTTCCTAGTATATGCATAATAACTATTATGTTAATGGAAGAACACCAAATTCTGTAAAGCATTTTAGTTCTGTAAACATTTATTCTGAGCCAATGTGAGTGACCATGGCCCAGAGAAGACAGTCTCAAAAGGTCCTGAGGGAGTGCCCCTAAGGAGTTCTGGTTAGAGTTTGGTTTTATACATTTTAGGAAGACAAAAACGGTGGGTAAAATTATAAATCAATACATAGAAGGTATACATAGGTCCAGTCTAAAGAGGTGGGATATCTTGAAGAGGAAGCTTATAGACCATAGGTGGATTCAAAGATTTTCTGACTGGCAGTAGGTTGGAAGCCTGAAGCTTTGACTAAAGATTTGAAAGTCAGTAGCAAGGATCAAGATAAGGGGATTATGGGGAGAAAGATTTGCTATGTAGATGAAGCCTTAGAGGTGGCAGCGGTCAAAGAGAATAGATGGTAAAATGTCTCTTTAAAGATGCCAGATTCTCAGCAGGGTGTGATGGCTCAGGCCTCTAATCCCAGCACTTTGGGAGGCGGAAGTGGGCGGATCACGAGGTCAAGAGATGGAGACCATCCTGGCCAACGTGGTGAAACCCCTCAGTCTCTACTAAAAATACAAAAATTAGCTGGGCAGAGTGGCATGTGCCTGTAATCCCAGCTACTCGGGAGACTGAGGCAGGAGAATCGCTTGAACCCAAGAGGTAGAGCTTGCAGTGAGCCAAGATCCCTCCACTGCACTCCAGCCTGGGCGACAGAGCGAGACTCTGTGTCAGAAAAAAAAAAAAAAAAAGTTGCCAGATTCTCAGTTCATTTCTCGTAGGTCTGGGAAAGGCCTAGAAAGGGAAGGCCTGGCTTCCTACATTAATGGAGAGAGGTTGCAGATGCGAATTGCCCTCATAAAAATGGCTTTGCATGGCCTTTTCAAAATGTGTTGAAGAAATACATTTTGGGGTAAAATATTCCGATTTTCCTTCAGGGTCTGCTGTCATGTGGTGCTGTGCCAGAGTAAGGTTGGAAAGTAAACCATGTTATATTAGGTTAATTAAAAACCTTGTTTAACAAGATTTTATGGTTTGTAGTGTTTGGCTTAACCCTTGCCTTGCCTAGTCTTGGGTCTTGATTACAATTTTGTGTCTCATATCAAGCCCCTAAAGTCCTCGGGCATTTTTTTGATCAGTCTTTTTTTTTTTTTTTTTTTTAACCTATTATTTTATGGACATAAACTAGAACATAAGTTTAGTTTCCGGAAGTATCCCAGATCATTAAGGCATGTTCAACATCAATGTTTACATTTATTAGTAGGGGTATCAAGACTGCCACAAAGTCTATTTTGTCTGTTTTAAAATCTCTATTTTAATATTAATACGGGTCAGTTATGCCCAAACTCCAAAAGACGGGGTATAATGAGGCATGTCTGACCTCCCTGTCTTTCATGGCTGAGAATTAAGTTGTTTAGGTTTTTCTGGGGTTCCCTTGGCTGGGAGTAGAGCTACTCAGTCAGCTGTGGGGCTTAGGATTTTATTTTTAATTTGTAATTACTGTATTCGTAGGAGTCTGACAAGAATGTGAAGAGCTCAGAAACTGATGAACTAAAACGATAGAAATAAAGACGTTGAATAAGTATGACTAAACCTTGGGGCTAACTTTTCGATAAGGAAAGCCATCAGACATGGAAATGGATTTTATAATACAGTGGGTAGCCAATAGCTGGAAGGGTTTAGGTAGGGGCATTATTATGATTGCGGGAAGTGGAACTACAGAGAAAATTCTTTTAATTAGGTGGAGAAATTAGTAAGATGACATTTTGAGATTCCTTTCAAGCCCAATATTATTTGATTTTAAAGCTGAGATCCTCAGTACCTGGGGTAACAGTTAAGTCTCTTAGTGATTAGTGTCAGCATGTGATTGAATTTAACATCCTCTCAGAGTCTTAATGGAGAACAGATTTAACCGGATTTGGGGACAGCTCAGTGGAGCTGGGGGATTATTCCACAGAGTAACCAAGACGAAGGTATCCATCAGAAGGAGACCCTTCATTCCTTAGAGAGGGATGGTAAAAGTTGCTGAAAACTAACTTTGCCTAATTTGCTTGGGTGAACCTTTGCTTTGTTCTGGTTACGTTTAATTAGAATATCTAAATTAGTCATGGTGCTTGAGAAATCTCAGCTTTTGAAATGTAATCGGTAGGTAAGTGTTGTCTCTATACACTGTTTCCCATCTCCTAGTAGCCCTTTATTTTTTTCTCTTTGCTGAAAGAGAATCTGCTATTTTACCAGTTTGATGAGATTTTCACATTTCAGAAGGTTATGAAACTTCAGGAATCTGTAATTTAGACTAAGAAAGTGCAAGGAGAATAGGTAGTTGAGTTTTCTCACTTTTAGGGTCTGTTCTCTTTATGGTGATTGCAAAATGAAGACTGGTTTTGAAGCAGCCACCAGGGCCCTCTGTGGAATTCTGAGTAGACCTGGTTCGATAAAAGCCAGCCAATTCCATCGGGACTCTTAGGCAATCTCTTATTTGTCCAAAGACGGAAGTCAGTGGACAGTTAGCTGTGGACTAACTTTGAGGTGAGTCTGCACACATTTGAAAGGGAGTACTGGGCATATTTATTGAACACCTATTATGCTATTACGTGCTAGTTCAAAAACACACTTTGGTGTGAAAGTTTCCTTAAAATTTTATTTGATTGTTAATAGTGGTATTACATAACATAACATAATGTAAAATTTACCATCTGAAAATTTTTTAAGTGTACGTCTCAGTATTGTTAAGTACATTTGCGTAGTTGGTGTAAGCAATTTCCGGAACTCTTTTCCATCTTGAAAAATGAATATTCTGTAAGCATTAAACAGTAACTCCCAATTTCCAACCCCCCACCAGGCTCTAGCACGCACCATTCTATTTTTTTGTCTTTATGAATTTGGCTACTCTCAGTACTTTGTATGCATGGAATCATACAATGTTTGCCTTTTGGACTAGTTTCCCTTAGTGTCATGTCCTCAGGGTGCATCCATATTGCTGCATGTGTCAGAATTTCTTTCCGTCTTCAGGCTGAATAGCACTCCATTGTATGTATATACCACATTTGGTCTATTCATTTGTCTGTCGATGGACATGTAGACTGCTTCTTCCTTTTGGTGACTGTGATAACCCTGCTGTAGACATGGATGTTCAAATAACAAGGTTAGTCTTAGACTCATGTGGAAAGAAAAGCTTATTGTGCATTTTCATAAAAAGAACATGAAAATAACTTTCATGAAACACCATTGATGGGACTCTTCATAAGATGTCTTATTTAACCCAATCCCCACGTCAACTTTAAGAGGTAGTGTATTAGTCTTGTGAGGGGGAGCAGTTTGTGTGTGTGTTTGTGTACATATGTGCACATGTGTGTTTTTTGGGGGAGTGATAAATAGTATCTTGAGTCACATTGCCTGGATTTCCATTTCATCTCCACTGCTTACCATCTGTGTGAACTTAGGAAAATTACTTAACT
Organism: Piliocolobus tephrosceles; assembly: GCF_002776525.5. Taxonomy (NCBI): domain Eukaryota; kingdom Metazoa; phylum Chordata; class Mammalia; order Primates; family Cercopithecidae; genus Piliocolobus; species Piliocolobus tephrosceles. Next base: position 15,068,764 of record NC_045451.1, on the reverse strand, counting down.
TCTGTGTCTCGATTTTCTCATGGGAATGATAACTGTTTAGAGTATTAAATCAGCTTATGCATGTAAATATTTCAAAACACTGCGTATACTAAGCACTCATTGATATTCATTATTATATTTCCTTCCTTCTTTTCTTCCTTCCTCTTTCCCTCACTAATTCTCTCCCTGTCTCTTTTGCTGTTTTTCTTATACAAGTGAAGAATTTGAAGCCTAAATGACATGGTTTGGTGAAGATCATGTAGTTATTGATTGATAAAACCAGGATTTGAATTAAGCTTTTATGACTCTAATGAGAAAGCTTTCCAGAATTTTATTGCTCCTTATCCTCGTTTATAATAATAAAGCCCACTTTGAAATCCAAATTATTGCTTGTGGACTTAATTAATTGGCATTTAATTTAGTAAATGTGTACTGAGTATCTACTATGTGCCAGTCACTATGTTAAGTATAGGGAATGCCCTTGTAGGCTAGGAAAAACAAGTGAATATATTAAACAATGGGATGTAAGAAAGAAAAATAAATCAAGTAAGAATCAAATCCAGAAATAGATTTAAAAGAGTTAAAAGCCTCTTATTGTAGGGAAAGTCTGACTAAGTTTTAGGTAATTGTCATAAGAGCTGATTTTCCTTGCATCACAAAAAATACATCTGTGTATTTTGATCTTGTTTCCATTCTTACCACCTCCTCCCCTCAACTCAACACTACTTCAATGTTTGAAAGAAAATAATTTGCACAGTCATTGCTTCTGGTTGCTCAGAGCTTTGTCTCATGGTGAGAGGTGATACATGGAGAACACTGAGAAAGAAAACAACTCTTTTCTAAACTCTGCTCCTTCCCTTAACCCTTCAATGCCCAACGCTGCTTAATTAATCAACTAGCACCTACCCTACTAACTTAAGTTCCCAGGGCAAATCCCCAAAGCCTCACTTTATTTGTATTTTCTTTACTAAGCAAGGAGCTCGCCAGCTTGAGGTGTCTGTGTGATATGTAAATGATGCCCTGAATTGTTTTTTATATTCCACTTGGCACTGGAAAGGCAGTTTCAGGACTGTCATCTTTGCTGAAAGATATCAAGCCTCAGATGTCAAGGAAGATTCTCAATTTAATTCTGAAAAGCTGGATATTTGCTTCCTAGCTCTACTGATTTACATCAGTTTGTTTGATTTATCTGCAATGATGTAAAGGCTGCTGCTGCTTTTTTCACCTTACAGAATCTGAGGTTAATTAGTCTCCAAGGACATAAGTACTTGAAGATGTTCTGTGTATAGTTGAAGCTGTGGAAGCTCAAGTGCATAGAACACTAATGTAGCAAAGTTTGTGATGGAAACTTGGTGGGGACATGCCTGATAAGGTAAAATGAGGAAGTTAACAGCTTCATTTCTCTTTTCTACTGAAGTCTAGAGGAAGAGCTCTGCTATAGAGAATTCTAAGTCAGAAAATGTCTTCCCTTGTGAAAAAGGGAACCCCAATCTGGATTAGGGTCCTGAGAAATTCTCTTGCAAATGTGATTCCTGAGCTGCCTTAGCCTAGTTCTCATGCTGCGGACCCAGTTGTGCTGGTTGGCCTTTGCAAACATGGAGTCCCACACTCTTTGGGAAGATGATCTTGGAAAAGGAAGGGCACTCCAAGTTGGACCTGCTGCAAGAAGGCTATGATGACTCCCGTCTCTCTTGAAACTCCCAATATGCATAGGCTATATATGCATATGCTCATCTTTCCAGATATAATAATTCATCATGAGGGGAATTCCTGGGCTGCCTTAGCCTGGTTCCCATGCCTGGGACCCAGTTGTGCTGGTTGGCCTTTGCAACCAGGGAGTCCCACGCTCTTTAGGAAGATGATCTTGGAAAAGGAAGGGCACTCCCAATTGGACCTGCTGCAGGAAGGCTATAATGACTTGTCTCTCTTGAAACTTCCTTTAGACTTCTCCTTTCCAAAGTGGGGCATGTGGTAGGTACCCAAATAACTTTCAATTCTCAATAAACTGGGCCTAGACAGTTGCATGTCCTACTAGACCTTTTCCTTGTCTCAGCACTGCATCTGGCTTTTGCCTTTGCACTAATCACTGAGGACTTATTTAACTACAACTTCAAGGTCATTAGATCAAGGGCATTGTTCTTTAAAAGCTTTCTTGAAAGTTCTTCTGAGGCTGCTGTGAAGAATCTCTTCTTGCAATGCACACTGACCTATCTCGTCTGGCACATATATTATATGAGGAATGCAGGCACTCTTTGTGGAGTTGTCTGGCAATGTAAGGGCCTACAGTGAAAACCTTCTAAATCCACTAAAATTAGTAGCGGTGCCTTTATACCTCTAAGAGAGTTTCTTAGATGGAGAAGAGAAACATTCATGATGTGGCATTAAGGAGACAAAATATGTGAAAGGTCTTCTATTGGTCTGTTCTCTTATCGCTACAAAGAAATACCTGAGACTGCATAATTTATAAAGAAAAGAGGTTTAATTGGCTTACGATTCCTCAGGGTGTACAGGGAGCATGGCAGCATCTGCTTCTGGAGAGGCCTCACGGAGCTTTCACTCATGGTGGAAGGCAAAGTGGGAGCAGGTATCTTGCATGTCAGGGGCAGCACCAAGAAAAAGGAGGGAGATGCTGCATACTTTTAAACAACCAGATCTTGTAAGAACTCTTATCACCAGAAAAGCACTAGGGAGATGGTGCTAAACCATTAGAAGCCTCGCCCATGATCCAATCATCTCCCACCAGGCCCCACTTCCAGCATTGGGGATTACATTTCAACATGATATTGGAGTGGGGACACAGATCCAAACCATATCAGGTCTCTAATATCAGAGAGACTCATATCTCACATTCCAGGTGTTGTCCTTACCTGCCTCTAATTGCGTGAATCTTTCCTTAGAGCTGTTGGTGATGTTGCAAGCCTGCTTGGGGATATTGCCACATGTCTTTCACCATGGTAACTGTTTCCAATGGTGGCCTTGTACATGGATAGAAGGGACAAGAGATCTTGGGGCAAATGTGGTGAACCACTTATCTCCAACACATATAAAAGATTATTTTCATGAGTACCATATATTACATGTTGATAGCAGGTGTGTGGGGACACATTGATTACAATTATATAATTGTATAATTATAGCAGGTGTGTGGGGACACATTGATTACAATTATATAATTGTATTATATAATTGACACCCCCTTCTATGTCTCAGAAGATCCTTAAAAATTAGCAGGACTAACACTATTTTTTTAAAAATCATATCATTCAAAACATTGGCAATTGAACAATTTTTAAACAACTATGTTCGGTATTCACAGCTGAATGTGATTTCACTGTAATTGTTGAGAAATATTGGTGAGAGGAACACATTTTTCTTCTAAGAGTCAAGAATTAGGACTTAGATTTAGGGGGCTGTGTGTGCGTGTGTGTGGCATTTAGGTGTTTTTTGGTTTTGTTTTTTGTTTGTTTGTTTGTTTTTTGAGGTGGCGTCTCACTCTGTTACCCAGGCTGGAGTACAGTGGCACAATCTCTGCTCCTCAGCTCACTGCAACCTGTGCCTCCCAGGTCCAAGCGATTCTCCTTCCTCAGCCTCCCAAGTAGCTGGGATTACAGGTGCCCGCCACCACACCTGGCTGATTTTTGTATTTTTAGTAGAGACAGGGATTTCACTATGTTGGCTGGGCTGGCAAACTCCTGACCTCAAGTGATCTACCCGCTTCAACCTCCCAGAATGCTGGGATTACAGGCGTGAGCCACTGTGGCTGGTGTGTTGTTTTTAAAGTTAGGAACAAATGCTAGGTGGGAGTATAGTCCAGCTGAATTTAATATATATAGAGGTGCTCTAGAATTGATGGTCACCCTGGTCTTCTTGCATTAGTATCCAGACATACAGAAATAAAACTCTTCAATCTGGAAAACAGAATATTTATAGCTGTAGTTGCATTCAGAGGGGCTGCTGCTGTTTAAGATTTTAGCCTCAAATTCAAAGTTAGTATGAAGTCACTTCAAAAAAAAAAAAACAAAAAACTGCTGTGAAGATCTGCTGCACTCCCAGGTGGTCGTTTCTAAAAAGCCAGCAGCGGTGCTGCTTTAAGACTGCTTCAGGAAATCACGAGTTATTTCTTCCCTTCCCTGCTGGTGGAGGCTGTACGAATGCCCAGTGGGTCCTCTGGACAGTGGAGAATGGTTGCACTGAAAAGAGTTATGAGAGCCACATGCACTGCTGGGCTGGGGTTGGTCACCAGGAATCAATGTCCAGTGTTTAGTACCATTTGTAGGCAACACCAGGAAACCAAGAACACATAGTGGTTCCTTATAGAGGTTTATCCTCTGTGATTTATTTAACTACATCATAGATAGATAGCTGGATAGATACACAAACACACACACATATGTATGTATATACACGATGTAGTCAAACAACATAATATGTAGTTAAGCTAAATTATATAATTGTATATAAGATATATAATGATTTTTTATAATATATTATTTAAAGTGATCGTATATATATTATTCTTCAGCTTGAACATTATAGAGACCAAAACTGAACTCAGTGCTTTATCAGATGTCTGACCAATGACCAATACTTTCTTTCAAAGCAGTACTTCTGTTGTTGCGGCCAGGTCCCATATTTGCTTAAAAATAATAGCACCATATTACTGATGCCAAAGACCCATTCTTTGTGATTTCTGGGTCTTATACAATATATTCACAATTTTAAACCATCCTTAGGATTCTCTGATATAGATACCTTACTCTTTCTTTGGCAAACACTTTGTATATAGCAAACAATTTGTATATATAACTCAAGTGGCAAGTTAACACTTAAGAAGCCAAAGAATAAGGATTCATTTGGCTTAGCCTGTCTGATGTTCAGTTGTAAGTTATATCTTCTAATTTCCCTGAGTAATCACCAAGGTAATCAACAAATGTCTACCACCATAACAAAGTGTTAGCCTCATGCTGTCAACTACTTAGAACAATAAAGGGAGGACTGAGACCATTTCTTGAGAAAGCAGGTATCAAATGGAGCTGGAGTAACTAAAAGAGTTCATGACAAGCAGGCCACAGGTGATCAGAAGGGGTGAAGCTTCTGAGCAGGAGTTGATAGAGAAAAATGAGAGTATTCACTCAGTAAGCCTTGCCCCCACCCAAATTACCTTTGCTAACTCCCAGAAACTTTACAATTAGGACTGAATTTATTACTGTAAGCTTAGAATGTGGTGTGAATAATATTATTTGCATATTGAAGAAAAGGATAAAGCCAGAAACCTGTAACCTTTGTCATAGATATTTGGGTTATGAGGCGACGTGGCTGGAATAAGATGCTGGACGTTCATTGGCTTTATCTAAAGATTATAGGGCCGGTGACTTGGCAGGAAAAGTAAAAACATACCTATAGCAGGTGTTAAAAAACTCAAATGGCTGCAGTGGCCAGCAGGCCATATAAGTGTATAAACTGAATCAGGACTATAAAAAGCAACAGCAGAAACTTGATGATAAATGGATGCTGGCCTCAGCCTCAGTTGGAAGGTGGTAGTAGCTAGAATTGAGGACCCCCTGGAGTGCACAGCCCTCTTCCTCCTTCTAAAGGGGCAGCTTCTCCAACAGAGTGGTCCCTTGTGGAAAAGAAAACCTGTTGTGGCTAGCCATTTAAACTTTTCAAGTGGAGCCCAAAATCCAGATTTTTCTGTGATTTGTCAATGATTATCAGTTGTTGGCAACTGATTTAATTTTTAAAAAAAGAGAAAAGAAAAGAGCAGATTTAAAAAAAGTTGTGAAAACAAATGCCCCAGGGGAAGAGCATATAACTCTTCTGTCATTTACACTTGGCTTCCAGGGATCCAGATTGCCTTCTGGATCAGAGCCAGCACACCTGCATCCTCCAGGCCTAGGTAAGGCTGAGTGAGAACTAGAGAGCCAAAGAGTGGTAAGATGTGACTGGGTATTTGAAGGAGAATAAATAGACGTTGGAATTGAACATTGCCCCTATATAGTTTTCTTTAGATCTAGCCCAGATGGCTATAGATTGCTATATTAATAAACTAAATAAACCATGAAAGTCAATCATTTCTAACCATCTACACTGCAACTTAAATGCTCAAGGAGAAAATAAATTTTGAGCTGGGAGTAAAGGTGAGTGATCGCTTACTGGGTATGAACACCTTCATTCCATTTATCATAGCATTTGTCTAGCAATAAAGAGGATGCTTTTCCTTTTTTTAAGTTTAGGGGTACATATGTAGGGTTGTTGTAGATGTAAAGTCATGTCATGGAGTTATGTGGTATAGATTATTTTGTCACGCAGGTGTTAAGCCTAGTACCCATTATCTGTTTTTCCTGATCCTCTCCTTCCTCCCACCCTCCACTCTCCAGTGGCCCCTGTGTCTGCTCTTCCCCTTTATGTGTTCTTGTAACAAGAATGCTTCTCTAGCAGGAGTCCAATATGATGTAAGTTCTGCTGCCCATTATTGATAAAACTATTTTTCTTTAAAGAGTATCCGGAGATACTTTTTGGTTTAATTTGTCTCTCTTGTATCTTGCTTTTCTCTCTAACTCTGGCTGCCCTCACTTCAAGCTGGGAATTTGAACTGGATCAGCTGAGTACTTTATCAGTAGGAAGAAAACTCTTATTAGAGGCTGAAAATCATTCTGCACGGAAACACATATGCGCGTACTCACACACACACACAGATGCCTTCAAGCGAGGATGCCTTAAGTAATTAAAGGTAATGTGTATCAAGCGTTAATTACAAAATCACTGTGCTCTTCTGAATTGTACACAATTATCAGGCAAGCAGCACAAATATCATCATGCCACAAGGCTGTGTTTCCTTACCATGAGCTTTAACAATTTATTTTCAGAACTTCAGTTACTATTAATTATGCATGCATCTCTACACATTCCCTATATGCCTGGATTATTAGGTATATGCCATATCATGAAGGCTGTGAAAGTGATTACAAGAAAGTCAAAGATACCCAGACAGGATCTTTCCTCAGAACCATTTACTTATGCACATACACCCACATTTGTAAACATAATATTGTGGCAAAAGGCTTGGGCTCCAGTCATTCAGAGTAGCCACATTGCCCAGGAATATATAATTCTATGTACTTTCATTTATAAGTGTTTTTATCGTGAAACATAAGGGACTGTTCATGTTGTAAATCAAGATCTTGTAATTTCAGTGTCTGATGTAAGTCAGACTACTGGAAATAAAGAAATGTGATTAAAATTAGAAAGGAAAAAAAAAAAACCTTTTATGATTCTTTCAGTCCTACATTTTTTATTATCAGATGCTTTGGCACTGTTTGTTCCAGGTGCTAGAAGGATGAGTGACACTGACAATCTGAAACATTTATTAGTGAATTGATAGATGTTTGAAGTATATCTCTATTGTTGAAGAAAGGATCCTGAATCTGGAATCTCAACCTAAAACAGATTCATCTTCCTGACCTCTATCTAAACTTTCAGGGCTGTTTCACAGTGAACTAAATAATAAATATTTAATAAATGATTGTGTTTGGCATATCTGGATTGAGTGTCCTCAAAGAAAACTATCATTTTAGGATCTAGGAAATATACAACAGCAGAAATGGAAGTAGAAAATACTACATATAATTTAAAAAGACGAGAATATTTAAGGTTTTGATTGACTCTTGGATACTTGTCGTATGACCTAAAGCTTCTACATAATTATTGTTAGGTATTCATTGCAACAGATTTCACATGTGCAAAACATCTTTGCAGGTAAATACAAAAAAGTGAAACTCAGTGTTTACTGATACTCCACACCAGTGGCTCTCAAACTGTAGTGTGCACCAGAATCATCTGAAAGGCTTATTGAAGCACCACTAATCTTTGGGTTCTTCCTCCACAATTTCTGATTCAATAGGTCTGGGGTGGCATAGAGAATTTCAATTTTAATGAGGTTACTGGTTGACATGGTTTGGCTGTGTCCCTACCCAAATCTCATCTTGAATTATAGTTCCTATAATCCTAATGTGTCATGGGAGGGACCTGGTGGGAGCTAATTGAATCGTGGGGGCAGATTTCCTCATGCTGTTCTCATGATAGTAAGTTCTCACAAGATCTGATGGTTAAATAAGTGGCTTCTGCCTTCTCTGGCTCTCATTCTTCTCCTTCCTGACACCATGTGAAGAAGGACTTGTTTGCTTCCCCTCTGCCATGATTATGAGTTTCCTGAGGCCTCCACAGCCAAGCCAAGCTGTGAGTCAATTAAAGCTCTTTCCTTTATAAATTCCTGGTGTCAGGTATGTCTTTATTAGCAGTGTGAGAATGGACTAATACACTGGTGATGCTGATGCTGCTGTTCAGAGACTGCGCTGGGAAAATCACTGCTCTACAGCGTATGCTCCATCACATGAGGGGTAAAATCTCTCTTATTTATGCTGGTCCCATAGTTGGTGTTCAACAAGCAGATAATAAGTGAATCGTAGGGATGAAAACCATCAAAATGCTTGAGAACTTTTATTACATATAAATGAGCCACCCTAGAGTAGGAAATCATCCGTACTTTGGTTCCAAAAACAGTTCACAAGCTCAGATGCTTCCATTAAAGTAAAATACTGTTTTTTACCTTATTAACCAAATGTATGACTGCTGGATTTTTAATTATGTTTTCAGCATTTCTATAAATTTTGTTACATTTAATTTTTGCTCTCCATTTAAAGTTACATTTCAGAGCTTCTGCTTTTCCCATTCCAACAGGGGTTGGGGCATTGATATTTTTTGCAGAAACATCTTGTGTCAATATTCTTATTACTGTACAGTACAGTGGCATTAAGTAGATTCACATTGTTGTCCAACTGTCATCATCATTCATCCCCAGAATGTTTTCATCTTCTCAAACCGAAACTCTAAATCCATTAAACAACTCACCATTTCTTCTCCCTGGCAACCACCATTCTACTTTCTGATTTTATGAGCTTGATTACACTAGCCACCTGCTATAAGTTGGACCATACAGTATTTGTTCTTTTGTGACTGGCTTGTTTCACTTTATGTAATGTCTTCAAGTTTCAACCATAGTGTAGCATGTGTCAAAATTTCTTTTCTTTTTAAGGCTGAATAATATTCCATTGTGTATATCTAGGCCACATTTTATTTATTCATTCATCCATCAATGGACACCTGGGCTATTTCCAGCATTGCTTATTATGAATAGTGCTTCTCTGAACATTGACATACAAATGGTGTTTCACTATATTGTCTTCCACAGTGGTTACATTATTTTGCATTTATTTTATTTTTTAACTTAATTTTTCTCTTTCCCACTCAGCTATAATTCCCATTTAAGACTGTATCTCTATGACTACTTCCAATAACAGAATCAAAGAAGCTACAGTAAAATTTATTGACTAAGTAAATAAAACATATCATGTGTAAAATCTAATGTATCTGATTGTATGTTTTTTAATTTCCTTAAGATTTTGTAAAGTTTATTTCATTTCTTTCTGAATTTAATGTTGACGAGGCATCAAATGTGAGACAAGTTAGATCTATGTCCACCAAAACAAGCTTGCTTTTTGTTTCATTTTTATACTTAATGCTTGTAGGGTTTTCTTGTTACACTTTTAAATTAAAAAGTTGTCAAGAGCAAGTCAGGAGAGGGATTTCGTTTTACTAATTTTGTCTCAAATACAATTTTATCTTTTGCTGAATTAGTCAAATTTTAAATGCAGGTGGTTTTCAGTTATGGCTTTGATTACTCCTTCATCTAATTATTCTGTTTTAGGAAGAATGTTTAGAAACATGAGATTGAATATATCTTATCTCACTTCTATATATACTACCTTCTTCCTTATTCTATTCAACATAATATGCTTTGATGCTGCAATTTGGGAAAACTTTTTGTCACATGTTTGTGTTAAACAGTTCATATTGAAAGAGTAGTGGTTGACTTATGAAATGATTTCTCTAAATACTACTTTAAAGTCTGTCACTAAAGTCAATGATTTTGGGATTTCATGGAAAATGTTGACATACAATACTCTAAGAGTTGGCCCTTCCACTCTAAGAATTGGCCCTTCCACTGAAGCAATCAATAAGGTAGCATAAATGACAGAATCGAGTTTTTTTTTTTTTTTTTTTTAAACTCTGTATTCTAATGAAATACTTACAGTAACTGGGAGAGGACTTAATAAAGAGACTGCAAAACTATAATAGGCCAGGCGCAGTGGCTCATGCCTGTAATCCTAGCACTTTGGGAGGCCAAGACAGGCAGGTCACTTGAGGTCAGGAGTTCAAGACCAGCCTGGTCAACATGGCAAAATGCCATCTCTACTAAAAATACAAAAATTAGGCATGTTGGTGGGTGCCTGTAGTCCTAGATACTTAGGAGACTGAGTCAGAAGAATTGCTTGAACATGGGAGGTAGAGGCTGTAATGAGCCAAGATCTCACCATTGCATTCCAGCCTGGGTGACAGAGCAAGACTCCATCCCCAAAAAACAAAAGCAAACAAACCTATAATAAAAGAACGTTGTGGCACTGTCACTCACCTGCCTACCATTGCCCATTTTCTTCCAGTTTGTCATTGAATGCAGGGTTATCAGTCCATATTTGTGATTCATCTTTCTGGTGCTAGGGTAATGCAATATAAACCTTTGTGTTAAAACAAGATGTGAATTTTGATCTGTTTCTTGCTTCCCTGAGGGGACAGCACAGAGGCTTCCCTTTATTTCAGCCCAACCTTCACCCCCACAAGCCTGAGCAGCTTTCTAGGGGGCATATGTCAGCAGCAGTTAAAAACATACCAACTGTAGGCGAGGAAATTGCAGAAGAACAGGAAAAGGGAAAAAAAGAAAGCTTGCTGAGGAGTATTCTTGGGGCAGTATTAGCTTTGAAGGGCTACCAAGTGCAATGTGTATACCTAAGGTCTAATGCATGCACAGAAAAGGCCTGAGAAGCCTTAGACTAACACATTTAGCTACTCTTTGGACCACACACAAGCAGATGAAGACTATGGGAACTTTCAGGCAACCTAGGTTAAGTACTGAAGGCGTGTCCCAGTTCAATGGCAACTTACAGAGAATAGGGTAGTTCACTGTTCCTTTTCTTTTGGCACCAGATATTTAAGAAAGTCTCTGTCAAGTCACTGGCTGGCTGCTGATATGACAGAAGAGAGATTTTAGTGACCACACATGATAAGAAATACAGAATTTGCAAAAATAATTTGGAAAAGTCACTTTATGAAGTGCCACTGCAGCCCTCAACAAACAGCAGCAGCAAACCATGGGGAGGAGGAAGGATTTACTTTCCAGATATAGTGTTAAAAATGACTGGTCTTCAATAACAACATAAGGTATTCAAAGAAATAGGAAAATATGGCCCGTTAACAGGAAATAAAATGACAGAAATTGTCCTTGAAGCCCAGACATTGGACTGACTAGACAAAGACTAAATCCGTTATCTTAAATATGTTCAAAGAATGATGAGAACCATGGACAAGGAACTAAAGGAAATAAGAAGAATGGTATACAAACAAGTAGGAACTGTTAATACACGGGTAAAGTTGTACAAAGGAACCAAATAGAAATTCTGGAGCTAAAAAGTGCAATACCTAAAAAGAAAACAAATACACTAGCAGGCTTCAGCAATGGTGTAGAGCAGGCAAAAGAAAGAATTAAGACACTCAAAGAAGGGACAATCCAGTCAGTTGAGCAGAAAGAAAAAATTAATGCAAAAAATGAAAAGAGCTTAAGGGACCTGAGGATACCAACAGGTACACCAACATACGCCCTAGGAGAGTCCCATAAAGAGAAGAGAGAGAAAAGAGCAGGAAGACTTGAAGGAAGAATGTCCCCCAAATCCCCTAATTTGAAGAAAAACATGTGTCTACACATCTAAGAGGTTTACCAAATGCTTGTAGGATAAACCCAAAGAGATCTGCACCAATACTCATTGTACTCAAATTTTCAAAACAAAAAGAAAAGTAGAGAATCTGAAAAGCAACAAGAAAGAAGGGAATTATCACATACAGTGGATCCTTCACAAGAGTAACAGCTTTGTATCAGGAAATGTGGGGACCAGAAGGTGGTACATGGTGGGGTGGTGTCATATTTGAAGGGCTGAAAGAATAACACTGCTAAGACTTATTCAGGAAAAAAATCATACTTAAAAACTGAAGGAGTAATTAAGACATTCCTAGATAAACAAAGTTGAAGGGGTTTGTTGCAAGAAGACTTGTCTTATCAGAAATGCTCAAAGAAGTTCTTCAAGCTTATAGTTCTCAAACTACAAGACAGTAAATCAAAGCTCTACAAAGAAAAACAAGCCAGTAAAAAAGCCAGTATTACTAAATTTTTGATTTTTAACTCTTCTTTGTGTTTTTAATGTGATATAAAAGAAAAATACACAAAACAATAATTGTAAATTTATGTAAATGAACTTGCAATACATAAAGATACAATTTGTGACAATAACAGCAACATAAATAGGGACAGAGTTTTTCTTATGTTATTGAAGTTAAATTAGTTTCAATTCAAATTCAGTTTTTACAAATGTGTGTGATTGATTATAATCACCAGAGTAGCCACTAAGGAAATAATTAAAATAATTAACATTTGAGAAGGGAATACAACTAGTACAGTAGAAAATATTTATGTAATACAAAATAAGTCAGGAAATGAGGAACAAAGATCTAAGACATACAGAAAACACCATAATGGCAGAAATAAGTAAGTCCTTCTTTATCAGTAGGTACATTAATTATATTGTAAAAAATGTTCCTCTCTATGTAAATTTTATCCATTCTTGGATATCCAAGTAAAGTCTTAACTCCTCCTTTAATTTTTTGAAACATTGGATAAAATTTCTCTTACATATAGGAAGAATAAAGGTTTGAAAATTACTTTGGTTATTTCATTAAAGAAAACTTCAATTTCTTCAATATTATATCGAAAATCTAATGAGAACCATTATTTAAAAAGTCATACTTTTTGCACATTTCCTTTCTGTACTCCATAACTATTTTATATCTGTTGGTTTTTCTTTTTCCATAAACATGGATTTATTTTTATAGGCATGTAGTTATTCATACAGAGCCTTTAGTAAAGCACATTATAATACTTAAGAATTAAACTTAGAAATCTGAAAGACTTTTAAGTTCTGGCTCTGACACTGTCATGCGTGTCTGTGTGAAGAGACCACCAAACAGGCTTTGTGTGAGCAATAAAGCTTTTTAATCACCTGGGTGCAGGCAGGCTGCGTCCGAAAAGACAGTCAGCGAAGGGAGATAAGGGTGGGGCCGTTTTTATAGGATTTGGGTAGGTAAAGGAAAATTACAGTCAAAGGGGGGTTGTTCTCTGGCGGGCAGGAGTGGGGGTCACAAGGTGCTCAGTGGGGGGGATTTTTGAGCCAGGATGAACCAGGAAAAGGACTTTCACAAGGTAATGTCATCACTTAAGGCAAGGACCGGCCATTTTTCATTTCTTTTGTGGTGGAATGTCATCAGTTAAGGCGGGGCAGGGCATTTTCACTTCTTTTGTGATTCTTAAGTTACTTCAGGCCATCTGGGCGTATGTACGTGCAAGTCACCGGGCATGCGATGGCTTGGCTTGGGCTCAGAGGCCTGACAGACACCTGCTATAAATTTTGAAGATGAAAAAAGTTCATCTCAATTAGCCTTATACTTCATTTATAAAATGGCAATAATATTACTTATCTCATGTGTTTCATGTGATAATTCAAAGATACAATAATAAATGTAAAGTACTTAATATTTATAAATAATAAATGGTTTATGTCATTAGTACCATATTTACCTTAAATATTTCTTGCTCTTTTTTGAAAGATTATTTATATTTTAGTAATCTATATTAGTTTTTATGTAGGATCTGGAATATTTGTAATGGATTAAACTATCTGTTGTTATTTTTTAAAATATCTATATGTAGATACATCACCAATCTTTATTGGCAGGTCTGTCTGCTTGACCTCTCCAAAACAGACATCATGATTTCTCTTATTTCCCAACATTTCCTTTCCCATTTTATTCACTTAGTTTCTCAAAAATAAAATCAATCCTTCACCCCTGTCTTTTTCTCACACCCTACATTCAATCCTCAGCTGATCCTGTGTTTTATTCAAAAAACATACACCAGAACCTATCACTATTCCTATCTTGACCAAAGGTGCTTCCTGTTGCAGCACTCATACTGTGGGCCAGGAGGAAAAAGCAGGAAGAAATACAGACTTCTGTATTGCGATCACTTATCTCGGGATCTACAAAGAAAAACATTAGAGGCCTAATCTAGGGGAGGTAACACCAGATAGGATAGGGGAGCACAGTTTCACCATTTACTCACAGAACACAATTGAAGAAATTAATTGCCTATCTTGTCTCTGTTGACTCCTTCATTCTATTTCCTTGTTCTATTTTCCCTCCATTCCACTCTCCTACGTTCCTATTACCTCTATTTACTTTTCATTTACTCTGCCTGTAGGTCATCTTTTAGTATATTACTTGAACTTTTATAACAAAAGAAATTACCTAAATCACAAAATTTTACATTTTTCCAGTTGCTCAGGTCCTACATTCAAAAGACCAAATGACCACACTCTGCTGTATTGGTTTGAGAAGCCTGTATTTAGTAGCTGAACAGCTTCCTTTATATTTATTTATTCTTCTTCCAAAAGAAATAAATATAAAGCAGGGAAAATAAGACAGACCTCTCAGTGAGCAGTAGACTGTCAAACATAGACTTCTCTACTGACACTTTTTCTTTTTTTTAACTGGGGTAAGATATGACACAGGTATGAAAAGTAACCATTGCCAAAGTGAACTAATGAATCTGTTAATATTTATAAGGTGATCATTAAAGCATTAGCTTTAATTTGAATGATAATGCTATGGGCAGACTTGACACTGTATTCATTTCCATATACAGACTTGATCCCTGTAAAAAACATTATCCATACTCACTCCCTCTTCATCTTCAACTGATGAACAAAGGCCTTTCCTAATCATGCCTGAACATGATCTTGAATTGATTGCACTGTGGGAAGACAGTCTTGCTTTTACATATTACCATTGTTTGCTTAATACCCAAGACATAAAAAAGAGAAATATACACTGTACTTTGACTATAGCAT
The DNA here is from genome assembly GCF_002776525.5 of Piliocolobus tephrosceles. Taxonomy (NCBI): domain Eukaryota; kingdom Metazoa; phylum Chordata; class Mammalia; order Primates; family Cercopithecidae; genus Piliocolobus; species Piliocolobus tephrosceles. Next base: position 15,053,663 of record NC_045451.1, on the reverse strand, counting down.
GCTCGTTGAAAATCCTCATCTCCGAAAATGTTTCAAATAATGAAGAAAATTGAGGCTTTTATGATATAAGGCAATTCATTTTAGAAATACATGACAGAAGTGTTAAAATAACTGAAGTGTTATTTAATTATTGGTAGACTGATATTATGTATCACTATAATAGCTGTTGCATGTAGCATCGTTATTTTAAATTACTGGTGGTATAAACACATTTTTATGGGCATATAAAAAAGTAAATTCCTTGTACCAGGCTTTATGAAAACTAGTATTATTCTATCCTTATATAGTTTTGAACTGCATTGGAAAACCATTGTATGCATTTATTCATAGTAATATTTCTTTTTTTCATTGGATTTGATTATAAACTCTTTCATGGCTGGTTGTTTTGATAAGAATACTGTGTAGCTAAGATCCAAGCATACTGTTTTTAATATATATATTATTCACCATTAAAATCAAGAAGATGATTTCTAACTTGTTTGTAGTTGTGAACATTAAGTATTTTCACATATATAAAGTGTCTAGCGGTGCTTGAACACAGAAGTTGCTAACAAATATCACTCATTGTTATTGTTACTATTACTACTAGTATATTCTGTGTTAATATTTTATGCTTTGACTTTTAACCTTTTTCTCTTTATTTAGAATGAGCTACATTTCATTTCACGCTACTTTAAGGCAGAGAGCATCTGTTTTGTATTTTATCTGGTACCTAGGACAATGCTGAGCACATTGAAAGTGTTCAATTTAATTTAGATCATCAGACATTCATAAAATATTAGATTTGGCCATCCTGTGTTTAAAACAAAGCCTAAGCTTCATTAGGCAGCCCCAGGCTGCACAATGTTTTCCTCTCTTGTTTTGCCAATGTGATCCGTTGGTTACAGTAAAAAAGCATGGAGTAAGCCATTTCTGTGGTTATTTTGTAACATCCTGGATCCTCCTTCCAGCTTCACCTTATGCGCTTGACAGAGTCTCCAGACCCAGTGCTGTATTACAGAACCTTGCTTTCTGTGCTCCTCTTCCGAGGCTAGAATACATTTCTAGAGTGATAGTCACATTTTCTAAATTAAATAGAGCTTCATTGCAACTCAGCAACTGTAATAACAGCAAAATGGCAGAAAGGATTTCTTCTCCGTAAGTTCTTGTCCTTCAGAGTCTGGGAAAGCACTAGGCCATAACAGAATAGGAGACGGGTATTGCAAGAGTACTAATTTGGACTGTATGAATGTTGTATAGTGAGGGCATTGCAATAATGGTGATAATAATGTCTATTAATTATTAACATTTCCCAGGCATTTTGAGATATAGTATGCATATTGTCTAGTTCATTCTCATAATTACTCCATGTAAGATGGATATTATTATACTATTATGTCCTTCTTACAGATGTTGAAATTCAATTCAGAGAGGTTAAATCACATTCCCAAAGTCATATGGCTACTTAAGAGGCAAAGTTGAGATTTATAGCACAAGAAATTAGAATTTCAAAGTTTATTTTCTTCCACTCTGCTATGCTACACATTTATTTTAGGTTGTTATTTAACACTTTTGTACCTTTTTATGTCTTTAATTTTATAACCTCAGTTGCATTCCTAATCACACACCTGGCGATTGACTTAAATTTCACTTTATCTTGAAATTCAGAAGAATAAGTTGTAATCTTTTTTCCTTTCCTGTATGTATGTATGTATGTATGTATCTACCTACCTATCTAATCTATCATCTGTCTATAATTTCTTATGTTGTCTTACAAAATGAACACCCCTCATTTCTCAGACTAAGTCTTCTGCTTCTGCTTTTGCCTATATCACCTTGCCAGCTTTTGGACCTTGTTTTCTAAGAATAAAAACCATTCTAGTTTCCTACATGAATATACATTTCTGTTGTTAACAGTGGACGAGGATGTGAAAGACAACATTTGAGTGCTGTCCTCAATTATAACCTTGGTTTGATAACTCTTTTAAAATTCAATTGTACTGAATTTTATAGTTTGAGAAATTCAAGTCTGTACTGAATTTTACGGATTGAAAATCTTCACCTCATTTGATCCACACCTCATTTCGGACTTTCTTCAATCATCTCTAGCTAAGTGTCTTAAATTCAATTCATGCTTTTTTTTTTTTTTTTCCTATGGCCTAAAATGGCTAAAATCACTTTTCCCAGTGATCAGAAACCTTTGAGTCATCTTGTTCTTTTTTTCTGCATAGATATACTATTATGTTTTCCATAAAATAATTTTAATTCTGAAATGTCTCTTTGTCTCTCACTTTCCATGATTATTTTCTTTTCTGAGGCAACGTCTGGCTCTGTCTACCAGGCTGAAGTGCAGTAGCACGATCTTGGCTCACTGCAACCTCTGCCTCGGAGGCTGAAGTCATCCTCTCACCTCAGCCTCCTGAGTCACTGGGACCACAGTCACGCACCACCACGCTTGGCTAATTTTTGTATTTTTAGTAGAGATGGGGTTTTGCCATGTTGTCCAGGCTGGTCTTGAACTCCCAGGCTCAAGGGATCCATCTGCCCTGGCCTACCGAAGTGCTGGGCCTACAGGTGTGAGCCACCTCACCCAGGCAATAATTTAACTAACAATTTTATTATCATTTAGAAAATCATTTTAGCTACCTCCAAACTCATTCCTCTGGCCCATTTTCTACGTTTCACAAATGCGATCTCATTCTGCTGCTTACCTCTAGTTCTAACTTCTTGATCTCATTTTCTCTCTTGACCTTCTCTGGATTCTCCATCTACCTTACTCTTTCTACACTAAACTTTGCCTTTTCCCAGAAAATATCTTGCCCTTCCATGAATGCATAACTTGCCTCATACTTTTCTTTTCTGTTGTGATGTTCATCTTCTTTCTACATTTGTTGAAATTGTCAATCATTTTCCAATTTATGTCGAATAGGTAGAATTCAAATTTCTCTCCACCATGATTCTGTAGAAATTTGCACATAGATTCTTCATAGTTATGGCAATGTTTTCTTGTCATTTTATTACCAAATCTAGAATTAAAGCCCTACAAAGTATAAAGAGAATGAAAATTTTCTTATTTTGTTTTCCAAGAACATAAGCATGAGTCAAATAACATACTCGATACTCAGTATTTACCAGTAACTTACCTAGAAGTCCTGACCCTGGGAATCAGTCATCTTTTACAGTTTTTTAAACTACAAAAGCATTTTTATAGTGATAAATACTTTTTGCATTTCCTAGCTTCTCACTTTGAAGCACAAATGGGAGATACTGTAGGCTTTATTATTATTATTTTAAGAGCTGGGATCTCACTATGTTTTCTAGGCTGGACTCAACCCCTAGACTAAATTAATCCTCCTGGCTCAGCCTCCTGAGTAGGTGGGACTACAGGTGCATGCAACCACACGGAGCTTAAGTATATTTTAATTCTACCTTCATTATTTGACATCTTCGAGGGATGATTTCTTCACTTGATATCTGGAAATCTGGTTGTACTGAGAATTAAATGCGGTGGCATAAGTGACCTGTTTTACAGAGTCTGACTGATATGTGATGCTTTGTGATCTTAACCTTCTTCTTTCACTGACTCATTCATTCAAAGTCCAATTCCACATCACTATTCTGTGATTCTCCCTCTTGAAGTTTCCCTACTATTCTCTCAGTCAGAAATTCAGATTTTCTGTCTTTATTTTCCAATGTTTCATATTTGATCATTTAAAATTTGATTCTAGTCCCATAAAACGCATATTCCATGAATTACTCTAAAATTTTTGTAGCAATTTTACTAGCACTCCATATACACCAGAAATCAATAACATTTTCAGGATTGATTAGCACTCCTGGAAGATGACATCATGTACTGACTTTTCTTGGGCAGATCAGAAGCAGTTAGAGGACATAAGGCAGTGTCTTTGTCCTCTCTCTGGCGTCTACACTACCCTAACCTCAGAGTTTATACTCCTAGCCTGGAGCTCGGTTTGAAAGAAAGAGAAGGAGGCAACAGACTAAGGAAAATTACTTTTATTTTAAAATATTAACCTGTTAGCAACATGCTTTGGGCACTTTTTTTTTTTTTTTAAGAAAATGTTTTGAAAATGGTTGAGATTTTACTCCTAAACTGGGTGCAGTGGCTCACTCCTGTAATTCCAGCACTTTGGGAGACCGAGGTGGGTGGATCACCTGAGGTCAGGAGTTCAAGGACAGCCTGGCCAACATGGTGAAAATGTGTCTCTACTACAAATACAAAAATTAGCCGGGCATGGTGGTGCATGCCTGTAGTCCCAGTTACTCAGGAGGCTGAGACAGGAGAATCACTTGAATCAGGAGGCAGAGGTTGCAGTGAGCCACGATCACACTGCACGTTGCCAGGGCAATGCAGTGAGACTCCATCTACTGAAAAAAATAAAATAAGAGATTTTATTTCTTAATTTTTTTTTGCAAGATACCTATTTATTTCACTAAAATATTTATATCAATCCTAAATTCAAACAGAAAATTAGGTTTATACACATCAAGTGTACTTAATGAAAATAAATGCACATGAAATCTAATAGTGATAAGTAATTTTTGTTTATTCTGTTACTCATGCTAGTGGTGGAAGATATTTCAGTTACCTCAAGTTACTGGCAGCATATCCATATGAGTCCACAGCAACTTCAGCCCTTGCCTCCCCAAAAGAAAGAATTTGATGGAGGGAAATAAAGCAGGAAAGTTCCAAAGCAGGAAAGGAAGTTTATTTTAAAAGATTTCAGAATAGGAAAGAAATAAAAATTTGCTTGGAAGAGATCCAAGTGGGTGCCTGAAGATCAAAGAGAGAAAAAGGAAAGATGGCAAAAAGCCCCTTTATTCAGTCTTGATCCTGGGCCTTTACAGGCTCGCCTCTTTCCCATGCTTCTTCCCCTAGGGTGCGCTTTCCGCTGCACAGTGCTTTCCTTACCCTTTGGAACTGAGCATGTGCAGTGTGTTTAGGGATTGTTACATACCTGCCCATCTGAGGCTTTTTTCCTTTTTCCGGTGGCATGTGCCCCCAGAACCTCATACTTCCCCATTTGCCTCTTAGCGTGCATATCCAAGAAGCTTCTTCTCCCTGGGGTCTGCATTCAATTAACAGGAATGTTAAGAGGTGTGGACCATCAGGAAATTTGTCTCTCCCTGGCTGCCCAATTATTATTTTTAGAACTGGCAACTCGAATTGCCGAACTATCAGCTGACACTCCTAGTGGGTGCAGAGAGAGCCTTCTCCTGTGTGCTCGTGCCTATCTAACTACCTGCAACACTCTTACTAAGAAAATTTGAATCTAAGACAAATGTCAAAGTAAGTCATTTGTATTAAACATGTTGTAGTGCATACGTTTGAAGGAAAAGTCAATAGCTTAAAATATGGTGGACTTTGTGTGTGTGTGTGTGTGTGTGTGTGTGTGTGTGTGTGTTTACTTAACCAGAAGGTAAATTCTTAAGTATTATCTTTCATAATAATGATAGCTATAGTTTACCAAGTGCTCATCAGTTACTTTAAATTCACTTCCCTGTTTAATTCTAATAAAAACCCTCTTCGATAAGTACTGTAATTATCCTTTTGTAGATAAGGCATGAGATTAAAACCTCCGCCAAGGTCACAGAGCTTATGAGTGGTGGCACAGAACCTTGAACTCAGGTTTGCCTCAAAGCCTACGCTTATACAAGCCTTGTGCTTTTCGTACTCTGGACTTAAATTTGAATCTGCCCAAGGTACTTAGTATTAGCAGCCTTTTGATCTACCTATACTTCACTCACCTCAGCTTTGTATAGACGGAGGCGACTTAAACAAGCAAACAAACAAACAAAGCTTGTTAGGTGCCAAATTTTTAAACTGGCTCATGCCTCATTTATCAAAATGAAGCAAATCACATTTTCAAATAATGAAACTTGAAATCTTGAAATAATGTTAGAGATGATGCTTGAGCTCTCAGTTTATGCCAGCATCTAAATTATAATACAGTTGAAATGTCATCACAGATGGTTAGGGCTGAAAGGGCCGTGGATATCATGTAGTTCAGCCCCCTAATTTTATAGAAGAGGAAATTGAGGCCCGCAGAGGTTAAATGACTTGCCTAAATGACTTGCAATGAACAATAGCAAGAAGAATTGCTATTGCAAATATGTAGTATTTCAGGTTTATTATAGGTTTTTGTGGGCTTGCTTGAGAATACAACCGTTGTTTATATCATTGCTTTTGCAGGAAAGTATGTGGTAAGTAAAAAAACCCACTACAACCTCATCCAAAGGAATGAAATAAGAACCGAGAAGATAAGGCAAGAATAGAGTAGTAGTATATAGAAAATAAACAGGGAAGTTCAGGAACGTGATGCATTCTTCAAGAGGGCCTACCCTGGAGAGAGAAAGGAAATGTATGATTACCAAGAGTAACTTATGCACTAAAGCTAGTGTGAAGCACACTGTTTTGGTTTTTTGTTTTTTTCAATTACTGCATACGTGAATTAAAAAAAAAAAAAAAAAAAAATGGCCTGAACTAAACATTGTTCTTGGGAGAAAAACAAATAACTATATAGCATATTTTTTTAAGAAATGAAATTCCTGTGAACATTCTAGACTTTTTGGAGCAAAACAGTATATTAGTCCAAATGAATTTACTGACTCATTGTGCAATTTGATTTATAGTGAGTGCTTTGCCATACATAAGGTACTAATGCATTTGGATGGGTAGGAAGGAAAAATGTTTTTCTCTCTATTCTTGCCGAGTGAGTCTTAGCTGGGACCTCTTGTTGCAAAATATGAGATAAAAGATTAAGGAGAGAAAAACAAAGAACCATAGTAGCATGTGTATGTCATTATGTATGAGAGATATCCAGAGAAATGAGTACATCTCAAAGAGGTGGCTTTGTACTCAGGCTTAAGTATGATTTTTTGATACATTTGTTGAAACAAGGATGTCGGGGAGGCTGTGAAAGGGGAAGTGACCAGGAAAAGCAAACAAGGGTCAAGTTTGTCATGCAGATTTAAGACAGTACCTACTCTCTCTTGATTGAGTTTTTAGTGATTGGGAGTCATCCTTCTCTTTCTGGTACAGAAAGGTAGATACTCGCATGAATAGATATTTTTTAATAGCTGTAAATTTCCCTTGTAAAAGGTTGACTTTTTCTTTTTGAGCTTTTTCTTTGTCTATATCTCGGAGACATGTTTTGGTTTGGCATATTCTGATCTCCTAGAGTTGTAGATTATACCATAGGCTCCATTTTGCTTGATTTTTAAGTTTTTAGGTCTTGCTCTATTAATTTAAGCCATTATTTACAATTTCAGACTCATTTTCACTGGAACAAGTTTAGCTAAGGAACCCAGAAATTAATTGTTTAGGCTCTTGCTACTCTTAACACTTACAGCATTAATGGGAGGAAGGAGAGAACCACAGGAAAACGAAACCAGCAGAGCACATCCAGGCATACAGGTGGTGAGTGTTCCTAATCCAAACAAGGATGTGAGTGGCTCAAAGGAGACCGCGTGCGCCCTGACCTCTTCCCCCACAAAGCCATAAGCAGGAAATGTTCTGTGCTGCTTTCCCGAGATCCGAGATCCGTAATGACTCCCGCGTCTGCCTCCCCTGCTGCAGGTAATGGCTCACCCATGCAATTACCTTCTTTTGTCTTCTCTGAGTTCAAGATAAATTATTTGAACCTCTTTGCAGGGGCCATCTGAAGCTGAAGTTATTTTTAGGGAGAAATAATTTTTTTTTTTTTTCATGTAAGATGCAGAAGTTGTTACTCCTCAGGCTACTGAGAGAAAATGAAAGGCACTTCGAGTCTTTTTAAAAGCCAGATTCTGATGTTTAGCTTGATCAAAGAGAAACTTGGGAAAGGAGGGAAAGTAGAGGATAGAACAGAATATACGGCACTATGTTCTTTGAAAGCACTGCCATTACATTTCTGATCTTTGAACTCAGCAAATTATTTCATGAGGACGAACTGAATTCCTTGCATTTGTGAAGCTAATAACCAGATAGCTTGAGCAATATGTACCAACCTTATAAAGAAGAAGGCAGGCTACATTTCTTAATATGATTAATGCAGACCCACTTATGTTTATACTTGCAAATGCATTGAATCACCTTAAAACACTTTCTGGTATTCACGGAGTCAAAATGATAGCTTTTGGAGGAGCATCTAGGAGTTCTTCTAGCCCTTACACTATCTTAACCGCATAATATTATCATTAAACACTCAACCCTGCAGTCTGTTTGCCTGTGTCTGACTTCTAATAGCTCTATACTGGCTGTGAAAGTTCAGGGAAATTCTTTTGTTTTTTGGAGACAGAGTCTCGCTCTGTTGCCCAGGCATGATCTCAGCTCATTGCAACCTCTGCCTGCCGGGTTCAAGTGATTCTTCTGCCTCAGCCTCCTGAGTAACTGGGATTACAGGTGCCTGCTACCACGCTCGGGTAACGTTTGTATTTTTAGTAGAGACGAGGTTTCACCACGTTATCCAGGCTGGTCTGGAACTCCTGACCTCAAGTGATCCTCCCGCTTTGGCCTCCCAAAGTGCTGGGATTATAGGCATGACCCACCGCACCTGGTCTGGGAAATTCTTTAACTTTTCTGTGCTGACTTACTTTAAAAACAGTGGTTAGTAAAATAAAGTGAGTAGAATTAGGGCTGATTTTGAGAGGTTGCCGTGAAGACTAAATGACGTAAGTGTCTGCCTTGTTGCAAATTTTCAATAAATGTTAGATGTTATTATTCATTACATTCTATAGGAAGATGATTTTCTTTTTGATTGACTTTCATTTTTCAATAGTGTGCCCACAAGGCTGTTCAACACTTACTTCATTACCCAAAGACACTCAGCTGAACACACAATTTAAACTGTAATTCCACACTAAATTACATACAAGTAGTGGTTGATATCTAATAGACATGCTGGTTACCAAGGTTTGCCTGATACACCACAATGACCCTTGTTACTAAGAGAAAACCAGCTCCTCCCTTCACTGTTCCTTCTAATAAGAAGAGGTGAGAAAAGAAAGAAAGAAAAAAAAAACAGATAAGTTTTGGCACAGAAGCAGGTTACTTGTGGGCTTGTCCTTATTGCCCATCTGTCAGTGAGATCCCCCATAAAGTTTTTCAGCACCTCGTATTGATCTCAATTACATCATGATTGTTTCCTAAATTTATCTTACCTGGAGCAATAGAGACTAGAAATCCATCACATTTTATTACCTTGACTATGGAGACACCCACAAGATACAATTTCAAAGCAATGTGCACGATGTCAGATATTTCATAGTGCAATTTTTTTCCATGGGGAAAGAAATGGCTGTGAGAACTAGGATATATTTTAATCCTTCTCACCTTCATTTTCACGCTTGCTTTGACTGTTACATATCTGCTAATATGTTAATGTATGTTTTGCTTCTCTATTTTCTCTTTAAGTGGCTTTGCCAACACAAAAACACTGACAAGATTCTTAAGCAGTGTGGGGAGTATTTGAAGAAAAAGGAAAGATTTTTCATTCTGGTGTTAACCAGTTATTAAGAGGGAAAGATGATATTTTCATTGCATTTTTAAGTATTTGAACCAATTTTGATTAAAATCTATAATTTGTGGGGAATGGTATGATTTGTCCAATTTGTTTACAGTCTGTTAAAGAGGTTGCATATGAGTTTGATTTATCAAAGCTTAAGGCAGTCATGTTTAATGCAATATTAAATTTGATTATAGGAAATCATGTTTAAAAGTCTAAAAATAGATAAGTTCAAACAATATGGCCTATAAAACATCTTTTGAAATATTCTCTGGTAAATTTTGATCTATGGGCATTAAGTTTTGTATTATTGGGGCATTTTTAGTATTATTATAGTCATGTTAAATTTATTATAATTTTTAGGTGAAACTCGGTTTGACCTAAATTTTACTCTATCTATTTATGTTCTCTAACTATTCCCTAGCTGACATTTGACTTTTGGTTATGTTCATAAATTACATTCAATCTCAGAGGAAGAAGATTTTCTACCATTTAGGTAAAAATACATACTCAAAATAATATACTACAGAGTCTGAAAGCAATTCCAGGAGATGCAGCCCAGTAACTTTTTGGTCAATGATGACATTACTAAAATGACAGAATAGTTTTGAAGGTGACTTTTGTGCTAAACAGGCAAAAGTCATCTGAGCATGTATGTTTTGGTAGAGTTGTTAAAAATATCAGTGTCAGTGCACCTACACCTCCCAAAATCCCTTTATAACATAATAATCTGTTTTTAAAATGAGATAGGTCTTAAGAGTTCGAGGAAGTAAAATTATTATTGTTTAGGCAACAAATTTCTAGTGAAAATGGAACTTCCACTAACACCACATGATGTAAAATTTTATTTTTGAGTTTTCAGGACCAGACAAAATGTTTACTAAACAGGAAAATACCAAGAACACAATCTAAGACAATGTTTGGGGGATGGAGAAACCAACATTAATTCTTCTGGGAAAGCAACTTTAATTTTTCCAAACTTCCTCTTCCCTCTTTAAATTGTAATTGCAACCTGTACAAAGCTCTCTTTTACCACTTATCTCAAAGTAGTTAAATTATTCATGTAAGTTCCTGCCCCTCCCACTCAAATCTGGGGTCTTTCAGGATACCAGTTGTGTCTTATTCATTATGGTATTTGCAGAACCTTACACAACGTCCAGCCCAAATTAGATCCTTCATAAATATTTTAAATAAATGAATAAATAATTTCTTGAAATTAAACTGTGAAAACCTATTTACTTTTATCTCTAAAGAGAGGAAGGTAATAAAAATATATCATGGATGGAATATGGGAAACAATATTCTGGTATTTTCTTTGTCATAAAGTTATCATATGCCATAAAGTTCTTTGAAATTAAATGATTCACATCTGCAGGAAGAAGTGCCCTACCTCTGAGATGGAGTAAATTGCCTAATAGTTCATAGGAAGTTTGACAGGGAAAATGAAATAATACATTCAAAAGTCTTGCAGACCTCCAACTTTAGTTTTGACATGTAGAAACCTTAACAGTCACTACTCCTATGTTTAAAACAAGTAAAAGCTAAATAAACTGAAAAATCAGTGGTTTTTATATTCCATCAGAAAACTGAGATTTTTAAGACAAGACACTGCCCCCAAATCTGAAGAAACAGGTGAATTCAGAAAATTAAGGCCAAGATCTTCTATCCTGAAGCAGATGCTGCTGGATGGAGCTGCACACTCTTAGGAAAACTGAAATGATAATTTGTACAAAGTGTTAGTAGCTATGTATGGACAAACTTGAGGATAAGAAACTCCGGGGAGCTGAAGTCTTAGGGAACCCACACACTTTTATGACTTTTTCTGTAAACACCACCAGGGTCTAGTGGTAAACATCTCAGTAATATTCTCTCATGGACCTTGTGGGAGAAATAGAATAGAAATAATTGACAAATATTCCCAAAGTGTTCTCTATAACAAAGCCTACATGCAGGGGAGAAACACTTTACTAAAGCCTCATCCCCAATGGGGTACCCACTCTAGACCCCTTCAGCTTTCCTGCCCACGAAAGAGAGAACAAACTACACCATTGAACAAACACTTGTGAAAGTCGCAGGTCTGAGACACAGGCTAACTAAAAGGTGAAATTTAATTAGAAGATTATAGAAAGGTTCCCCTCTCACAGTACTGCCAAACAGGGTTCAAGTATGGTAAGTGTGGATTAAAGACACAGACTCTGAGGAGAAGTAATGAAAGAAGACCAAAGTCAAGAGGAAAAACAAAACCAAAAAATTTATAATAGAGAAAGTTGAAACTGCTGACACAGTTACATCAAACGTTAAACACAGCCCAACCCCTAGTCAGGTTGGTATAAATCCTCACACTCAAGGCCTATTTACTTCAGTTCTCAACACTCAATAAAATGACCAGATTTCAACAAGAAATTTAGAAAGAATGTCAACAGACAAGGAAAAAAAAGTCTGAAAAGATAAAACAAGCATCAGAAACAGACTCAGCTATAACATACATTTTGGAAGTATTAGACAGAGATTTAAAAATAACTATAATTAATATGTTAAGGGCTGTACTGGAAAAAGTATACAACATGAATACATGTGTAATATAAGCAAAGGAAAATTCTAGACATAAAACATACTACAATAGAAATGAAGAATGCCTTCAATGGGTACACTAGCAGACACAACATGGCCAAGGAGAGATTATAGATATGGAAATAGAAACTTTCCAGTTAAAATACGAAGAGAAACGAGATTTTTAAAAAAAGGGAAAAAAATCAAATATTAAAAAACATTGTGACAATTTCAAAAATTGTGAATGTTTACTTGGAATTCTATTATAGAAGGAAAGGAAAATTTGAAGAGAGGGAAAAGTTATTTAATAATAGCTGAAAACACTGTGAAATTAAGGATAAACACTGAATAACAGATCCAAGAAGCTCAAAAAAAAAAAAAAAAAAAAGCCATTAAGAAGGCTAAATACCACACACTACATGTAGGCATATCATATTCAAACTACGGAAAATCAAAGAGAGAAAATTTTGAAGGAAGCTAGCATATGCACAGGGAAGTATTATATATTAAAATATTATATGGTAAATTTTGATCTACGGGCATGAAGTTTTCTATTAGATGGGTATATAAATATATAAATATATCCCTCTAATAGAAAATATATGTCTATATACCCCTCTAATAGAAAAGTTAATGCCCATAAATCAAAATTTACCATATAATATTTCAAAAGATTTTTTATGAACCATGTTATTTGAATTTATCATTTTGATACTTTTAAACACTATTTCCTATAATAAATCATATTTAATATTTCATTAAACGTGACTGCCTTAAGCTTTGATAAATCAAAGTCATATGCAATCTGTTTAACAGATTGTAAACAAATTGGACAAATCATATTTCCCCCAAATCATACATTTTAATCAAAATTGGTTCAAATACTTAAAAATGCAATGAAAATATCATCTTTCCCTCTTGATAATTGATTAACATTAGAATAAAATTGTAGAGAAACAATTCTGCTAATTACAAGGGACTTCTCATCAAAAACCATGTATGTGTGTCCACACTGCTGTAACACAAATATCACAAACAGGGTGGCAGCAACATCTACTTATTTCTCATAGTTCTAGAGTCTGGAAAGTGCAAGATCAGTATGCAGACAAATTTGGTGTCTGGTGAGACCTGTTCCTCATAGATTTTGCCTTCTCGTTGTGTCCTCACAGGGTGGAAAAGGATGCATAAGCTCCCTTGGGCCTTCTTTATAAGGGCATTAATCCTATTCATGAGGACTTTTTCCTAATGATCTAGACACTTCCCAAAGACCCCACCTCTTAAACCACCACATTGTGTATTAACATGTGAATGTTGAGGGGAAACAACTTTCAGACCATAGCACCATCATGCAAGCAAAGAGAGTAAAGTGAAATATTTAAAGAGTTTAAAGGGAAAAAAAGTAAACAGCAATCTAGAATTATACACATAGCAAGATTATATGTCAAAAGTTGAGAAATACTCTCTCAGGAAAACAAAATCAGAGAAAATTCATCACTGGCAGGTCTGCCTTTCAAGAAAAGTTAAAAGAAAATTTTCAGAGAGAAGGAAACAGACAGGACAGAAAGATCAACAAAAGAAGTGTCATGCAAGAGAGAAATGAGGCATACATAAAATAGAAATATTTTATTTTGTATTTTTGATTGATGTAAAGAATAACTGTTTGTTATAAGAATAGTAACAATATATTGGACAATGAAACCACATGGATAAGTGAAATGAGTGAGAGCAATGTCACAAGGAATGGGAAGAAAGAATCGGGAATACTCTGCTTTGGGTTTCCTATACTACTCTTGAATTAGTATACTATGATTTGAAAGTAGAGATAAATTTGTTAAAAATGTATGTTGAAGGAATACAACTTACAAGGGATATGAAATACCTCTTCAAGGAGAACTACAAACCACCGCTCAAGGAAATCAGAAAGGACATAAACAAATGGAAAAAAAAAATCCATGCTCATAGATAGGAGGTATTAATATCGTGAAAATTACCATACTACCCAAAATAATTTATAGATTCAATGCTGTTCCATCAAGATACCATTGACTTTCTTTGCAGAATTAGAAAAATCTACTTTAAGTTTCATATGGAATCAAAAAAGAGCCCATATAGCCAAGACAATCCTAAGCAAAACGAACAAAGCTGGAAGCCTCATGCTACCTGACTTCAAATTATACTACAGTAACCAAAACAGCATGGTACTGGTAACCAAACAGATATGTAGACCAATGGAGTAGAACAGAGACCTCAGAAATAACACCACACATCTGCAACCATCTAATCTTCGACAAACCTGACAAAAACAAGCAATGGGGAAAGGATCTCCTATTCAATAAATGGTGCTGTGAAAACTAGCTAGCCATATTCAGAAAACAGAAGACAGTGTGGTGATTCCCCAAGGATCTAGAACCAGAAATACCAAAAAATATAAATCATTCTACTATAAAGACACATGCAATATTTTTCCATTTGTTTGTGTCCTCTCTTACTTCCTTTAGCAGTAGTTTGCAGTTCTCCTTGAAGAGGTCCTTCACATTCCTTGCAAGTTGTATTCCTGGGTATTTTATTCTCTTTGTAGCAATTGTGAATGGGAGTTCACTCATGATTTGGCTCTCTGATTATCTATGATTTGTGTATAGAAATGCTTGTGATTTTTGGACATTGATTTTGTATCCTGAGACTTTGCTGAAGTTGTTTATCAGATAAAGGAGTTTTTGGGCTGAGACGATGGGGTGGGGTTTTCTGAATACACAATCATGTCATCTGCAAACAGAGAAAATTTGACTTCCTCTCTTCCTATGCGAATATCCTTTATTTCTTTCTCTTGACTGATTGCCCTGGCCAGAACTTCCAATACTTTAAAATATTTTTTAAAGTGTAAATGGTATGACAAAAGAGGAGATAAAGTGGAGTCATACAAAGTGCTCAGTTAAAACCAGAGTAAACAGAAAAAGAAGAAAGAACAAATGCCACAAATAGAAACCTGCTATGAATATAGTTGATATTAATCCAACTACATCCATAATCACTTTAAATGCGAATGGAGTAAATTCTCCAGTTTAATGATGAGAGATTATCAGAATGGATTAAACAGACAAACAAAAATCAGGACCCAAGTATATGTTGTAGATAATATCTTTTTTGCACAAACCCACTTTAAATATAAGCTCAAATAGGTACAAGTAAATATATGGAGAGAGATATACAATGGGCTTACACAAATCGAAAGAAAGATAGAGTAGGTTTATTAATTTAAGACAAAGTAGACTTCAGAACAAGAAAAATTAATATAAAGGATACAGTGGCTATCACATTATATAATGATAAAGGGTCAATTTTATGAGCAGACAAATTGACTAAATGTGTGTGCAACTAGTAACAGTGTCAAAATATGTGAAAAAATAGTGTAACTGAAAGGAGGAATATACAAATCCACCCTTATAGTTGGAAACTTAACTTACCTCTCTCTGTAATGAACAGGTTAAGCAGGCATAAAATCAGAATATAGTTGATTTGAACAGCACTAAAAATCAATTTGATTGAATTACCGTTTTTTAAATACTCCACACAATGTGTAGAAGAATATATATTCTTCTCGAAACATTCACCAAGATAAGCTTCATTCTCAGCCATAAAAACACATTATAGCAAATTTATGAGTAAAAGTCATAAAAATTATGTCCTCAAACTACAGTGTAACTGAACTAGAAATCAATAACAGAAAGTTAATTAGAAAATCCCCAAATATCAGAAAATTATGCAATGCATTTTAAATTTCTAACACATAGATCAAAGGGGAAGTTTCAAAAGTCGAAAGAAGTTTGGAGATTTCTCAAAGAACTAACAGTTGAACTACCATTTGACCCAGCAATCCTATTACTGGGTATATACCCAAAGGAAAACAAATCATTCTACCCAAAAAAACACATACACATCTGTATGTGCAATGCAGCATTGTTCACAATAGCAAAGACATTGAACAAACCTAGGTAGCCATCAATAGTGTATTGGATAAAGAAAATGTGGTATATATATACCATGAACTACTACACAGTCATAAAAAGAATGAAATCATGTTCTTTGCTGCAACATGGATGCAACTGGAGGTCATTATCCTAAGTGAAGTAACACAGAAACAAACAACCAAATATTTCATGTTTTCACTTATCAGTAAGAGCTAAACCTTGGACACACATGGACATTAGGATGGGAATAATTGACACTGAGGAGTACAAGAGTGGGAAGGTACAGAGTGGGGCAAGTGTTGAAGAACTATTGGGTACTATGCTCACTTTCTTGGTGATAGATTTAATTGTATTCCAAACACCAGCATCATGCAATATACCATTGTAACACACCTGCACGTGTACCCTAGAATCTAAAATACAAGTTAAAAATAATTTAAATAAATATTAATATACAACTTTTAATTTTTAAGGTCTTAAAGTGGAGGTTTTAGAGAAATGTATAGCATTATATGAATGTATTGGAAAAGCATAAAGATCTAAATAATAACCTAAGCTTCTACCTTGGGAAACTAGAGAAAGAAGAGACATTCAAGTATAAAATAAGCAGAAGAGAACAAATACTATTTAGAGCAAAAATTAGTAAAATTGAAAACAGGAAAACAGAGAAAATCAATAAAATCAAGTTGCTTGTTTGGACAGATAAATAATAATTCTAAATCTCTAATCAGGCTAATGAAATAAAGAGATAAGATACCGATTACTAATAACAAAAATGAAAACAGACTAATAACTATTGATTCGATCGACATTAAAATATAATAAAAGCATACTACTAACAGCTCTAAGTTCACAAATTTGATAACAGATGAAATGGACAGATTCTCTGGAAAGCATAAATAAAACCCATACAAGGAGAAATTGATGATCTAAATAGGTCAATAACTATTGAATGAATTGAATCAATAACATAGACCTTACTTCACAAAGTTGACTTAAAATTGATCATAGCCTTCAATTAAAACAAAAAATTATAAACTTCTAGAATAAAACAGGAAAATATGTGACCTTGAGTTTGGTGATATATTTTCATATATAATAACAAAACCAAAATCCGTAAAATTTATTTAAAAAATATATAAGTTGAACTTTCTTAAAATTAAAAAATTTTGGTCTGCAAAATACACTGGAAGGGAATGAAAAGAGAAGGAACACATTGGGAGAAAATGTTTGCAAAGCACATATCTGATAAAGAACTTTTATCCAAAATGTACAAAGACCTCTTTAAACTCAATATTATAAACAAAAACCCAGTTACAAAATGAGCCTAAGACCTGAACAGACACCTTACTAGAGAAGATATATAGAAGGCAATAAACACGTAAAAATATGCTTATGAGCATGCATCATGAGATAATTGCAAATGACAGCAGCAACAAAATACACATTTATTAGAATGGTGAAAATTCAATATCTGACAATGGCAGTTGCCGGCAAGGATGTGGAATAAAGGAACTCTCTTTTATTGCTGGTGGGAATGCAAAGTGGTACAACCACTGGGAGGACAGTTCAACAGCATCTTACAAAAAATCAACCTAGGCTTATCTTACTAAATAATCCAGTAATCACTGTCCCAGCTATTTTCCCAGCTGACTTAAAAACTTATGTTCACACAAAAAAACTACACATGATTGTTATTAGCGGCTTTATTCATAATTGCTCCAAACTGGCTGTAACCAAGGTATCCATCAACAGATACCTTGATAATGGATAAACAAACTGGCTCATCAATTCAAGGAGGTGCCTAAGAAAGCCACATACTCTGTGATTTCAATGATCATACATTCTGGAAACGGTAACACTATAAAAATGATTAAAGGATTAGAGGTTGACAAGGCTTCAAGTAGTTGTGTGTGTGTGTGTGTGTGTGTGTGTAAGACTAAATATATATATATAGCTCAGGGAATTTTTGAGGGTGATGTACCTAGTCAGTATGATACTGTTATGTTGATGTGTGATACTATGCCTTTCTCAGTAGCTGTAGACTTTTACAGCATAAGGAGTACATCTTACTGTAAGCAAAATAAAAAACAATAAGATCACAGGATGAAATGCAGAGTGTGATAAAATGAAACTAATTGTATAAGAAACATTTAAAAGACTTCACTGAAGGAGGTGGGATGAAAGACTGAATTACAGAAATGTTGAAGTCCTAACCCTACTAATGCAGAAAGGGATATTATTCGGATAATTACAGGTGCAATTAACAAATGTGACATCATGCTGAAGTAGGGTGTGCCACTGATACCTTGATTTTGGACTGCTAGACTCTAGAATTGCATGTCAATACATTTTTGTTGTGTTAAGCCATCTAGTTTGTGACACTTTGTTATAGCAGTCCTGGGAATTATTATACTCCTCCAAACCCACAACTGCAGTGTAATCATGTGATAAACATTAGATAAACCCAATCAAGGGACATTCTACAAAATGTTTGAATAGTGTTACTAAAAATTATCAAGGTCACCAAAGGCAATGAAGGTCTTATACACTGTCACATACAAAAGCAGTCTGTGAGAATTCGTAACAGTGAAATGTAATGTTGTATTGTGGATAGGATTCTGGAACGGAAAAAGATACATTAAGTAAAACAATGGAAATTGAAATCAAAGATGAATGTTATTTGATAGTAATGTGTTGATATTGGTCCACTAATTGTGGCAAATTTACCATGTTAATGTAAGTTATTTATTTATATAAGAAACTAGGTATGGAGTATGTGGGAACTGTATTATCTTCATAATATTTTGTCTAAAACTATTCTCAAATAAAAAGTTTGTTAAAATAATCTAAAAACATTAATAATCTAAACACTTTAAACAGGACAGTGAAGAATAGGAGAGCTTGTAGGTGAGATCAGCTGCATGTCCTGATGTGTTCAGTGGTGCCCTAGTTCCATGTTTTGCTAAGGAGGAATTGCCTTCTTCTGTGTTTTGAACCTTCCTTTTGAAGGTTCACAGTATATCTTAGCATAGAAGACCCAAGAAGTCCCACATAAAGAAATCAGTGACACTCAATTTTACTCAGCATTTCCAGCTTTAATTATTCATTTTTATTGATGCTTGCATAACTGGATCTTCAGATGCACTTGGTCAAATGCTAACTGTTGGTTAGATTTTGTGATTTAAGAGCCAAAATCAGGACACCATTCCAGTTGAGTTAGATTCCACCATTAAGCTTGAGGAGTTAGAACAGGACGTGACCTCAGGAGGAGTGACGGTGCACAGGAAGAGTGAGTCTGCCAGTCTAACATGGAATGACTGAGTTCCTCTGTCTGACTGCAGAAACCTACTAGTGTATATCCCAGTTCACCTGTAAATTTCATCCACAGTGGCTGTGCTGGAGGTGTGAACAGAGTGAGTTGATAAGTCCTGAGGAGGCCTGTACACTGGATATGAAGAGCTGGGGGTCCCTGAGACTGAGTCCAGGAAGTGGAAGACCAAGTCCTCTTTTCCAGGGTTGAGACAGTAGTCCTTTATCTGTTGTCACAAACCCTGGGGAAATGAGGGTCCTAAAATCTTTATGCAGACCGTGAATGAGCATTGTGGAGACCCAACAAAATACTTCAGGAAGTATGTATTTTTCTCCATGTGTTAAAGTGGCTGAAGTAAATTGAATGAATTTGATTAACTCATTTATAAATGTCACTGCATATACACTAGCTCTCTCAATCATCGCATATTTTCTCAATTAATGTGCATTAAAACAGTGCTAAAATAATGGAAACCTCTAAAAGTTTAGCCATTCTCAGAAATACTGAATCTAGAGCAAAATGGGTAGAATGAAACATATATAAACATCACGAATGAAGCTCACAGGCTGTTATTCATGGTGTCCAGTCAATACACTAATTGACAATATTTGAGAACAAATAAAGAGGTGTCAGACATTACGGTATTGCATAGTGAGTTTTGAAATTAATTTTCATCAAGCTACCATTTCCCCAACAAAAAGAAAAAGAGTTTGAAGTGCTGGGCTTTATAGGCTGACAGCGTTTTCATCTCTCTAGAAGCCAGTACTTTTTACTTAGTAGCCATATACAGTTATGTATTATGTTATTAACCCCATCCGTTAAATGGGTTAATACTCCTTTCCTTATATATTACGCATATTGGAAATTGTCTAGATATTAGCAGTATAGCATTCCAGCAAAAGTAGGCATTCTTTATGAGTTTTTTTTTTTTTTACCATTGTTTTAATTGATATAGTTTTGACCTTTCTAGTATAATCATGTGAAAAACAATTTTAGTAGGAGTGTTGTAATAAATAAAAACTAAAACAGGCACAGTAAAGCTAAAACAATCACAATAAACCTGAGATGATAAAGAATTAAGAAGGTGACAATAACCTGGATTAGATGAAACATGATATAGCAGTAAATTTTCTTTCTCCAAATTGCTAAGCTTTATGGTCCTCTTCATTTGTTGAGTAAAGGAGTAAGAATGAACTAAGTGTAGAACTGCTTTCTTGAAATGTAGTTATTGAGAAAATTAAATTATGCCTGCATGTCTAATAAAAGCATCTATTTCACTCCTTCAATTATTGATTAAGCACCTACTAAGTATCAGGTCATGTTCTAAGCTCTGGAGACAGAGCTGCAGACTAAGTGGATAAAGCTTATGCAGAGCTTACATGTAACCGGAAGAGACAGTAACATGTGTAAGTATATAATCAAATAGTGCTTTAAAAAATAAGCAGGATGATGAAGTCACAAAATAATAGTGCAGGGGGAGAGACTTTTTAAAAGAGTATTGTCAGAAACATGTTTTGGGAAGGGAAGGGAAGTAGCCACACCTAGGAAGTAATATTTCGGGTCTCCAGTAAAAGCACAAAGGTCTTTTATAAGGGCAAGGTCGTTGTGTCTTGGGAAGAGCGAGAAGACCAGCAAGGCTGGAGTGGTGAGGGAGGGAAGACTTGTACAAAATGAAATAAAAGAAATTCCCAGGAACAGGATCACATATATGCATCTTCAAAATCACAGTAGGGCTTTTTAAAAAATAGGCTTTATTTTTACAGCAGTTTTAGGTTCACAGCAAGCTTCAGCTGAAGCTACAGAGATTTCCTGTATACTCCCTGCCTCCACACATGCATAGCTTCTCCTATTATCAACATCCTCTACCAGAGTGGTACATTTGCTACAACTGATAAACCTCATCATAGGTATTTTGAGTTTATTCTTATTGAGATAGGAAACCACAGGGGATGTGATCAGATAAGTGACATGATCTGATTCGCTATCCTGGCTGTTGTGTGGATCGCAGACTGTAGCAGGGAAACTAGCAAGAGTGGAAGAAGGAAAATTCATTTGAAAGTTATTGAAAATTGGAAGAGAACAATCAGGGCTAATCGGATTACAATATTAGTGTTGTAGAAAGTAGAAAGTGGTTATGTCAGGATTTACTTTGAACGTAGAGGTAACAGTGCTTGGCTAATGGATCTGATATGGAACATGGGGAAAAAAAGGGGAGTAAGGATGACTCAAGAATTGTACATATGCACTGACAGATACTTGAATATACAGACGTCTTTATAAATGTCATTCAATCTGAACATTTCATCTCTAACACAGCAGTGATCAGTACGTGGAAGATCGCAGGTCCTAACATGTTGTTTAACTCCATGAGGATTGAAATATGTCTGCTGTGTTCACCGCACTCCCAAACCTTACGATAGTGCCCAGAACATGGTGAGCTTTAAAGAAATTGGTTAAGTAAATTAATGAAAATTACTAATAGGAGAAGAGTGTTGAATAAGTCATTACGGATTGAATACGCATGACTCTTCTAAATTAAAAGGGCTTGATTTGAAGTTTGAAAGGCATTTTGTGAAAAATAATTTACTAATGAGTGTTCTCCAAAATCTCTGGCTAAAAACCATGCATTTATTAAGGCACTGGATAAGCCTTACTGCTTTGAACCACTAGTGACTTTAATAAATGTGATATTAGAACATGTTGTATGTGTGAAATATGTATGAATTCATTTTAGTTTAAAATTTTGGTTTTGAAATCTTGACTTTCAAACTCAAACTAGCATAATTAACATAACATTACCTTTTCATCAGTGGAGACTTCAGTTTTATATTTGACCTTACCCTTCAAATTCTTCATGTTCTAACTGCCTTTTAAAAGTTATTAATAACTTTTGGAGGCCTCTGTCATCTTTCTACTCATTTTTCTTTCAGTCTATTCCCATTTATTCTGCTTCCATTTATCTTTTCTGTTTCTGACGCCCCTAAATATACACGTCTATATTACCAGTACTTTTTATTAGTTCCTTTCTGTTCCTCAAATGTTTGGTCTTCCAAATATGTAGTTTTATCCAGTTTAATTCATCAAATTCCTCAATGTTTAGAAACTACTGATGTCATCTTACAAATAATATAAGATGAAGATGGATAGAATACCTATACATTTGTCAACCTTCCCTTCTCCCTTAATACATGCATTATTGATTTCACGTTTATGTTTCATTTGCACATTAAAGTTATTAATTCCAAGAACATAAAGAGAAAGATTCATCCTGTCCTTACTGCTCAGAGTTGTGGAGTGTAGTGGCCCTGAGAATAAGCCGTTTGGATTTTGTATTTCAGTGAGCATAGTTCACAGAGGATTGCAGCCTGTGCAGCTCAGTGGTGGCTTCCTTCGGCAGGCCAGGGCCAGCAGTTGAAGAGGCAGTCATAGAGCTGGGCTTGATACCTTCTCCCACAAAGTAATTGAAACAAGATGGAAGCTCTTAACCACCAGAAGTCAAGAGGTCTTAGTTACCTGGAATACTAAGAGGGGTAGCCAGGGAATGAGACCTGCAGGGTGTTGTGGGATGGTTAATAAGTCCTGATGTTCTTGGGTGTAAAATAAGTAGAAAGTCATCAAGGATACTGTTTAATATTTATTTATTTATTTTTCAAGAAGAGAAGAGTAGAGAAGCAGGAGGCTGAGCTTTGTCATCCAAATGAAAAAATTAAAAATTAACGACTCCTTCTTTATCGTCAGACCAGAATCAATTTTCAGATCTAGAATTCATTGCCAAAAGAGGTAACTGGGTCCCGAGGAGGAAAAAACCTTCAAGAGTGATGTTTTCCTCTCAGTTCTCCCCCAAAGGCCCTAAGACTTTTATGTTGGCAATTATATCCTAGAGAAAAAGGATTAACCAGACATTTTGGGCATTTGGCATTAACCAATTGATTATTGATTATAAAGCTTGTTTAGAAGGGCGGGGACCTGGAGTTCCATAGCGTCATCATGAACCCCTTTCTGTTAGATTGGAAGCCTGTGGGTTAAAGTCCACTGACAATGGGTCCAGCACATCTGCAAACCCACCTAGAGGTCATCTCCCCAGTCCCTGGAGGTGATATACTTGGTATTTGATATACCCATCTTATTGGTTCCATAACCTGACACATAAGTCATTGGAGTTGAAAGATCAAGTGTAAATTTCTGAAACTGCGTAATTCCCTTCACCTCCCATCCTCTGCCAAGCCAAGACAGTAAGTAAAAATCAACATTATATCCATTAAAAACATAAATGGTGCAGGACTGTTAGTTCCTGTCATAGCTCCATTTAATTGTAGCTACTACAGACTTAACCAAGGAGAAGCCCGGATCATAGCTGCTTTACCAGATGTAGTATCATTGCCAGGGAAGATTAATAAGGCCTCGGGTACACAGTATGTGGCCACTCATTTGGTGAACATGTTCTTTTGCGTTCTGATTTCAAAAAAGAATATCAGAAACAGTTTGCATTTAAATGAGACATCCAACTATATTTACTTAAAGTTTTGTCTCAGGGCTATGTTAACTTCCCACCCCTTCCAAAGAGCTCTGTAGCACGTGTACATCCCACAGGACATCACACAGATTCATTACATTGACAATATCATGCTGATTGTACAGGGTAAGCAAGAGGTGATAAGCATGCTGGAGGCATTGCTAAGACAGTTTCTCTACAGAGGGTGCAAGATAAATGAAGTTTCAGGAACCAGCACAGTGAAGTGTTAAGGTATTCAGTCGTTAGGACCATGCCAAAAATACTATCCAAATGAAAGAAAAAATGCGCAGATGCCATCCTCACTGCTAAGAGGAAAGAAGAGAAGCATGCAGCATCTTTAGGCTCTTAAGACAGCATATTCCATACACTACTCCAGCCCATCTTCCCAGTGATACGGAAGGCTACCAACTCTGAGTAAGATACCTAGCAGAAAAAAGAGTCTGTATCGGGTGTTTGTAGGTCATTGCTACGATCTGAATGTTTGTGCCCCCAAATTTCAAATGTTACAACCTAATCCCCAATGTGGTGATATTAAGAGGTGAAGTCTTTGGAAGGTGATTTGGTCTTCAGGCTGGAGACCTCATGAGTGGAATTAATGCCCTTATAAAAGAAGCCTGAGGGAGCTTGTTTGACCCTTTCATCTTGTGAGGATGAAGGGAGAAGTTGCCATCTATGAGAAAGCAGGTCCTCACTAGATACCAGATCTACTGGTGATTTCAGTTTGGACTTCCTGGTCTCTGGAACTGTAAGAGATAAATCTGTGTTTATAAACCACCCAGGTTATGGTAATATGTAACAGCCACCCAAATAGATTAAGACAGTCATGGTGTCATTAGCCTTGAAATAGACAGTATAATCAAGCTGACCCTATATTGTTGAAGATGTCATTGGTGTGAAAAGGTGACCTGTGAAGTTTATGTCAAGTGCCAGTGCGAGTCACAACACAGCCACTTCATGTTCTACAGCAAGACCATGGCTTTCATAACAGAGATTATATATCCTTGGGAAATGCATTCTGGAATGTTACTGGGGCCAGGTGGAGATGGACAGCAAGTATTATTCAGAACTACCTCTTAGGATCTGAGTTCTATTTAGGACTGAAAATCATAGAGTTGGACTTGACTAGTAGAAGTTCATTATAGGTTGAAATGTTAGATCTGAGATTGAGCATGAGCATGTCAGAGAGTTAGAGCAAACTGCTGCAGAAGGTAGACCAGAGGCTCCATGTCACCCTAATAGTTCCCCTCGTGCCCCTTCCCTGGCTCACATCCATGGCAGCAGGGTCCTGTACAACCAGCTGAAAAAGGAGGGAAAACTCCAAGTTTGGATTGTGAGCGGGTCAGCTTGGTGCTTGAGTGTGAATCAAAAATAAATACTGTCTGAGTTACAACCACTCAGGGCCGACCCTAAAAACACATTGGAGAGAAAAAAAATGTCCCTAATACGTAGAGCTATGAGCAGTGCACCTGGTCATCCCTGGGTGTGGAAAGAGAAGAGGACTCGGGTGAGGATATATACAGAGCCCTGGACACTGGCTCAGCTGTCTGTTTAGGGGCTCAGAAGTAAAAGGAAAAATGAATAGAAGAGCAGAGAAAGAATGTCTGGCATAGAGACACATGGACAGGTGTTTGGGAATGATATGAAGTGTGTGAAGCCTTTTATATTACACGTTAACATCCAGCAGAAAACACCTACCACAGAAAAGGCCCTGAAAAACCAAATAGAAGAAAGTGACCCAGTCGTCATTAGCTGGCCTTTGTCACTGGACCCTGCAGAATTGGTGTGATGAACACGCAAGTGAAGTGATCGTGTTGGCAGAGACAGAGGCTATGAATGGGCCCAGTGAACTCCATTTTTTCCACAATGGATCCCAACACTCATCCTCTAACAGGGCAAGACTCCCTAAAGAGAAAAAAATGGCTCTTTAGGTCCCTATACAGAGTATTTTTCATCTTAGAAAAAATAGTCATTAGTCCTTACAAGATAGACACTATTCCAGGTAGAGGTTTGCCTTTGCTGCCCAGTGAGCCGCAGGAAGCACACTGTCCAGGAATTTTCAGAACATTTTATATACAGTTATGTAATGCCACATAGCATAGCATCTGACAAGGGGATCCACTTTACACCTAATAAGTGTGTGAGTAGGCTCACAGTAGACTTGGAACACTGCACCATGGCCAGCTGATCACAGGATACACTGATCATTTCACATATTATGCCATCTGGGTGTACCCAGCCTCATGAGTGTTGACATGATCTTCTAACAACTCAGCTGAAACACCAGCTCAGAGGCAGCACTCCAAAAGAATAGGTTTTATTTATTTTAGGAAGCAATGTATATATTAAATCTAAGATTCCCATATAGTGTGATGTTCTCAATAGGGTCCAGGGACCAAGAGTTGTAAACAGAAGTAGCCCCACTCAGAAAGGGTACATCAGGCCGGGCGCGGTGGCTCAAGCCTGTAATCCCAGCACTTTGGGAGGCCGAGACGGGCGGATCACGAGGTCAGGAGATCAAGATCATCCTGGCTAACACAGTGAAACCCTGTCTCTACTAAAAAAATACAAAAATCTAGCCGGGCGAGGTGGCGGCGCCTGTAGTGTCCCAGCTACTCAGGAGGCTGAGGCAGGAGAATGGCGTGAACCCAGGAGGCGGAGCTTGCAGTGAGCTGAGATCTGGCCACAGCACTCCTGCCTGGGTGACAGAGCGAGACTCCGTCTCAAAAAAAAAAAAAAAAAGGGTACATCAAAAGGCTTATTGAACATCAAGTTATGGTTGCCAACAGGGCACTTTACCCTCATTGTGTTAAGGCACTAGCAATCAAGGAAAATGTTACACAGCTGACAGAAGCAATTGCTTCAGATCCACAAAAGAAGACAGAGCATTTTTGAATGGGAGCAGGTCAGAATGCATGTTGAACTCAGTAGATTCACCTTGGCTCTGACCAGTATGCACTTGCCTCATTATAATTGTGAATAGATTTGAGACTAAGAGAAGTGTGCTTACCAGCATCCTCATTTCAGATGCAGAATATCAGATGCCAAGTTTGTGGGCAAAACTTAGAATCTTTGCATGTGTAAGGATGTCATTGCAGTATCACTTTTGATGGCCAGGAGTTAGGAGCAATTGGGGATTGCACCCTCGTTAAGATAAGAGAAAGGAAAAATATGTTGCATGTATACTGTGGAGCCATATGCAAAAATTCAAAGAGGCAGAGGATTGGCTAAACACAAAATAACATGCATAGACCTTAAAAATAGTATTTGTTGGAAAAAGTGAAGAAAATAAGGAGATATTCAAGATAATATATTAATGATGATTAAAGGCATATGCCCACCAAAAGACAATGCACATTTTGAAAGAACATACACATTCACACCACATTAGAATGTTAGAATGATACTCTGCTTTTTGGAAAATTTGGAGGAGAATAGGTGTTTAGGCATTAGAGAAAACAAACAAAAAAACCCTAAAACTGGTTACACAGGAAAAATCAGAACAAAAGCATAGATGCTCTTCAATTTATGGTTGGATTACATTCCAGTAAACCCATTGTAAGTTGAAAATGTTGGAAATCAAAAATGCATTTAATGTATCCAGCGTAGCAAACATAGCTTAGCCTAGCCAACTTTAAATGTGCTGAGAACACTTACATTAGCCTACACTTGGGCTACTGACACCAACCTATTTTAAGTTGAATGTCTCATGTATGTTTACCCTTATGATCATGCGGCTGACTGGAAGCTGCAGCTCGCTGTCTCTGCCCAGCATCACAGGCCTAGGAAGAGACCAAACTTCAAAATTCAAAAATACAAGTAAAGTTTCTAATAAATGCATATTATTTTTGCACCATCCTAACATCAAAAATTTGTAATTTAAACCATTGTACACCAGGAAGCATCTGTAATGCCCACCAAGTACTTTGTAGCCATCACCTTTTGATGTATCCAACATTCCCCTCCGCCTCAATGAATGTTACTTCTAAAGCATCCTTTATTCCAACACTTGCAACATTTAAATTCATGGTAGATTGAGGTGCCTGGCAGTCCTAGACATCGCCACATATTTTCCAGATGATGGGCTCTGAATGTAGGCAACGATTCTCCATCCTGCTTCATCAACTGCGTCCCATCCACTTTATGTCGCTTTCCCTCAGTTGATTGACCTGTCACTTGGCTTTGGTTTTCTGCTTTGGTTTCCTTTTATTCCCTCAGTCTTAACCCAGGAACTTTCCACTTCTTGCTTAGTTGCATAGAATGTATTATTTATACATAAGCCCAAAAGAAAAATTCAATTTTTCATAAAAAGCTTTCTGAGAGTAATCACCCATCACTAGTGATTTTTTAAATTTTTATTTTGGGTTGGTTTTCAGGGATTTGAGCTGTAATCATTTATGAGAAAAAAAATAGCTCATTAAGAGAAGGTAATATTGCTGTTCTGTAACTATTATAAACATCGTCCACAAATCATGAATTTTACTGAAACATAAACAGCATAGCTCCCACAGAAAACAGCCCACAGGACCCAAGCACTTGGACAGGGATTCCGTCATCACAGTATTAAGGGCTTTTTTTTTTTTTAAACCAACTATGACCTGGAGTCACTTTAGGTGTGAGATGCTCCCATCTTGCTCAGTTAGAAAAACAGAGTACAGCCTCTATAAGAATGTATCCTTAAGGACAAAACATTGATTCAATACTTAACTATTAGCCAATTGACAATGACCTGAGAGGCCTAATAGCAACTAGACAGCTGTTATTTTTCTTGACTGAACCTAAGAATTCATATTCTGTTCTGAATCAATGGATTTCATTTAACACATTTGGTAACAAAGAACACTACAAAGTGTTCTGATTGATATTGAGTGCTTGCTGTGTACGCAGCATGGCTTCATGTGCTTTGTATGTATTAACTCGTGAAATCCTCCAGACACAGTCACAAGACAGGCACGGCGTTGAACCTTGCTTTGTCGTTAAGGAAACACAGAGAGGGAAACTTCAGGTAAATTATTCAAGTTTAAAGAAGAATAAGCAGAACTGGAGGTTGAACTCAGGCCTTCTTGCTCTGGACCTTTGTTCTTCACCCGCGGTGGAAACTCCCTCTCCCAAATTCTTTCAAGTCGTTTTAATTTTACCACCGTTGTTTGTGTTGGAAACGTGTGAACAGTAGACTAAGAAATTCTTTTTCTAAGTGAATAAAAAAGTAATGCTGTCTTCAAGTCTTGCAGAATTAGAAAAGAGGTTTTGGGTTTTTTTGGGGGGGGGATGGAGTCTTGCTCTGTTGCCCAGGCTGGAGTGCAGTGTTGTGATCTTGGTTCATCGCAAGCTCCCTCTCCCAGGTTCAAGTTATTCTCCTGCCTCAGCCTCCCAAGTAGCTGGGACTACAGGCATGTGCCACTACATTTGGCTAATTTTTGTATTTTTAGTAGAGATGGGGTTTCATCATGATGGTCAGGCTGGTCTCTAATTCCTGACCTCAAATGATCGACTTCCCTCAGCCTCCCAAATTGCTGGGATTATAGGTGTGAGCCACGACGCCCAGTCAGTTTTTATGTTTTTGTTTTTGTTCTTGATAGCAGGACACCTAAGAATTCTAATACTCAGATTCAGACCAAAGCAGACACCTGAAATCACTATGATGTTTTAGTCCATGGTGCTTACTGTCTTTGATACTGACATTATCTACATGTTTAAAAATATGCATAAAATTATGGTTACTTGCATGTAAGTAAGGGTCAGATAAATAAGGGATAGAGAATGAAGTGTTCACTAGCTTTGTAATAGGTTTTAACTAAAGCTTAAAACTCCAAGCCTCAGTTTTTAAAAGTTGTTAACTGGGTGTGTGAGTACCTACTTCAGGATATTTTTGTAAGTATTAAACTAATTAAAGCATGTTTAGTGATTAGCAGAGTGCTTGAATGTTAACCAAAATGCAACACTGGCATTATTATTATTTATTAGATTAAATAATAATCCTCCCATGAGAATTGGTTTTGGGGCTTTATATTTGTTTGTTTATTTTTTTCTTTTTCTTTTTGATGATCTTAGAAGTGTTCTATTTTGAGTCATTTCTGCTTATTTATACCAGCAAGCTCTCCAGGAAATGGACTTTGCTGCATCAGCTTGAGCCACAGGATCCTAATTTAACTCAATAACAGCTAGAGTGGATACTATATTTTTTAGTGAACTGGTGCTATGTCCTGAGGAAGGTGGAAGACAAAATATCCAATATCTAAGGGGGACAGTTAGAATAGTAACATACATTTCTGTAATACGACCTGTCTGGTGGAAGAGATGGATAGCAAATTGTTAGCTCCTTTCCTAATGCTGGTTCCTTCTTCAGTCTTGATTCATCATCCAGGAATAGTCTCATCATTTTCAACCAATGGGGTAAGAATGAAAGAGAACGTATTTCAAGGTTTCTAACTTTTAAAACACAGATATTGAGATTACAGGGATTAAAATGGCTACATTTGCAAGAATGGCTTATTTTATGAATTACACAGGCTGGGAGATGTTTGTCTGGAAAATGAAGCTACTGATCTTTTAAGGAGGCTCTTGGCAATCTGCCTTCACACTATTTTGCTCTGAGTTACCGACGCTTTCTGCTTACTCTCTGCTATCTGCTGACTATCTGGGAAAAGCCTGGCTTTTCCTCTAAATTGAAAGCAGAGCTCTGATCTCAATAGTAGAAAACACTTGTAATAAAAAAAGAAAAAAACAAATAACAACACATAACACCTCACTTCCTCATTTGGACAAGTTAAAGTTATTTTAAAATCCTCTAGTCATTCTCACTGCAAGACACAACATTTTATGTAGGAAACAGGAATGTTGCTTCAAAGTAAAAAAGCACATGTTCTAAAATAATATCATTATATATTTCTAGAATCGTTATTGAGTAGATTATCCTCTCTACCATCAATACAGTTTTGAATAAATCTATCTGAATATTCCAAAGTCGAGATTGTTCTTAAAAAAAAAAAAAAAATCAAGCACTTGAAGAAGAAGCCTTTGAGTGCTTTCATGCGGGGCAGACCGTGGGGCCATGTGTGTACTCGAAAGCACGTGGCTGTGTTTGCTGCAGACAGATTGCAACAGTCTGACTCTGAGGGCGCTTCCATCAAGGCCATCAGTTTTGATGTAGGTTGGTAATTACCCAGCATGCTGTCTTGAATTCAGTCTCAAGCTGTTTGTATTTCTTTGTACTAATTCCACCCAATATTTTCATATCTTAAATTGCATTAACAGTGGAGAGGCTGTTAGAGTGCCAAGGTACATTTTGAATTATTAAATTGATTTATGTCTTCATTATTTCGTAACAATTATTAAGGATAGAGAGAAGAGAATCTCGAGAATTCCTGTGCCCACAGGGAAAGGTTCATAGTTCATCTTATCCTCAGGTAAGTTTTGTAAGTTGTTGATTCTGCATTTTAGATTAGCTTATTCATTCATTCATTCATTCAATTATTCAATACATGATACGTTTGTTAATGTGTTCTGTGAGCCAGACATTGGAGGTTTGGGGGGCACAAAAATGCAATAAACCTCATTCCTCTTCTAAATGAACTTTTACTTGGAATGACTTCCTCATCTCAGCTCACAGATTTCTCCTGTTTCTTCACTTGGTCAACTTCTCCAGACCCTTCCATTTGTATACAAATATTCCCTGCTCTGTGAATCTTTTCCTGATTCCATCCGAAAGACTTGGTAGCTCTTGTTTTCCATCTACTTCAATGTGCAAACGTCCATTGTAACAATTAGTTTAGGGCAGTGGTTTTCAGAGAGGAGTCCTTAGACCAGCAGCATCAGCATCTTGTGGGAACTGGTTTGACGTGAATTATTGAGCTGTTTCCTAGGCCTGCTAAATGAGACACTGGGGCTTGGGTCCAGCAATCTATATTTTCACAAACCCTATGGTGATTTGATGCAAAATAGAATCTGAAAAAATACTACTTTTATGTATTATAATTTCAAATTTGTGTGTCTGTCTTTCCACTAAATTGTGAAAAACCTGAATGCAGGGATAATGTCTTTTCACCATGAAAAACTGAAGTACTGAATACAGTAATTTGGGGAAAAATCAATTAAAAACTAATTATGAAGCTTTATGCTTTTAGATTAGTATTCTCTTTCTCCAGAAATCTCAGCTGATATACATATGTACCAAGGAGACATATAATTGAGGTAGAAGGAGAATAACCCATCAACAATCATTAACACCTAATGGAGTGCGAGGCACCATAGTTTATTAGACAGTTGTTGAGTTAATTAGCAATCAAACTCTGGTTCTAGTACTTTAGCCAGAGAAAATTAACCACACTTTTTGAGTCTTGATTTTCTTATCTGTAAACCACCAATCATAACAAATAAATCACAGGATATCCATGAACATAAGATGGAAAAATGTATGTATAAAATCCCAGTACTATGTATTATTAGTCACAGAGTTCTGGTTCCCCTGAGAATCTTGAATTCTCTATTGAAGAAGTGGATCTTATTTTCTATTTTCAGCTTCTTTGCTCAAGAGTTCAGGATATAAACTTACCTACTAGTTGCCTTAAATGGGGAAGCTATGCAAGATACATTTCTGAGACAGAACTTTGTAGTTGGCCTTAAGAAGAAGGAATTGGAATAGAGATCGAGAAAAAAAATAAGATAGTACAACAGATCCAATATTTCCCAGAGTTATAGATGATGTGATTGAATGTGTTCAGATGGGTAGCAAATACAAAAGTAGTGCTGGGTTTAAGGCTCTTCCTGTTGCACACCAGTAAAGATGGATGCACACAGGTTTAAAAGAAAGAGAAATTTGTGTGTGTGTGCGCGCTTCTCTATTTCAAGGCCGTTTAGCAGAAGAATAGCTTCTTCTTCAATTGCAAAATTAATGTAAAATTTGCCATAGAAAATCAAAATTGCAATAGCTCATCATTTTGAGCATACTACTTAGTTACTGTACTAAATTTTACAGCTCTATTATCTCATTTCAGAGCTAGCTGCATAATTTGTGGGACCCCGTGCAAAATAAAAATGAGGAGCACTTTGTCAAAAATAGTGAAAGATCGCTATTAACGACACTGAAATAAAAAAGGGTTTCCTAACTTCTAGAGTCTCTGTCTAGATTTTTTGTGATGTTTTCAAAAATTTGCTATTTAATGCCATTACAAGCTAAAGAAAAACTAAGCTTTTAAATTATTAGTGAATTTTGCTTTTCATATTCATATTGTATGATGTCCATTTAACTCTTCTATAAAATTACTACAATTACTCAACATGTACTTTTTTTAGTTTGCGCATGTATATACCCTTTGTTCCTATCATAACAGTAGAAATGCTACACAAAACGAGCTCACCTGTTCTATTTCATCTCCTTGGGATTGTAAGTGCACAGTCTGCCAATACTCTATCTTTGGTTGCTGGTGGGTAAGCACTGAAAGTAATAAGAACTGTGTGCGGCTCTTCCCTCTCCCCTTATGTTCTCTTTTTCAGCCTAAGTAACACCAGTCAGAGAGATATAATAAGGTTCCTTGGTCAATTGGGGCTTTTTGGAACACTTTGACTTCTCTCTGTGTTTTAAATAAGTTCTGTTTCTAATGGAAAGTGTGGCTTTTTGGATTGTCATTTTCCCCACCTAGTCATGGATGTAACATGCTTACCCTGGGCTCACCTTGGGTCTTCCTGGCCTCCCATGCACTATAGGTCTGCCAGAGGTGTGTGCTCATGGGGCATTGCAAATGCTATATGAGAATGAGGTATCACAGAACAGTCTCCATGCATATTATGTGTTTGTCCCTCTGCTCACCTGTATCCATCATCACGCCATTGCACTTTGCTTATAAAACAAGTTCAAAAGTAAAAGTTATAAGAAGTTTAATATGGAAAGAGAGAAGCATTGAACCATATTTACAGTCCTTTGAGAGTGGGGCCCTGAACAACTGCTTGGGTCCCATGTCCAGGAAATCGTTCCTGTCCCATTTCATTATGAAGTAGTGTGGCTGTACCAGCCTATTAGGGAAGCACAGCTGCATTTCCACTTTATAAATTAGGACACAAAGGCACAGTTGGAAACTCATGGATGGGGATTTGATTGCAGACAGCCAGGCTCCAGAGCTCATGTTTTTAACCATGTTTTCTATATTGAGGTGGCACAAGTTTTAGCATTTGCTGTATTATGTACCAGGTATTGTTCCAAGGACTTTATGGATATTAACTCATTACATCCTCACAACAGTTCTGTTAGGTGTTAGACTATTATGGCCAATTTACAAATGAATAACCCAAAGTTGAAATAATATCAATGTATACCCAGCTCATAAGTAGTAGAAGTAGATTCAAACTCAGGCAATTGGCTCTGAAGCCCTTTCTTATTTCCAAGCTAATTCTCTACAGGATGGTTTGCTGCACGCGGAAATGTTGCTATAAAGCAGGTATTCAACACAATTATTTTTGTCTTTATTCATTAAATTCCTTTTTAGAAAATAAATACTTTTCATGAACTTGCTGAATAAAACAAAAGTGAAGACTGAAAGAAAGCACTACATATCTGTGTATAGGATATTGCTAGTAGATGGCAGGACCATTGAGTCGTGATTAACTCTTGACTAGATTAACAGAGTAGTTGATGGGTCCTGGGTGCTATAGGGAAAAGATAAAGGTAGAAAAATAGTAAGCGAAAATTTCTGTTACTTTCATGCCTTGTGCAAAATATTAAGCCCTTTTATTTATTTACTTATTTGTGTATTTATTTGAGATGGAGTCTCACATTATCACCCAGGCTAGAGTGCAATGCCATGGTCTCAGCTCACTGCAACCTCTACCTCCCTGGTTCAAGTGATTCTCCTCGCTCATCCTCCCAAGTAGCTGGGATTACAGGTGCCCGCCACGATACTTGGCTAATTTTTTGTATTCTTAGTAGAGACGGGGTTTCACTATGTTGGCCAGGCTGGTCTTGAACTCCTGATCTCGTGATCTGCCTGCCTCAGCCTCCCAAAGTGCTGGGATTACGGGCATGAGCCACCACGCCCGACCAGCCCTTATTTTCCAGTGATATATCACAAAGGTTGTAGACTTTGCAGAGCTAGGAAGTTTTCATAAGAGGGAAAGAAAAACGATGCAACTCTATTCCGCCCACTATAACATGACAAGTTTCATACATAGGGGCCTGTTAAAAACCCTTTTGTACAAAGGAATTCTCAGAAGAGCTTCTGGTAAATTACAGTTTTCATTTTCAAACACTAATAAACATGATTGTATCTAATTGCAGACTGGAAGAAACCTCCAGTAATTTTCTTTAGCAATATTGTGTCAGATAGTCAAACTGGAAATAATCAATTACATTATTCTAAGCTATATTTATAATAATTGCTACATCTCCTGCATACAAATACTGCATCTTTTCCTTCTGATTTTGCTCTTTAAACTACATTGCTGAAGTCGAAATTTTGCTCACTTAACTACTATAGATTTAAAATGACAGCAATTTCATTTTGGAGATTGAATCTTAATATTCCAAAAATCTCAGTATTTTCTGTAATTAGATGAAGTCTTTATCTTAATACAATGGTAATTAGGAATGGTCATATTGTCTCTGATTTTCTCTGACAAACTCAATTCTATATTAATCTAGATCCAAAGATATGATTTACTTTACGTAACAGATGAACTGAGTTGCAAAATTAAGCTAAAATAAAAAGATGCACAGTCAGTGTTTTGGAAAAATGTATAAATGAATCAACTCACTGGCAAATAGAAAGGTCATTATGTAATATTTTTACATAATGGATTTTCATCTTACAAAATGGTAGTTTCATGTGAAATTAGCTCAACTTTTATTCATTAATTTTCAATAAGACAATTAATGTCAATACGTGGCTCCTCTGAGTCACATTTTCTTCTGTCTGTTTGTTACCTACTTTGGAATCAAAGAATCAGATTCCATTTTTATAATATCAGCTTTAATTTCTACATTGCAACTATTGACCCCAAATTTAGCTTTATTATGCTACTGTGAACCATTTGAAAGTGCCATGATCTCAAATTTACAATAATGAAAAATATAGGACACTAATCTGTTTAAAAACAATTCATATCTTTCCAATGTACCAAAATCTATCATTTCTAAGGGCAACATTTTACTGAATCACTCTTTATGTTCCGTGTGTCTATATGTATGTATATATTGATAAGAGATATCATCTTCCAAAGCTTTTTGAATTTCTAATTTAAAATAGTGTAAATTTGTGAAATTTTCTTCATTCTTTCCTAAGCCCTCATAAGAACAAAAATAATGGGGCTGTGGTGTAAAACACACCAGCCCGCAGAAGATTTCAACAGGTACCTAGAACACAGAAAGTGGATGGATACCTGTAAAAGCATAACAGGGGGTATAGGCAATGTCTCAGAATAAACAGAAACAGCCTCAGTGGGAGGAGCTGAACTACCAGCAGAACCTGTTAAGACTCTGATCAGAGTCGACTGGTTTCCAATGGCGGAGGTAAGAATGAAGACTCAAACAGGAGCGGTAGTTGAAATACTCTTTGTAGAACAGCTGTGTTGGCTGACTTTCTACATCCTCCCCCTTTCCTCCTCCCTAATCCCCATATGACAAAACCATAAGACTAGGAAAAAAATATGGGTGAATTCCTCTATAATGAGGATATGGGAAAAGGCTTTCAAACTATGACTTAAAATCCAGAATCAGTAAAATAAGTATTGATAAGGCTACTTTAAAATACACTTTTGTGTGGCAAAAGCAGCATAAGACAGATGACAAATTGGGATAAAATAATAGCAATAAAGACTAATAGCCTTAAAGTCTAAAGAGCTCTCAAGACTGAAGAAAAACACCAAAATAATAAAAAAAGCATGAGTAAAATACACGAAGAGATCATCAATACATGTAAAAGGGTCTTAAAAACATCAAAAGCTATTCCACTGAACTGATAAGCTTATGCTGAGATACCCATATTCACATGTCACATTAATAAATTTCAAAACAATAACGATGCCCCCCATTAGTAAGGCTAGGAGAACACCTAGTTTATTATATATTGCTGATAGAAATGAAAATAATATAACTTCTATAGTGGATAAACTAGAAGTGTTTAACAAAAATATGTATGCATCTACCCTATAACTCAGTAATAGGACTTAAAGGTATTTACTCTGAAGATGTACCTCCAACAATATAAAAGTACATGTGTGTAAGTTTATTAATTGCCACACTATTTGTAACCAAAAAATCTTATAAACGTTCTAAATAGCCACACGTTGTAAAGTGGTTGAATAGTGTAAAGTACATACATAAAATGATGGGTTTTGACATATCAAAAGATTGATATGTCAACTTAGCTGGGCTGTGGAATCCAGTTGCTTGGTAAAACACTAGACAATATTTGGTTGTGAGGGTATTATTTTTTAAATTTTAAATGTGATTAACATTTATAATCAATAAACATAAAAGCAGATTACCCTCCATAATGTGGGTGGTCCTTATCTAATCAGTTGAAGGCCTTGAGAACAAAGATTAAGGATTCTGAACAGAATGGGATTCTTCCTCAAATTGCAACATAGAAGTTCTGCATACATTTCTAGGCTGATGTTCTTCACTGCAGACGTGTGACTCAAGACTACAGCAATAATTTTTTTTTGGGGGGGTGGAGTTTTGCTCTTGTTGCCCAAGCTGGAGTGCAATGGCACTATCTCAGCTCACTGCAACCTCAGCCTCCTGGATTCAAGTGATTCTCCTGCCTCTGCCTCACAAATAGCTGGGATTACAGGCACAAGTCACCGTGCCTGCCTAATTTTTTGTATTTTTAGTAGAAATGGGGTTTTACCAGGTTAGCCAGGCTGGTCTTGAACTCCTGACCTCAGGTGATCCACCCACCTTGGCCTCCCAAAGTATTGGGATTGCAGGCATGAGCCACTGCCCTTGGCAATAATTCTTACCTGAATTTTCAGCCTGCCCATCCCACCTGCACTATGGTTTTCAGACTTACCAGCCACCTCCACAGTTCCATAGCCAATTTTCTCTTTTTGTTTCTGATTCTCTGTTTCTTTCTCGAGAGAGAGAGAGAGACTCTTTCTCCATACACATACACATATATGTATATACAAATATGTATATACACACACACACATATATATACACACATACTCACATATTTTGCTTGAGAACTCTGACTAATGCAAGTATTATACAATTCTGAATAAAAGAGAGAAGAATCTCTATGAAATAGTGTGGGTTGATTTCCAGCATATATTCTTAAGTTAGCATGTGGAAACATGATAATTTTTATATATTCAAAAAGTGAAATTAATGAAGGATAAGGAGAAATCTCACATTTGAATACAAACAGAAATATATGACCCTAAGTTTATTTCAATTGATTATAATTACACCAGCAGCAGGAGGAATGACTAGTCCAA
The DNA here is from genome assembly GCF_002776525.5 of Piliocolobus tephrosceles. NCBI lineage: Eukaryota > Metazoa > Chordata > Mammalia > Primates > Cercopithecidae > Piliocolobus > Piliocolobus tephrosceles. Next base: position 15,015,410 of record NC_045451.1, on the reverse strand, counting down.
GTATCTTTTGAATATGGGACTGTGACTATAGATTCTCAATCAAAAGGGAAAATAAATGAAAAACCACTCTTAAACTCAATTTAATATGTGTGTTGCGCATGGGTGCACAGGTGGTATTGGAATGACGATTCTAAAACCATTTAATTGGCATAGAGGATTGAGTATCTCATTGTGAGAAGAAAGCGATAAGAATATGAAATGGTGAAAGGCAAGGAAAACCCTCTAATTTGGGGAGACTTGTATCTTTTATTACTATCGGGGGAAACCAGCCCCTGATATTTCACGTGGGTTCTTTTCTATTTCCCTAAGTGTTGGGCGGTCTGAGAAATAAAGGGAAAGAGTACAAAAGAGAGAAATTTTAAAGCTGGGTGTCCGGGGGAGACATCACATTTCGGCAGGTTCCATGATGCCCCCTGAACTGTAAAACCAAGTTTTTATTAGCAATTTTCAAAAGGGAGGGAGTGTACAAACAGGGTGTGGGTCACAGAGATCACATGCTTCAAGAGCAACAAAAGATCACAAGGCAGGAGGTCAGGGCAAGATCACAAGGTCAAGGCAAAACTAGAATCACTAATGAACTTCCATGTCCAGCTGTGCATGCATTGTCATTGATAAACAAGGTTCAAGAGCAGAGAACTGATCTGACTAGAATTTACCAGGCTGAAATTTCCTAATCCTAGCAAGTCTGGGGGCACTGCAAGAGACTAGGAAGTGTTTCATCCCTATCTACATTAGCATAAGGCAGACACCCCCAGAGAGGCCATTTCAGAGGCCTCCTCTGGGAATGCATCCTTTTCCCAGGGCTGTTAATTATTAATATTCCTTACTGGGGAAAGAATTCAGCAATACGTCTCTTACCCATTTTCAGTAATAAGAGAAGTAATGGCTCTGTCCTGCCCGGCCCACAGGCAGCCAGCCTTTAAGGTTATCTCCCTTGTTCCCTGAACATCACTGTTACCGTGTTCTTTTTTCAAGGTGCCCACATTTCATATTGTTTAAACACACATGCCATATGAACAATTTGTGCAGTTAGCGCAATCATCACAGTGTCCTAAAGTGACATACATCCTCAGCTTACGAAGATGACAGGATTAAGAGATTAAAGTAAAGACAGGCATAGGAAATTATAAGAGTATTGACTGGGGAAGGGATAAATGTCCATGAAATCTTCACAATTTATATTCTTCTGCCATGGCTTCAGCTGGCCCCTCCGTTCAGGGTCCCTGACTTCCCACAACATATTACAATTGTTAGTTTTCCCCAACTGTATGTGCTAAAAGGCCTGAGAAACAATGAAACACCAATAGCAATAGGTGGATCTAACTTGTTTTCTGCTATGCTTTTTGCTATTTGTATTATTACACCATCTGTGAGAAACAGGTCCTCACCAGACATGGAATCTGCATGGTGCCTTGATCTTGGACTCTCCATTTTTCAGAACTTTGAGGAGTCAATTTTAATCGTTTATATACATTTCCCAGTCTGAGATATTTTGTTATAATAGCACAAACTAAGACAGAAACTTGTGCTGAGAAGTGCGGTGCTGCTGCAACAAATACTTAAACTGTGGAAGCAGCTTTGGAACTGGGTGATAAGGACTGGGAGAGTTTGGGCAACAGGAAAGAAAAAGCCTGTATTTCCATGAATGTATTGTGCTTTAGTCCATTTTTTTTGCTGCTATTACAGAATACCTGTAATACCTGAGACTGGTTAGTTTATTATAAACAGATCTTTATTGGCTCATGGTTCAGGAGGTTGTGAAGTCCAAATTCAAGGACTAGCATCTAGGCTTCTAGGTAGGGCCTTGTGGCACCATCCCATAGTGGAAGGAAGAAGGATGAGAGAGCAAGACAGGTTTGAACTCAACCTTCTGTAAAGGCACCAATCCCACCCATGAGAGTGGAAACCTCATGGCCTACTCACCTTTTAAACGTCTCACCTCTGAATAGCATTCAAATGACAAGTAAATTTCAACATGAGTGTTGGAGGGGACAAACATTCAAACCATAACAGACTGTAAGGAGTGATTCAGGTGAGGCTCAGAAGAAGAGAGCTGTGGAGAAAACTGCAATCATCTTTGAGATTATCTAAGTGATGTTGAACAGAATGTTAGTAGAAATATGGATAGAAAAGGCCATTCTGATGAAGTTTTCAATTGAAACAAGGAACATGACATTGGACAATGGAAGAAACGCCATCTTCCTTATAAAGTGGTTAAAAAAAAAAAAAAATCTAAGTTGTATTTATGCCCTCGTGCTTTATGGAAGGCAGAATTTAGCAGTGATAAACTAAATATTTGGTGGAAGAAATGTCTAAGCAAAGTGTTAAGGGTATGGTATGGCCTCTCTTCACCATTTACAGAAAAATGTGAGAAGAGAGAAATGAATGAAAGGTCGAATTTATCATCAAAAGGGAAGAAGAATATAGATTTAGACAATTCTCAACCTTGCCAGGTTGTAACAAATGGCAGAGTGTGTTCAGGAAAGAATACTACAGATGTGGCCAAGCAACCCTTAGATAAGGAGATTAGTATAGATAGATGAAAGCCAGGTGCTGTGTATCAAGACAATGAAGGCACAACCCAAAGGCACGTCAGAGATTATTGGGCTGCCACTTTCATTATAGAGCCAGAGTGTCCAGGCCTGGGGACAGAAGTGTGACCAAAGAGGTGCCTTAGGTAGTTGCTGGATGTCAGTGCCAGGCCACTTCATGTCTTTTCTCTGTGCATTCTGGTGTATCGCTCCTTGGTCACCCTAGGTGTGGCTCAAGCAGGCGATGGTGGCTACTCTTTCACACAGGCAGTAAACTTTGATGGTGAACACACCGTGCCAACTCTGCAGCTGCACTGAGTACAAGAGCTGTCGGGACATGGCCACCTTCACCCATATTTCAATGGATGCCCCAGAGATCCTCAGGGCCTAGGTTGATAACTGCCACAGGAGTGGGTTCAATGTCTAGTGGAGCTGGGGGGACAGGGCTACTACCCCTGGGACTTCAGACTGTCAGAGCCACCAGTGTACAACTCCAGCTTTGGAGAGCTGCAGGCATGCAACTCCAACATATAAGAGCTGCTGATTGGGCTTCACCCAACAAAGCCATGAGGATGGGGCTGATTGGAGCTTGAGGGCTCAACCTCCACTGCAGTATGTCCAAAAGGCAGGACATAGAGTCAAAGGTGATTATTCTGGAGCCTTAAGATTTTATGTTGATTGCCTTGTGGGGTCTGGGGCTTACTTAGAGCCTTTTACCCCTTTCTTCCTTCCTACCACCGTCTTTTGAAATTGGAATATCTATCCTATGCCTGTCCCACCATTGCATTTTGCATACAATTTCTTCAATTTCATAGGTTTACAGCTGGAAAGCAGTTTGTCTCAGGATGAATCAAACCTTAAGTCTCATCTATATCTGATTTAGATAATATTTAAATGCAACTCTGGATTTTAGCTTGGTAATGGAATAAGTTAAGACTGTTGGGGCTATTGGGATGAAACAAATGTATTTGTATGTGAGAAGGACAATAATGTTGGGGGACCAGGGATAAAATGTTATGGATTTAATGTTTGCGTCTCTTCAAAACTAATGTTGTAACTTAATCTCCAATGCAATAAGAGTATTGAGGGGTGAGGCCTTTAGAAGGTGAGAAGGTCAGGAGAGCAGAGTCTTTAAGAATAGAATAAGTGCTGGGCCAGGCATGGCGACTCACGCCTGTAATCCCAGCACTTTGGGAGGCAGAGGCGAGTGGATCACGAGGTCAAGAGTCCGGCCAACATGGTGAAACCCTGTCGCTACTAAAAATACAAAAATTAGCTGGGTGTGGTGGCACACGCCTGTAGTCCCAGCTACACAGGAGGCTGAGGCAAGAGAATCACTTGAACACGGGAGGCAGAAGTTGCAGTGAGCCAAGATTGTGACACTGCAGTACAACCTGGCGACAGAGAGAGACTCCATCTCAAAAATAATAGTAACGATAGGATAAGTGCTCTTATAAAAGGGCTTGAAGGATTCAGTCATTTTTTGCCCATTTGTCTCTTCCACCATGTGAGGACACAGAAAGTGCCATCTATGAGAAACAGATCCTCACCAGACACTGAATCTGCTAGCAGTCTGTTCTCGGACTCCTCAGCCTCCAGAACTGTAAGGAAAATATTTCACTTATTTATAAATTACCCAGTCTAAAGTATTAGCAAAAAACACAATTACTTTTGAACCAACCTAATATTTTGTTATAGCAGCCCAAAAATGGATTGAGAACGTTTCTAAATACCATTCTGTGCCAAGGAAGACCAGGGCTCATTGGTGATATTCTTGACACCAGGGACAGGGATAATATAAGATGCGCCCATAAGAAAGTGTACATAAAATTAAAATTGAAAAATTAAATGCATTTTAAAAGACACAGAAATCAGCATGAAAAATCTTCCAGCTGGTCAAATTTGTGGGGGATAATAAACGTGAAAAAAATCAGAATTGTAATATATGATAACTCATTTAATAAAGTAAAATCCCACAATTCCAAACTGATAAAAACAACAAAAAAGCAAACAACGAAACAAATCAATAAATATACAGAAGACATGATATATTTAGGCACTCATCATTTGGCAACCATTATGGAAATAATTATTTTAGGTAAGGATCAGCAATGGATACTGAAGTTACTGAGTGTAATTTGATAAGAAAAAAATTCATATAATTTCACAGTATCTTCTCACATGTCATTTATTATTTGTAAGTAGAGGGCAGTTTTTTGGACATCATCTAATCAAAGGGTTGAAAGCAACATCAATAATGGGACAAAATTGTGTCATATCCTTTCTGTCATGATGTACTAAGGGTAAGATGTCACCTGTATGTATCCTACAACATATGCATGACCTGAATGTAATCATGAGGCTACATCAGGCAAACTGAATTTGAGAAAATTCTAAAGAACCCTAGGCTTACGTTCTTCGAAACTGTCAATAAGGGGAAAGAAAAGTTAAGAGACATGTGTGGATTAAAGGAGAATTGAATCTTGAAAAAGATAGGGGAGGCATGTGTTTGGGGACATTCCTGCGACAATTTTCAACACTTAAATATAGACTATGTCTTAGAAAGTAATACTATATTAATGTTATGTTTCCTGCATTTGATTATTTAAGGAGAATTTTTTTTTTTTTTTTTAAGAAAATACATACTGAAATACTGAATTATTTAGAGGTAAAGGGGCACGATTTCAGCAACTTACTCCTAAATGGTTCAAAAAATAGGTTCTTTGGCCAGGTGCGGTGGCTCATGCTTGTAATCGCAGCACTTTGGAAGGCCGAAGCACAGGCGGATCACGAGGTCAGGAGATCGAGACCATCCTGGCTAACACGGTGAAACCCCGTCTCTACTAAAAATACAAAAATATTTAGCCGGGCGTGGTGGCTGTATTCCCAGCTACTTGGGAGGCTGAGGCAGGAGAATGGCATGAAACCGGGAGGTAGAGCTTGCAGTGAGCCGAGATGGCGCCACTGCACTCCAGCCTGGGCGACAGAGTGAAACTCCGTCTCAAAAAGAAAAAGAAGTCCTTCATGTATACAGACATATATGCATATATACATATACACACACATGGTAGTGTGTAAGAGTGAGAAAGCAAATGTGTAAAAATGTTATTAATTGGTGAATTGGATTGAAGGGTAACCTGGAGATATTTTTTGCTATTCTTGCAACACTTCTGTAAGTTTGAAATTATTTCAATTTAAAAATAAAAAGGGAAAAATATCACAGGCATATGTACTTTCCTTAATTGTCTGAAAATACCAGACACTGTTATGTTTATTACATTAAACATAACAAATATGGAAAGAAGGGAGTAGGAGACGTATACTTAATTATCTTCTGTGATGGAGTCATTTCCAGTTGATGACCTTACATGGAGAGATGCAAGCAGGAACTAGAGGAGCAGGTAGCTACACACACAAGACTCCAGGCAGTGGGACTGTGAGTGAGGAAGGTTAGAACAGAAGCCAACACTTTCCATTTTGAATTCTTCTGTACTGTGTTTAATGTAGTAGTGTCAAAATATGTGTATGTGTTACTCGAATAGAAAACAAAATGGCCAAAACATTCCCACTGTTACACAACAATATGTGAGTAGTACAGGGATCTCCCTGCCATGCTGTCAGCCTACAGAAAAGGGCAATACATTTTAACAAAAGGACGACTTGTCAGTTTCATCAGAAAAGTAGTCCAAGGTGGGAAAAACTTAGTCAAATAGGGAATTCGATGTCATTGGGTTTTATTTTTTATTTGGTAATTTTGCTGGTCAATTAGTCAGAGATAATCCTGGGAAGAATTGTGCAGTCAATAAGAGTCCTTATTGATTTTTAAAATTTGCCATTGTTCTTTTCCTTCTCCTTTAAAGAGTCTCACCTCTCCCCCTCCTTCTGGAATCCAAGTGTTCAAGGGCATTCCCTCTTTCTTTTTTTTTTCCTCTGGTTTTATTTTTCAGATCACTCGTCTCTGCTTTATCTTATTATTCATGACAGCTACTCTCACTAAAACATCTTCCTCCCAGCTAATTCCTACTTCTGTCCCTAAAACTTTAAATCCTTTGATGGATGTAACAGATACTTTATTTTTTTTTTCAACAGCTTTAGTGGTGGTACAATTGGTTTTTGGTTATATAGATGAATTGTATAGTAGTGAAGTCAGGGATTTCAGTGCACCTGTCACCCGAGTAGTGTACGTTGTACTCAATAGGTAGATTTTTTTCATTCCTCATTCCCTTCCACTGTCCCCCTTTCTGAGTCTCCAATGTTCATACACTACTCTGTATGCCTTTGCATTACCATAGCTTAGCTCCCACTTATAAGTGAGAACACTCAGTGTGTGGTTTTTGATTCCTGAGTTACTTCATTTAGAATAATTGGCCTTCAGTTCCATCCACGTTGCTGCAAAAGACATTATTTCATTCTTTTTTATGGCTGAGTAGTATTCCATGAGGGGTGTGTGTGTGTGTGTGTGTGTGTGTGTGTGTGTATGTGTGTGTGTGTGTGTATGTGTGTATGTATATGTGTATGTTGCATTTCTTTATCCATTCATCAGTTATCAGTTGGTGGGCACATAAGTTGACTCCATATCTTTGCACCTGTGAATTGTCCTGTGATAAACATATGGGTGCAGCTGTCTTTTTGATATAACGATCTTTTTCCTTTGGGTGGATACCCAGTAGTGAGGTTGCTGGATCAAAAAGTAGATCTATTTTACTTATTTGAGAAATCGCCATACAGGTTTTCATAGAGGTTGTACTAATTTACATTCCCGTTAGCAGTGTATAAGTGTTTCCTGTTCACACATCCATGCCAGCATGTATTGTTTTTTGACTTTTAAAAAATGGCCATTTTGGTTGGGGTAAGATAGCATCTCATTACGGTTTTAATTTGCATTCTGTGATGATTAGTGATGTTGAGCATTTTTTCATATGTTTGTTGGCCATTTGTGTATCTTCTTTTGAGAAATGTCTATTTATGTCATTTGCTGATTCTTGAAGGAGATTGTTTTTCCTTGCTAATTTGAGTTCCTTTTAAATTCTGGATATTAGTCCTTTGTCAGATGCCTAGCTTGCAAACATTGCAACCCATTCTGTAGGTTATCTGTTACTGTGATAATTACTTATTTTGTTGTCCAGAAGCTTTTTAGTTTAATTAGGTCCCACTTATTTCGTTTTGTTTTGGTTGCAGTTGCTCTTAGGGTCTTATTAATAAATTATTTGTCTAGGCACATGTCCAGAAGAGGTTTCCCTAGGTTTCCTTCTAGAATTTTTATTGTTTCAGGTCTTGGACTTAAGTATTTAATTCATCTTGAGTTAATGTTTGTGTAAGTGAGAGATAGGGATCTAGTTTCCTTCTTCTACATGTGGCTATCCAATTTTGCCAGCACTGTTTATTGAGTAGGGTGCCCTTTCCTCAGTTTAGATTTTTGCATGCTTTGTTGAAGATCAGTTGGTTGTAAGTATTTGGCTTTGTTTCTGGATTCTCTATTCTGTTATATTGGCGTATGTGTCTATTTTTATACCAGTACCGTGATGGTTTGGTTACCATAGCCTTGTAGCACAATATGAAATCAGGTAATGTGATGTCTCTGGATTTGTTCCTTTTGCTTAGGATTGTGCTGGGCATTCAGGCTCTTTTTTGGTTCAGTATGAATTTTAGGTTTGCTTTAGCTAATCTTATAAAAATTATGGGATGTTGATAGGAATTTCATTGAATCTGTAGATTGCTTTGAGCAGTATGGTCATTTTCCTGATATTGATTCTTCCAATCCATGAGCATAGGATGTATTTCCATCTGTTTGCATCATCTATGATTTATTTCAGCAGTGTTTTGAAGTTCTTTATAGACCTTTTACCTCCTTGGTTAAGTGTATTACTAGGTATTTGATTTTTTTTTTGTAGCTCTTCTAATAAAAAGGACTGAGTTCTTACTTTGATTCTTAACTTTTTTGTTGTTTGTGTATAGCACTGCTACTAAATTGTGCACATTGAGTTTGTAATCTGAGACTTTACTGAATTCATTTTTTGAAGAGTCTTTAGAGCTTTCTAGGTAGAAGATAATATCACTGGTGGAGAAAATTTGATTTCCTATTTTCCCATTTGGATGCCCTTTATTTCTTTCTCTTGCCTGATTGTTCTGGCTAGGACTTTCTGTACTATGTTGAATAGAAGTGGTGAAAGTAGGCATCCTTGTTTTAATAACAATATATTCTACTTTTGAAAAATACTATAAGAGTAGGTTTTAGGTGTTCTCACCAGAAAAAAATGATATCTACTTGGTAACTCATATATTAATTAGCTCAATTTGGTCATTTTATAACATCTATATATCTCAAAACATTACATTGTAAATTATAAATACATATAATTTTACTTGTCATTTTAAAATGAAGTAAAGTGTTAAAAAAGACTACCCTAGAAGAGAAGATTCAGTATAAAAGAGAGGTCCAAGATACAAACTGTACTTATATATGCATAATAGCTAATTGCAATAGCTTCTCCTTTAATTTCTTACTTATTGTATATGTTTTCTTGTGAATAGTTTGTTCACTAGACAAGAGTTTGCTATTATTTAAATATGTCAAGTACTGGGTTCTCTCTCTCATTTTATTGAAAGTCTATTTGGCTCAGTTATTATGAGTATATATATTTAACTTCTCAACTATGTTTTACTTTCTTCTTTCAACTTCAAAAATTTAAGAGATCTGATTAGTACAGAAGTTATCTTCAGATCATTAGAGAATCCTTACTGGCAATGATAAACAAGACCATTTTGACATAACAATACTGAATCAATTGTTTTCTAGTACCTTCCAGTTGGCCTCCCCATTGCTCCCTTCTTGGCTGTTATAGGTGGGTTTGTAAAACAACCTTCTTCCAAATTCTACTATTGACTGAATGTAGTTTGCCGAGAAGCAAAATAATAATAATAACTAAACAAAAAACCCTTCATATTTAGACTTTGCTTTTGACAGACTTACACAGCATCTTTCTGTTGTCCATTGAACACATATTGTATATGTTTTCTTGTCATAATCACTAATGTGTGTTGGAACAAGAAGGTACAATAGGAGAAAAGGGTAAGAGTATTTTATATTTTTAAAATTCAATAGTATAGATATATAAATAGAAATTAAATTAGTGTGATATACTAATAGAAAAGTACACAAATGATCATTGTATAGATCAATGATTTTTCAAAACCAAACATATCCTTGTAACCAACACCTATACCAAAAAACAGAGGTTCCTACTTGCTCTCTCCCAGTTGTTACATCCTCCCTAAAACGAAAAGCTTCATTGACTTGTAACATCATAAAATAGTTTTTCCTGTGTTTGAACCTTACAGAAATAGAGTCACAGGGTATATATTCATGCTTGTCTGCTTTCTTTCACTCAACCATGTGTTTGTGAGAGCATATTTATATTTGTGAAAAAAAATACAACGTTTATGGAACCAGGTTATTTTATACATTCATCTTCAACAATTGCCCCTTGTATAAATGTACCACAGTATACCACAATATTATATTAGTGCATCTATAAACATTCTTTATGTCTTATGGCTAATAGATGTACACAACGTGTGTGGAAATGTGTGCAGAAGTAAACTCTGTGTTATCGGGTGTATTAGGTAGGTTCAGCTTGAGTAGTGAATACCAAAGTCTGGTGCAAAATCATTGACCAATTTCCATATCCCCATAGTGTAATAGTGTATAATAGTTCTAATTCCACTTCTTTGCCAAAATTTAGTGTTGGTTGTCTTTGTCATGTAAGTTATTCTGGTGGGAACACAGTAGCAATTAACCTGATTTTAATTTGTACTTTTCTGGTTACTAATGAAATTGAACACATTTTTGTGTATTTATTGACCATTTGGATATCTGTTTCTGTGAAGTGAAATCTATTAATTTGTTGTCTGATTTTTTGGTTTTAATTTGGAGTTTTTAATATATAGTGAATATGCATTCTTTGTTGTCTGTAAATACAGTAAATCTCTTATTCTATTTTGGGGCTTGCTTTTAAAATTCTCTTAGTGGTGTCTTTGATGGAGAGAGTCTGTTAGTTTTAATACATTATACCTTATATCTCTTTAAATTAATGATTAGTCCTTTTTGTATCTAGTTTAATAAATCATTCTCTAAGCACTTTTTTATACTCTTTTCTAATATCTTTATACTTTTTCATTTTCATATTTTTAAAATTCCACTGATCCTCTATTTAGTGTGAGGTAGGTAGCAATATGATATTCAGTTTCTCTAGCACCATTTATTAAAAAGACCATCCTTTCCTAGCCACATGAAAAGGTCACCTTTGTCATTGAAAAACTATTCAGACATATGTAGGTTTTTCTTTTCCTAACTGTCTGCTCTTTGTCATTATTCGATTTGTCAGCACCTTCAATAGTATCACATGGTCTTAATTCCAGTGGTTTTATTCTAATTTTGGACATGTGGTATTGTATGTACTCCTCTTTTTATTCATGTTTGGCTTTTCTAATATTAGTCTTTAGAACTTTCATTAAAATTTAAATTGTCTACACTTACAGTCAGAAAAAAATTGCTACAATTTTGAGTGTCACTGAATTGAATGCATATCAATTAAGGGGAATTGACATCTTGAAAATTTTGAGTTATCATATTCATAAACATAAAATGTCTTTCCTTTGATTTATATCTTCTTTAATTTCTCTCAAATAAAAACTGGAATCTTTTATTTACCTTTTTTGAGTGTGTACCACTTATCAGAAATGATGTGGGGTGGTAGAGACTCAAAAAGACACAACGAAAACACGGTCACTGTATAGTATATCTACTAATGTGGACATTTTAGAGGAAACTTTCAGCTTTTTGTCTTCTCTGGTAAGATAAGGGGGAAAATACTCCACAGACTTTTAGGCAGGTGATTCTGGGTACAGGGCAGTGTGGGAAGCACTAGAAATCAGTCTCCTCACCCAAAAAACAGCTTCACTGACGGATCAGTCTTCTCACCCAAACAATAATTTCACTGACAAACTCTCTCCCGTGTAACTATTTTGGAATTCTGGAGGTCATTGAAAACTTGCAAATCCCTTGGGATGGCTTGACTGGTAAATTGTAGCACAAGTCAATTTCAGTTTAGAGATTATTTGAAGAAATAATGGTTTTGTGGGATGAATAGAGACCTAGAGACAGATGGTGGTGATGGCTGCACAGCCATATGAGTATATGTAGTATCACTAAATGATGCACTTAAAAATGGTTAAGATGGTAAGTTTTATAATATATTTTACCACATATATAATATATTTTACCACAATTTTAAAAATTGAAAAAAAAGACCCAGAATAAATAGCTGACTCAGTTATCATTTCTTTTTATATTTGAGGACATGATTTTAATACTTATAATTCCACTTGTAGCCATGGAGAAAAATGTTAGAGAATATGCAATATTGCCAATATCATCTAATTTGAAACATCAGAGAACATTCATTATTGATCTAAAAGTTAATGCTTTCAAAACAAATAGGAAGAAAGAAGTATGAAAATCTCAAGGCATTGATTATGATATCGTATATAATTGATTCTAAAATCATGCTGGTTCATATTTTATCATTTCTCAAAATGAGATTTACAATAAGTGGCATCTTAAAATTGGTGTTTCTTCAGTGGCATAATTTACATTGTCTAAAATGGGTGAAACTAGATATTTGTTCTTGGTGGTGTCTATAGATAATTGCAACCACTTGATATTTTAAATAACAAATGACTTTAGAGCAAGGGAGGAAGTACTATGCATGCTAGAAGTTGTTTTGCACCTTTCCAATTGATCTTCACATAAAAGCAAGAAAGTGCCAGCATCGGAATCTTCAGAATGTGTGTCAATGGCTTGGAAGAAAATATCAGAGATAATAGTGGAACATTCTTTTAAGAAATGCTACATCACCAATGTTCTTAAGGTCAAAAACAAACTTTAATAACTCTGTGTCAAAAACAGATTCTGAATACATTTATTTAGAATGAAAAGTATTTTAGAAAACCTTTAATAAATTTATTTACATACTTTTTATGTTACATAAATTCTGGTATGTTAGATAATAAAATGCTTAAGTAAGTCTAAAATTATGTTTCATTAAAATAAATTATGAAAGCATTTTGTAATAGTTTAACAGGTAGTGATGTTTTCTTAATGGTACAAAGTACAGTGATGTATCTTAAAAGTGATGCATTTGTGGCTTCAGTGAAGTATGGCATAAAAAAAAAATCCCTAAAATGCAATATAAAGAGGAGATATGGATAAAATGAGGGATAGTATAAAATATTTATATAAATATACATATATACATGTGTAAGTAACTAATAATTTATAATTTTTAGAAAAATAGTCATCATTTATTATTAAGTATATTTTATGAGTCATTGAAAAGATAAGAACAAGAGAAAAATGTTTGAATGGTCTTATTTCAAAAGTCAGCATTTGAATATACTGTATTTTAAAATAGCCTTTTATCTTCTTTAAATCATTTTGGTGCATATTAGGAGACATTTATATCTGGAGAAAAATATAAAACTTGTAAATATGTCATTTTATAAAGACGCACTAAATATTTTAATCTGTTTCATATCTGTTGGCAATAGATACAAGTAATATTAACAAAAGAAGATGTTAATAAAACTTTCTGTCATTAGGTTAAGCTGTACTAAGCTCTGAAATAAAATATCGCCATGTTTTTCATGCTGTTTTTTATGACCCTTGTGGTGCAATAAGATGGTTGTTTCTAAGCAGCAGTGTTAAACGGAGTAAGAGTAATTATTATTGACACATAATGTAATTACCAATAATGTATTGGGTTCAAATGAAGAGGAGCATTTTAATCTTCACATGAAGCGATTGATGTGTTTAGCTCCCATTTGTGTTAATGGCAAGCATTCCCATGAATCTCAGTGTCAACAGAAGAGAAATGTACTCTAAAGGATGCTCATCAGAAATTCAAGCTGTTTTATTTAGCAGAAAGAACAGAGCTTCCTGAGAAAGATCTATTTTTTTAAATGAAAAGCAATTTCTACTCCATAGAGCATAACCAAAGACTCCCTGCCCTTCTGAATATCTCCCGTGTACTGTTTTCGACTAAAGAGGATCTGATTCCTTTCAGGCTTTCTGTGATTTGAAGTAAAATTTCTTTTTGAAGAAATAAATCATTTGTGCAGAATTGTTTTCAAATAATGTGCTTGGTGAAGACTCCAAAATCTTCTACTAAATACATATCAAACGGAGATACGGATACGGCATTGTCTTTACATCCAAGAAAACCATTTCCTCTTTTCCTCCATTTGTTTTCTGATGGAAATAAAAGACTATTTACTTTCCCCACATTCAGATGAGGATGTAAGATCACAGGCATTAGGATGAAAATTGTGAGTTTCCAGATGTCCTCCTTGATGTAATTTTCATAAAATCAAATTTTCACTCAAGGTATTTTCTATCGTAAAAGCAATAAAACATCAATAATTTAGAAAAAGCCATATCCAAGTTGACTTAGCCTCGAATTTAAGCAAATATTAAAATAAACAGCCTGATTCATTTTAATTATTTACTACTATTTGAATAATCTTCAAATATAAAAACGACACTAAAACAGCATCCTATCTTGAGATCCTTTAGGGAACCATTTTTGAATAGATTAAAATTATTTGTAATAAACATGTAGTTTGCTTTAAGTAAAACAAAGCTTTGAAAGTATCCCCAAATATTGGTAAATTAAATTATGGCATATTTAAGCAACAAAATACTAAAAAATAATGTTGTAAAAGAATATTTAATATCTTGGGAAAGGATTTATATCCTTCATTGAAGGAGAGTACAAGTTAATGTACAAAATAGAGCCTTAAATACGTAACGTCAGTACACATATTTATATAATTATTTCTGTCATTAGGAATATAGAAAGACTTATAAAGGGGGACAACTTAAAGTACAACAAAGCTGTTAAAAGTTCCTGTTGCGGCATGGTAGGATTACAGGTCATTTCTATTTTGTTTTCATGCTTTTTTGTAGTATATAAACATCTTACAATTAGTAGCTACTACTACTGTAGTCATAAAAAAGAATGCCTTAAAATAATCTAGTGCAGGTGAATTACAGATTGAAATATTACTTACAAATAAAATATGTGTATATATATAATATATAATATAAAATATACACAATATATAATATATATATATATATATTTTTTTTTGAGATGCATTCTTGCTCTGTTGCCCAGGACGGAGTGTAGTGGCGTGATCTCAGCTCACTGTACCCTCTACCTCCCAGGTTCAAATGATTCTCCTGTGTCAGCCTTCTGAGTAGCTGGGATTACAGGCATGCGCCACCATGCCCGGTTAATTTTTATATTTTTAGTAGAGATGGGGTTTCACCATGTTGGTGAGGCTGATCTCGAACTCCTGACCTTGTGATCTGCCTGCCTCAGCCTCCCAAAATTCTGGGATTAGAGGCGTGAGCCACCATGCCCAGCCACAACTATAATATATTTTACTGATATAATTTTATCAAACATAGAAGAAACTTAATTTTTATATCTGGTAATTCTCATCCAAATGATCATGTTTCAATTAATCAACCTTCAAATAAAGTTGCAATATTACTGCTTTGCTTTTGAATTTAAAAGTTTCCAGTTAATATTAGGTAACATAATTGCATTATATAACATTAGATATAAGAGTCTCCAAATGTTTTGAGAAATGTAAATACAACTTTTGAAATCTCTTTGAAGTAAGCCATGTTGCTCACCTATTTATTAAGCAATCCAAATGGAAGGACAGAGATTAATTGATTTCTTCCTAAGATTAGATGGTGAGTTTAGCTTGCAAGGATATTTTGTTTTTCTTCCCTTTGGGAGATGTTTTAAGCTGATTAGTGAAACTACAATATCAACATAATAACTTCTGTCAGAAAGCTTGATGAAATCTTTTTTAAAGACTTAAGGTACATGTCTTTATTATCTTTGCAAGTCTGAGAATATGACTAGGCAGAAAAATAGAATTGTTAGGAGATGTTTGTGACTTTGGGTTGGCTAGAAAATTTGCTTATTTAAACTATGAAATGTTATACTTTTCCAATAATTTCTTAAATATGTATTTGAAAACATGCATAAATGAAAATAGAAAATTATGTTTGCAGTGGCTACTAGCCATTAGCAAATCTCTTCGCTTAAGAAAAAAGAAACATTGAGGATGGAGAGTATAGATTCATATCTCTAATGAATTAAATGACATTAAAAAGAAAGGTGGGGCAATAAATAGTTCAAGTAATTCTAATAATGCCAAGTGAACACAAATATGGAACTGAAATTTGAAGTTTTTCCAGAGCACTATTTTAATTCTAGATCACGTGAGGGTGTGGTAAGAAGGAAAATTTTACCCAGAGCCAGATTTATTCATCAAAATGAGAGAAGGGCAGAGTTGTGGAGAAAACAGTTGTGCAAAACTGTAGGACAAATATCTAAAAGAACTTCAGATGAATTTTAGATATAATATTGTGGAAAAAAATGCTGGACCAGAAATTGGAAGATGGACTAGTGATATATATCTGCAATGCTATCTTTGGAACTAATTTTTTCTTGCCTATGAAATAGTGGTTAGAAGAACTATTTTCCATTTAATATGATATAATTGCATAAAATAATCATTGTCTTTTGTTTTTCTACATGTAACTCAGGAGTAAATTTGCCCTATATTGAAAATTGCATACTGGATACATTTTAGATTGTCTTTCCTTAAAGATTCATTGTAACATGTAGCATGAGACAAAATTGATCTTCAGTTCAATTTACTATCATAGGATAAAACTATTTCTCACTTAGTGCTATGTGGGTTTGGAAAAGACCTTGTAGTGACCCAACATATTTTCTACAAGATTGATGTGTTGTCGTATTGCTTAATGAAAAAAGTCTTCTTTTGTGCTGTAATTTCAAAGGCCAGGAAATTCATGGACAATTAAAATAGGAAGATGACATAATTATAATATGCATAGCAATGGGGAATAAGATCCTATTTTATCAAAACCACCACGAGATCTGTTCCTTTCAAGTTATGTTTATTGGCTGACTTTTATAAACCACACAATATATTGGCTTGGAAGACACAAGAGTTAGTTCACTATCAAATAGAGAGGAACACACAAGGTACATCGACTATGTGCATTTATCTCTTCTCTCTACCAGAATATCAATGAAATGGACAAAGAAAATGGGATTGAAGGCAACAGTGGATAGAACATCTGAACATGTTTGACAGATAGGAGTCAGAGGAGAATTAATTGCGGAACAGAAGACAGCAGTGCAGAGGGGCACATTAGTGGGAATCAGCAAAGTTTCATGTTGAGGACTCCAGGCACAGTTGAAGACAGGGCTGAACTCCAAGAATGAAAATAGGAAGATTAAGAGAAACGTCATACACTGAATTCTGATACTTCCAGCTGGCCAAGTCCCCTGCAGAGATTAAAATTTTATTCTTTGAGTCTCTGGTATAAAGACTGCTTTAAGATGAGGATGACAAGTCTGCAAGGTGGGTCCTTCTACAGAATTTCCAATCATGTGTTTAGGGGTCTTGTTCCTATATATGTAAAAACAGCAAAACTATCATCAGACTTTTGGAAAAACCTTCTATGGTGGAAGAGAAAACAAAGCGCAAACAACACAAACAGAAACAAGTTTTGTGATGAGAAAAGGTTATTTTAGGGAGCAGACGAAAGAATATTTAAAAATATAATTAGTAACTTCAGATAAGCAAAGATATTATCTCCTGAAAATAAAGATTAAAAAGAGCAATTAAAGAACAAGATGGGAAAAGTCAGAAATGTTAAATGACAAGGACTCAAGAGGTTTAACAAAAAAATGAAGTCAATATTTTAAAACAAAGAAAGAATGTTTTTAAAAAAGAAAAATAACAGAAGGAAGGCATGAAAAATATGAGGCTTATTTAGTCTTCAAGTCTTCTAAATCTGTGGTTTACTTAATGGGAATTAGAAAAAAACTGATACAGCAGAAGCAGAAGGGAAAGAATTGTAAATAAAGAAAGCACAAACAAGTATTGCCTTGGTTTAATCCCCTCTTCTGCGAACTATATCCTTCAATGGTACATAAAAGGTAATTTTTAAGTCCTTGTTTTTGTCAAAAAGTGTCTTTCTTCTATATTCACAGTTGATTGATGAAATTTTAGGTTTAGATGTCTAGGTCATAGATAATTTCCCTCAGAATTTTAAATGTTTGTTCCCACAGTCTTCTATTATTGAGTGTTACTGTTGGGGGAAAAAATAGAGGATGCAAAAACAGAGTTCAACAAGGAAGCGAGGCACCAGAACTTCCCACAGTGAAAGCTGTCCACAGGCTTTTACAGAAAACAGACTATTTGGAACCAGGTAGACAGAGAGCTGAGGGAGGGAGCTCAGGGTGGTCTCCTGTGAGAGAGGAAGACAGGGTATTTCGTGAATAACAATCTTCAGAAAAAAATCATTGTTGAAGATTGACACATCTGTTGGTGCTTTTAAGAAAAAAGAAACAACCTATACAAACAACATAATAAAAATAATTGGTATAATAGTAGATTTTAAGTGTTTGCACCACAAAATGATAAGCTTGTGAGAGAATGCATATCTTAACTACCTAGACGTAGTCATTCCACAGTGTGTTTGTATGTTCAGGTGTATATATTTCAAAACATCATGTCATACACTCGATGTATACATTTTTTATCAGTCAATTTAAAAATAACAAAACATAATGAAATAATTGGTATGAACTTCTTGAAAAACAAAAATTTATATGAGAGAAGGAACATTAAAAAGATTTTAGTTTGTTTTCTGAAAGAGGGATGGGACTTTTTGGAAGAGGAATAGATAGTAAGCAAAGCAGATAAAATTATTATTAACTACAGGTAAAGTAACAAAAGTGGTATATGGATAGCAAGAATATGATCATGGAAATTTACTTCAGTTTGACTGGGCACAGTGGCTCATGCCTGTAATCCTCGCACCCAGGTTAGAATTGCTTGAGGCCAGGAGTTCGAGACCAGCTTGGGTAACACAGTGAGAATTAGTCTCTACAAAAAAACAAACACTAAAAACTAGCCTGGTGTGGTGGTGCATGCCTGAAGTCCCAGCTAATCAGGAGGCTGAGGCAGTAGGATCCCTTAAGCCCAGTTTAAAGCTGCAGTGAACTATAATCAGATTACACCACTGCACTCCAGCCTGGGTGACAGAGTGAGACCCTTTCTCTTAAAAAAATAAATAAATAAATAAGTAAATCATTCAGCATGGGACACCCTTTGCATAGTCATAAATTATAAAAACAAACTTGGTTTAGTAAAGATTTGTGACATAAAAACATTAGAAGAAAAGGGAATCAAGGAAGTGTGTGTGGTTATCCTTAACACAGATACATTCTCAACTACAAGAAACTTAGGAGATACTATATGAGTTTCATAAACAAAGAAATGTCAGCATATGCATATTATTTAGAAAAAAAAACCAAAAGAATTGAATTTGCTGCCTCTGGATATCAGACTTGGGGATTAAGGAGGAGGGAAAAGAAAACTATGTTTGTTTTATATGATACATTCATATAAAATATGTACCTCCATAGCTAACAAAAATTAACTTTCAATAAAATAAACACATTTTATTTTTATGTACGTATGTATGTATGTTTTCAGTATGAATTACATGATTCAAGAATTACAGAACATACACTAAAAACAAAAAGCTAAACAGAAGGGTGTGCTTAGTATCTGGAAACCCCTATAGTAGCAGAAGAGACATTATTGAAAGCATTGAAAAGAAATAGTGACAGTACACAATTTATATTTTAGCTTCTCTAGTCTTTTATTATGGAAGCACTCACTGCTTTGACTTCTATGATATGTCATTCTCACGGTATCACTTTCCTCAAGTGCTTTTCCAACTTTTTATTCTATTCTCATTCTAAACTTTAATACTGAAGTCTATCATATTTTAGTACTAAATGCTTTTTTTTACTTAAAAATTTTGTTTTTAAATTTCACATTAAGGGTATTCATAGGCAAATTTGTTACAAAGGTATATTACATGATGTTGAGATTTGAGTTTCTATTAATCCCCTCATCCAGGTAGTGAACATAGTTCCCAAGGAAAAGTTGTTCAGCCCTTTATCCCTCCTTTCCCTTCCCCCTTTGGAAATCCTTAGTTTCTGTTGTTCCCATCTTTATGTCTGTCCATACCCAATATTTAGTTCCTACATATTAGTTTTTCTGTTTCTGCATTAATTTGCTTAAGATAATGGCCCCCAGCTGCATCCATGTTGTTTCAAAGGTCTTGATTTCATTTTTAATGGCTGTGTAATATTCTATGGTGTAAATGTACCACATTTTCTTTAAGCCACTGCTGATGGGTGCAAAAGTTGGTTCCATGTTTTGGTCATTATGAATAGTGCTGTGATAAACATACCATGCAAGTGCAGGTGTCTTTTTGGTAGAACAATTTCTTTTGGGGTTAGATACCCAGTAATAAGACTGCTGGGTCCTGAAACCTTTTCTCTTTTCATTCCAAGCCCTTTTTTGAACTGACTACATGGACACTTAGAACATTAAGAAATAGCTATGCTGTGAACTGACCAGTGATATCTCCCGTTCAGAACTCTCTTCTAGGTTCAGCACCTGTGTATGCAACTGTTTATTTGACATCTTTATGTGAATGTATCTAAGGTATCTCACTATTGCCATGTCCAAAACTGAACTCATGCCATTTACCCCACCACCAAGTTTTCTTCAGAGGTTTCAGTTCTTAGTGAATGCTACCTCTACCACATTGTACTTCAAGCAAAAAAGTGGGAATTTTCTTTGAGAAATGTTTGTCCCTTTCTTTCTGTAATGAATTTATCACTGTTGATTTTCCATTTTAAATATCTCTTTAGTGGATGTATTAGTCAGTCTCATGCTGCTGATAAAGATATACCCAAGACTGGGTAATTTATAAAGAAAAAGAGGTTTAATGGACTCACAGTTCCACGTGGCTGGGGAGGCATCACAATCATGGTAAAAGGTGAAAGGCACATCTTACATGGTGGTGGCAAGAGAGAATGAGAGAGAAGTGAAAGCAGAAACCCCTTATAAAACCATCAGATCTTGTGAGACTTATTCACTACCATAAGAACAGTATGGGGGAAACCATTCCCATGATTCAATTATCCTCTACTGGGTCCCTCCCACAATACATGGGAATTATGCGAGCGGCAATTCAAGATGAGGTTTGGGTGGGGACACAGCCAAATCATATCAGATAGATATCAAAAATAGATATCTTTTCCCTATATCTACTTGCCTTGCCTTATTTCAAGTGTAGATAAATACAAAAGCTAAGTGTTTTACTTGAAATCAAAACTGACTAGAACAAGAACAGTGGAGCAGGAAGGTGATTTGGGAGTTAAAGGAAAGTTGACAGGCCTTGAAATCACATTGAGGCTGGGCACATCACTGGCTCACACCTGTAATCCTAGCACTTTGGGAGGCTGAGGCGGGTGGATTGCCTGAGCTCAGGAGTTCAAAACCAGCCTGGGTAACACGGTGAAACCCCATCTCTACTAAAAATGTTAAAAAATTAGCCAGGTATGGTGGCGCGCACATGTAATCCCAGCGACTCAGGAGGCTGAGGCAGGAGAATTGCTGGAACCTGGGAGGTGGAGTTTGCAGTGAGCTGAGGTCGTGCCACTGCACTCCAGCCTGGGCAACAGAGTAGGACTCCATCTCCAGAAAAAAAAAAAAAAAAAAATAGAAAGAAGGAAATCACCATTGAGGAGAGTACACCAAATTTCATATTAAGTCTTAAGTTTTTATGTGTTCCAGATTCTTCCAGATTCTTACAAATATTCTTCAAGTTGTTTGCAGTACCCTCTTCAATGTGTGTCCTCAAAGCAATATTCCATGTTATTAAAATTGTTTCTAACTTACTGGAAGTAACTGCAATAAGACAAATCATGTAATTAGACATCCAATTTGTTTTGTTTTCTGCCAATTATAATGATAATAGAATATATAACAATTTCTGAATATAAAATATATTTCTCATTTTGCTCACGACTCTATCTGTAGATGAAAATTCACTTTCAAAAGCAAATGTCATTCTTGAAACAATTTTTTTTTAAATAGGAGACTGCTGTTGCCATACAGAAATTAGTGCTCCCGGGCTGAATTTTGAGAGTATCTTATTTTCATGGAGATATCCACGTCTACAAGGGAAAAAAAGATTTCTGACATACTCCAAATGTCTAGTATAAGTATACTTTCCACTAGTTCTACTTGTCTGAAATTAAAATATGGCAGAACAGGAGAACAAAAGTTTTTGGGACGCTTGTCATTTTCACTGACTCTCTTCTCTTGCACGTAATCTACTCCACAAGAACTGAGAAGTGGAATTCATAGTAGTAGCAGGATGAAAAGACAGCTCAAAGAAGGGGAAAAAATCAATAGAAAAAATCAATGTGAAAGTTGTAAAAGCTATACCAATTAGCCGTCTAATATATGGCCTTTTGAAGTGCCAAAGAGCATTTTTAAGTGCTCCTTTTTATTTTTATTCGAATAGACTCACTGCTAATGGTACGGAAGCAATCATGTGAAACCAAAAAGAGACTAAACCCCAAAAAGAGCCTTCAAAGGCTAAAGGAGTATTTATAGTCTATACGATGGGTCTTTTATATTCACACCTTGTTTTTTCTTGCTTCCTCTGGGCCACCTTCAATATATGTGAACATAAGAACTTACAGAGTGTGTTTCAATCTCTTAGATAGAGCAAAAGAGCAGAAGAGATACCATAATTTGTACCTCTGTGTGATATTTTGGGAATACATTTATTGTTTTACTTAAACACATTATCGTTAAGGAGTTTAAATTCACAAAAAGAAGACTTTTGGTGGTAGAAATAATGAGACTGAATATCTTATTTTAAAAATCTCATTTGGATTCTCTGTTTTTTTATGCAAAGTGTAATAAAAATATTGAAGGCTATATTGTTCTTCATTCACTGTAAACCTGTCATTCCCCCAGTTAAACTCTTACAAAGAAGATGAGAAAGATGAAAGAAACTGATCTTGGGATAATAAATCACAACCAGTTTTAAATAATATTAACTCTTACTTACATAGTTCTTATTGTAACCCAACACTGTTCTCCTGTTTATTACCTTGTCAATTCTTCTGATCTTTATAATTAGCCTATGAGGCAGGACATATATTGGCCCCACTTGTAGATGAGAAAATAGAGTCACAGAGAGTTAGTAATTTTCCCAAGGCCAATGGGTAAGTGGTTTCATCCCTGGTTGTTTGGCTCTGTGCTCTTAAACATTTAGATGCCTTTCAATAAAACATTATTTGATTGCTACAAATTATAGAACTTTATCTTATTTAGGATAGAGTAATTAGAGTAGCATGCTAACAACAAACACTGGGCTAGAAAGTGTGTGGATTTCAAATCACTAAATTGGAGATAGTAGAAATAAATTCAATACAAAACCTGCCTTTTATTATTCATTCCTGTATAACAAAAAATAGACAGGTAAAGAACAGGCATTCAATACATATCTGTTGAAGGATTAATTAAATATGGTAGTTCTGTTGGTATTTGAAAAATTAAGAAGATTCTTTTTCTGTCCCCCAGGCTGGAGTGCAGTGGCATGATCTCGGCTCACTTCAAGCTCTGCCTCCCGGGTTCACGCCATTCTCCTGTCTCAGCCTCCTGAGTAGCTGGGACTACAGGCGCCCACCACCACACCCAGCTAATTTTTGTATTTTCAGTAGAGACAGGGTTTCACTGTGTTAGCCACGATGGTCTCGATCTCCTGACCTCGTGATCCGCCCACCTTGGCCTCCCAAAGTGCTGGGATTACAGGTGTGAGCCACCGCACCCAGCCAGGAGATTCATTTTTCTCTGACTTTCTACCACTGTCTCTGAGATTGAGTAGAAGTATAGATTACTGAGAGCAAAACATACATCAAAACTATAGCAGACATCTCATCAGAAACCTCACAAGTAAGAAAAGAGTGGCATGAAATATTGAGGAGTTCAAAGAAAAAATACTGCCAACCTAGAATTCTATAGCCAGAGAAATTCTCCTTTAAATTGAAGGAGGCATACAGTTGACTCTTGAACAACAGTCTCCTTTAAATTGACGGAGGTGTACAGTTGACTCTTGAACAACACAAGTTTGAACTATAGATCCACTTATACGTGGATTTTCTTCCACCTCTGCCAGTTCTGAAACAGCAAGAGTAGCCCCTCCTTTTTCTCTTCTTCCTCAGACTACTCACTGTGAAGATGACAAAGATAAAGACCTTCAGGATGATCCACTTCCACTTAATGAATTGTAAATATCTTTTCTCCTTTATATAATTTTCTTAATAGCATTTTTTCTAACTTACTTTATCATAAGAATACAGTATATAATACATATAACACATAAAATATATATTAATTGACTGTTTATGTTATTAGTAACACTTCCAGTCAACAGTAAGCTAATAATGGTTAAGTTTTTGGGGAATCAAAGTTTATATGTAGATTTTCCATGGTGCAGGGGCTGGCATCTCTAACACTCACATTGTTCAGGGTAAATTATACTTTCTTGGGCAAACAAAAACTGAGGGAATTCAACACCAGCAGACCTGCCCTGCAAAACATGATAAAATAAATTAATCAGGAAGATGATATAGGTCAGAATATCTAATCTACATAAAGAAAAGATGAGCTTCAGGGAAGAAATAAAGAAAACAAAAATATTGTATTTTTCTTATTCCAAATTGATCTGAAATGTGGCTGTTTGTTAAAGTAATAATAATAATGTATCGGGCGATTACAGTATGCAGATAAGTAAAATAAATGTCAGGAATATCATGAGAAATTACCGGGAGCAATTGGAATTCTCTATTATAGGATTTGTGTATTATGTGAACTAGTATAGTAATATTAATGTGGAATTAGGTTAGCTAAAATTGCATATTTTAAACTCTAGAGAAACTACTGTTTTTTAAAAAAGAAGTATAATTGATATGCTAATAGGCAATGAAATGGAAATAAATAAAATGCTCAATTAAAACCAGAGGATGCAGAAAAAGTGTGGGGTGAAGTGGAGAAGTAAAATACAAAGGCAATGACTAGAAAAGGGTTATTAATATGGCAATTATTAATCTGACTTTATTAATAATGAATTTATGAATTTAAGAATGCACCAATAAAAAGGCAGAGATTGTAAGAGTAGATTAAAAAGACAACATCCAACTATATGTTGTCTATAAGATCCTATTTTAAATATAGAGAATTAGATAGGTTACAAATACAAGAATAGAGAAAATTGTGTCACGCTCACAGTAACCAAAAGGAATCTGGAGTTGCTACATTATTTTAGACAATGAAGACTTCAGAACAATGAAATCATCAAAGATAAAAGTGGCATCGCATAATCATATAGGAATCAATTCTCAAAGAAGTCGTAACATTCTTAAACATCTATGTACATAACAAGAGAGTGTTAAAACATGAGCTAGGCCAGGCACAGTGGCTCACGCCTGTAATCCTAGCACTTTGGGAGGCTGAGGCGGGTGGATCACCTGAGGTAAGGAGTTCAGGACCAGCCTGGTCAACATGGTGAAACCCCATCTCTACTAAAAATACAAAAATTAGCCAGGCACGATGGCGGGTGCCTGTAATCCCAGCTACTCAGGAGACTGAGGCAAGAGAATCACTTGAACCTGGGAGCCAGGAGTTGAAGTGAGCCGAGATTGTGCCATTGCACTTCAGCCTGGGCTATTGAGCGAAACTTTGTCTCAAAAATGAAAATAAATAAATACATAAATACATAAATAAATAAATAAATAAAATATGAGGTAAAACTCATAGAACTGTAAGGAGAAATAGAAAAAACCCTGTTGTAGTTAAACTTTTCAGCACATCTTTCTTAGGAATATATAAAGAACAAGGGGAGAAAATCAGGTGTAAATGATGTGAATAGCACTGTGAATCCAATTGACTGATATTTAAAACATTTTCATCCTATAAAAATAAAATACACATTTTTTGAAGCTCACATGGAACATTCACTAAGACAGACCAAATTTTTAACTGTCAAATACACCTTAATACATTTAAAAGAGTCAAAGTTATATCATGATTGCTCTGAAAGCGTAATGAAACTATACTAACAATAACAGAAAGATAGCTGGGAAGTCTTCAGATATTGGGAAATTAAGTCATCCACTTTTAAGTGGCAAATGACCAAATGAGGAAGTATCAAGAGAAATGAAAAAATATTTTGAGAGAAGTAAAAATGAAAATAAAACAAAAACTTGTGGAATGCAGTGAAAGCAGTGTCTAGAGGAAAATCTATAGCCTTAAATGCATATATCAGAAAAGTATATTAAATAATAAAATTAGTAACTAAGCAAGCAATAATCTTCAGGACCTAGAGAAAGAAGAACAATTTAAGCATAAATTGTAGAAGAAAATAAACCATACAAAGAGAGTAAAGAAATCAGTACAATTGAAATCAGGAAAACAATAGAGAGATCATGTGAGCAAGCAAGAGCTGTTTCTTTGAGAAAAATCAACCAGAATTAGTGAACCTATAGTCTGAGTAACACAGAAAAAATGAGTTTAATCATAATTTAAAAATATCAGAATAGGAAGGGTCATTTCTACTAGTCCCATGTACATTATGCTCACAAATTTGATAACAGGTGAGCTGAATCAGTTCTGAAAAACATACAGTACTGTGTCTCACATAAAGAGAAAGTGATCATCTGTAGAGTCTTATGTCTCTGAAGAAATTAAAACTGTATCATAAACTTCAAAGAAAACATCAATCTCAGGTAGTTTCACTTCTGAAACGTACTAAGGAAGAAATAATTTCTCCCAAATAGTACAATACAAAAATGTGAATAAAAAGCGTAGCTTTAAAGTGAAGAAATTGGACAAATTCTATCTCAGATCAAGAGTATTAGCAACAGTGATAAGATATGTTGATTTTATGTTCTTTTGATCTGATACAATGAAAATGACATAACTGTGGTTTCCTCCTAAAAACCTGTGACCCCAGGTTGATCATAAGAAAAACACCATCTGACCCTAACTGAGAGAGTTTCTATAGTATACCTAAATTTTTTCAAGTTTATCAAAAGCAAGAAATTTCTGAGAAACTATGACACCAGAAGGGGAGACTGAGACATCACCACTAAATGTAATGTGCTATGTTAAATAAGCCCTGATGAAAACTAAGGTCAAAATAAAGTATGAACTTTAGTTACTAATAAGGTATCAATGCTGGTTCATTAATTGTGGCAAATGTGAGTTCTAATATGAATATAAGCTTTTGGTAATAGGGAAGACAGAGCATGGAGTATAAGGAAGTCTAATTTTTACAATTTTCTCTTCATCTAGAGCAATTCTAAAGTATTATTTATTAGCATTATTTAAAAAACACTTAAGGAAAATTGTATTTTAGTAGAGGCTATGTCTTCAAAAATGAATATGTGTGAATGCTCTAACTAAAACAGTTTATTTAAGAAAACATAATTATCTAGAAAGAGTATATATTATGTATAAGAATGCAATTATCCATGTCACTTCTGGTTCTAACTACTTTATTTGCTTAAATAGTGCCCTTCAATAATGCATTAGTAGAGATTATTAAACATTAATATTATTTAAAAAAATAAAACGAATGATTTTATAACTATTATTTAAGCCACTGAAATGAGATTCCCAGATTTCTATTGAATCCCAGCTGGGTCTTGGAACTTGATATCTCAAAAATTCCTTACACAGTAGCAGAATGCAAACAATCACATTAATTAAGATCATATTACTCTTTTTTTTAAAAAAAAACATTTACTGTCAAACCCTTTAATAAGTCTTTTCTAGAGTCATGGTTTTATTTTAATGGGCATATGAAAAGATGAGAAAAGATGAAGAATCTGACTCCTCTCAGCTGGATTTAATAAGTAATAAGGAAATAATAGTGGCCTGATCCTTGATTGTATATTTTACATAATTTCATAACCTTGGGAAATCAAGCCTTTCCAGATCTATGGCACACTTATTGGTTCCTTACATTTTTTCTCTTATAATGTACATATCAATAGGCAGATAGCTGATTCTCATATCAAGTAGGACAAAAGGACAAGACTAAGCAGAAATAAGACCCCTCTAACTTGTCCCATGTAGTAGTTATTCCAGATTTTCCTTGTTGTAACTCTATTTGACAAGTCATTTTGTCTTACCTGCAGCTATGTTTACATATCAGTAAAGTGTGCATAACCACAGTACCTAACTCATACTTCTTTGGGAGTATTAAATTTTGTAATAGATAAAAAGCACCTCATATGCAGTACGTTCTCAATAACTGTCAAACACTGACATTTCTTTTCGTTGATCGGGGAATTACTAAAAATATTATTGATGAAAACATACAGTTGAGTTCAAAATAAATGAGTTACTCAAGGTAAACAACAACAACAAAACCAACCACAATATATGGGGAGCTGAAAATACTGTCTTCAAGAGGAGTTTCACACACATAGTACTTTCTTAGCGTAAGGTTGCCATCTTTTCTTTTACTCCTTGGCCTTCTTAAAGCGTATTTCTTAATGAGTAGAAAGCAATACACTTAGACGATCTTTGTCAAAATAGGCTAGAATGCTTTGTAAATCAGTTCCTGAATCTCAGTGACTTAATACAGCGAGGTTTATTACCCATCAGGTTGAATGTCATTGAAGGTTGGCTGCTTGCCTTTGATTAGCTAAACTGAGTCATGTGGGATACCTAATTTCAATGGAATAAGGATGTGTAGGTCCATAAGGTGTTAAAAAAAATCAGAAATATTTGGTAAATATTTCTAATGATATGATTTGGTGCAACCCTTTCGACTTCTTTTCTCCTTTATGTATATCTACATACATTTCTTACATTTATGTATGGTTAAAATTAAGATCACACATTATAAACAAAACATTTATATTCATTTTTTATTTAACAATTTATGGGTTTTAATTGCCCATGTCATTAAATGCAAATGGAAATGTGATTTTATTCAAATTTTATGATATGGATATCACAGAATATATTTAGATCCTGTAATATTATTAGACATATACTTTGCTTTCAACTGTTTCTATTTTAAATAACTCATGATGAAAATTTTCAGAAATACTCGTGCACTTTCCTTGAATTTTGAGATACGTAATTTCTAGGTCAAGTTTATGTGATATTAAGGAATCTGGATGAAATAATTTAAATAGTTTTACAGAATGGTTATTCAGCACTATGTGAGAATACCTATTCAGTGCAATCTTATCAACGTTAATAATAAGAGGTTAAATATCTTTGCAAATTTCGTTGGGAGAAAATGTTGACTCATTATTTTAATCTCCTTCAACTCATGTTTACTGAGGTTTACTAATTGCCAGATGCTCTTTTAGTCACTGAAGATACAGAAATAAACTGTTTACTTTCATAAGCTCACAGTTTAGTTGTGATGACAACCAACCAACAAGCAAAAATACGAAATGTAGCTATCTCTCTGTATAGCTATATATATAGTATATGTATACATGCATATATATACACATGTATAATAATATAGTACATGTAATCAGTGGGTTAAGAATATTACACAATCCACCAAGTTAAGAGAAAAGTGAAGAGGGGGCATGCTATTTTATATAGATTGATCAGAGAAAGAGTCTTTGATAATGTAACACATGAAAAATGACCAAAATGAGAATGAGGTAAAGCAGGTATGAATGCAGGTATTTGGGGTTTGTTCTCACCAGGCAGAATAAACCGCAAGTGCAAATAGAGATGTGAAATGCTTGAAAATTGAGTGGAAGAGAAGGCATCTGCAATTAGAGCAGTATTAGTGAGAGGATGACATCACATTGGGCAAGGGAGGTGGTGTGCTTGGATGGGAGCTCCTGAAAATCACCTAAGGCCCTATATGCTCTGACAAGGTGATATGGTTTGGATCCGTGTCCCCACACAAATCTCACATTAAATGTAATCCTGAGTGTTGGAGGTTGGGCCTGATGGGACGTGATTGGATCATGGGGGTGGTTTATAATTGTTTAGCACCATCTCTGTACAGTTGTTCTTGCGATATAGTTCTCAGGAGATCTGGTGGTTTAAAAGTATGTGGCACCTTCCCAGTTTCTTTCTTCCTCCTGCTCTGGTCATGTAAGACATGCCTGCTTCTCATTCTCTTTCTACCATAATTGTAAGTTTTCTTAGATGTCCCCGGAAGCAGAAGGCTGTATAGCCTGCAGAACCATGAGCCAGCTAAACCTCTTTTCTTTATATGAGTGCAAGAATAGACTAACAGAGAAAATTGGTATTGAGAAGTTGGACAATGCTATAAAGATACCTGAAAATGTGAAAGTGCCTTTGGAACTGGTTAATGGGCAGAAGTTGGAAGAATGTGGAGGGCTCAGAAGCATACAGGAAAATGAGGGAAAATTTGGAACATCCTAGAGCCTTGTTGAATGGTTATGAACAAAATGCCAACAGTTATATGGACAGTTAAGTCTAGGCTGAAGAGGGCTTAGATGGAAATGAGAAACTTACTGGGAACTGTAGCAAAGTCATTTTTGTTATGCATTATCAAAGTGGCAGGCTGCACTGTGCCACTGCTTTAGGGATCCATGGAAATTTGAACTTGAGAGTGATGTTTTAGGGTATCTGGTAGAAAAAATTTCTAAGCAGCAAAATGTTGAAGAAGTAGACGGTTGCTTCTAAAATGCTATTCTCATATGCATGAACAAAGAAATTACCTGACATTGGAATTTATATTTAAAAGGGAAACAGAGTGTAAAAGTTTGAAAAATTTGTGGTCTGGCCATGTGATAGGAAAAAAAAAAGTGCATTTTCAGGGGAAGGATTAAAGAAGGCTGCAGAAATTAGCATACTAAAAGGAAGACTAATGCTGATAACCAGGACAAAGGGGAGGCCTCAAAGGCATTTCAGAGATCTCTATGGCAGACCCTCCCATCACAGGCCCAGAGGCCTAATAGGGAAGAATGGTTTTGTGGGCAAGGACAGGGCCTTGCTGCCTTGTGCAGCCTCAGGTCACCGCTTTCCATGTTCCAGTGCTCCAGCTTCCCCTCATGGCTAAAAGGGCCCCAGGTATAGCTTAGGTGGCTACTTCAGAGGGTGAAAACCATCAACCTTGGTGCTTTTGACATGCTTTTAAGCCTGTGTGTGTACAGAGTGTAAGAGTTGAGTCTTCGGAGCCTCTGCCTAGATTTTAGATGATTTATGGAAAAGCCTGGATATCCAGGCAGAAGCCTGCTGCAGGGCAGGAACCCTCATGGAGAACCTGTACTGGGACAGTGCAGAGGAGAAGTGTGAGGTTGGAGTCCCCACACAGAGTCCCCACTGGGGCACTTGCTAGTGTTGCTGTGAGAAGAGGGCCACTGTGCTACAATTTCCAGAAGGTTAGATCCACCAGCAACTTGGACACTGTACCTGGAAGAGCCATGGCACTCAATGCCAGTGCATGAGAGCAACTATGGGGGCTGATCCCTGCAAAGCCATAGGGTAGAGCTTCCAAAGGCTTTTGGAGCTCATCCCTTGTATCAGTGTGCCCTGGATGTGAGACATGAAGACAAAGGAGGTTATTTTGGAGCTTTAAAATTTAACCACTGCCCTACTGTGTTTTGGACTTGCATGGGGCCTATAGCCCCTTTCTTTTGGCCAATTGCTCCCTTTTAGAATAGGAGTATTTACTCAATACCTATACCTCCATCATATTTTGAAAGTCACTAATTTGTTTTTGATTTTTACAGGCTCATAGGATCTGTGTATCTGTGTTCCCACCCATACCTCATGTTGAATTGTAATCCAAGTATTGGAAGTGGGGTCTCATGGGAGGTAATTGGATCATAGGGCGTTTTCTAATGGTTTAGCACCATCCTGAAGTGTTGTTTCCATTATAGAGTTCTCATGAGATCTGGGTGTTTAAAAGTGTGTGGCACTCCTGGCCCCCCACCCCTGCTCCAGCCATGTAAGATGTGCCTGCCTCCCCTTTGCCTTCTGCCATGATTATAAGTCTCTTGAGGCCTCCTAGCTATGCTTTCTGTACAGTTTGTGGAACCATGAGCCAACTACATCTCTTTTCTTTGGAAAGTACTCAGTCTCAGGCATTTCTTCATAGCAGTGCAAGAATGGACTAATACATGAGGATTTCAATTTTTATTGAAAAAAGAGAATGACACAGAAGATTTCAAGGACAGAAATGACATGGCCTGAATTGCATTTCTTTCATTTTAGTGGTGGCAATGGAGAAATTTTCATATGTATATTGTGTTTCTGCATTTCTGCATTTTAAAGACATTAACTGTTTTCACTGTACTTACAATTTTTTCCATTTTTATATTTGCCTTATCATTTTCTATTTTGTGCAAATTCAAGTCTATAAATTTTTCCATTTTTATTCTAATACTTTTGTTTCAGTATAATTTATGCACTGTTTAAACATTTTCACAAAAGGAATTATTTTTAATCTTCATATAATTATAGTAAATAGATGTTTTTATAATTCAGAAGCAGAGCATTGCAGACAAAAATCACTCAAAATCGTAAAATTACAAAATGATGACCATGAAGATATTAATACATAATCTTTTTGACAGATACTGCTTCTAATCTTAAATAATTTAACACATTTAAAATTTTTATGTAATTTTTTGAGATACAAAAACTTGTATATATTATATGTATATAATTTGGTAAGTTTGGAGAAAAATATACCTGTGAAATCATTACTTCAATTTATGCCATAAACCTATCCATCACCTTCATGGTTTTATGAGTTTGACTATATTTACCATATAATTGGTATTATGTAGGATTTGTCCTTCTGTGTCTGGTTTATTTCACTTAGCAAAATGTGCTCCAGGTACATTCATATTGTTTCAAATGGCAGGAGTCCCTACTTTTTAAGACTGAGTAATATTCTGTCATCTGTATACACCACATATTAAAAATCCATTCATCCTTTGGCACACATTTAGGTTGCTTCCATGTCTTGGCTATTTGAATAGTGTTGCAATAAATGCGAGAGTGCAGATATCTTTTCAATTTCCTGGTTTTATTACTTTTGGATATATATCAGGAAGTAGAATTGCTGAAACCTATGAGTGTTCTGTTTTCAGTTTTACAAAGTTCCAAGCTATTTTTATAATGGCTGAACCAATTTATAATCCCACCGAGAGTCTGTAATGGTTCCCTTTTCTCCACAAACTCACCAGCGTCTTTTCCTTTTTCAATTTTAATTTATTTTAACCGCTTTAGCACTGAGACCACGTGTTAATGACTAGAGTAGTCAACTGGTAGTGCGAGTATTACTTTGGTCATAATGATCATAATTAGACCATCAGATTATTTGTGAGGAGAGTTTATATAATTCGATATTTTTCTTACCAAATACATTGTAGCTAAATTGCTGCAGAACAATTAGAAATACTTTACGTATCTGATTGAAGCTACTTTTGACACATTTGCCATTTTTGTGCTGGTTTTAAATCCTAAGATGTGGGGCAAGCATGGGTTCTGCTGCTTTTTTTTTCTTCTTCTTCTTTTTTTTTTTTTTTTTTTTTTTTGAGATGGAGTCTTGCTTGGTCGCCCAGGCTGGAGTACAGTGGCACAATCTTGGCTCACTGCAACCTCTGGAGGCCTCCTACATTCAAGCAAGTCTTGTGCTTCAGCCTCCTGAGTAGCTGGAACTACAGGCACATGCCACCATGCCAGGATAATTTTTCTACTTTTAGTAGAGACTGGGTTTCACCATGTTGGCCAGGCTGGTCTTGAACTCCTGATGTCAAGTGATCCACTCGCCTCGGCCTCCCAAAGTTCTGAGATTAGAAGTGTGTGCCACCTCTTCTTGATTATCTTAGGAATTATTACTTTGTTTTAGTATTTTGATTTTTAAAATGTTGCTTTATTATTTTGATTTTTAGAAACCCACTATGTTGAAAGAATATTTCATTGACTTTTATAATTTGGGGTAAACCGAATCTTTCTTCCCAGAATCATGATGTATGTCTTTACTTGCTGAACTTCTTTTGTTTTTAAAAGTTTTACAATTAACATATAATTATAGTGCATATTTTTGGAGTACATAGTGATGTTGTGATATATACAACGTGTAGTACTCCGATCAGAGTAATTGGCAAATTCATCCTCTCAAACATAATGAAATCTCTAGGTGTTTGGGTTTAAAAGTTATTCTTTATGTTATTCCATGTTTTGAATTTGTTTTTTATATTTTAAATATTTATAATAAATTATCATTTGGAAGACAATAGTAAGAAAAAACCATTTCTTCAAGCATATAATGAAGCTGTTCTTATACAGTTTTAACAGTGTGGAATATGACTAATGTCACTTTTAAGACTATGGTTTACATTCATTCCAGATAAAGGAATAGTTTTCAAAATGGCATTTCATATAAAAAGGTAATTGCTAGATTGTAAATGTTTTGCTGGTAAAGACATAAGACAGTATAATATCTTTTTAAAAATCATACATAGAATAATGCTTTCTATTTAGAAAACTCAATTTATAATTATTGACTTATTTCTCTTCATTTTGCTAAAAACTGATGTATTCTAGGGGCAAGAAACCATTTTTAATCAACTTTTGGCTTTTTTTTGTTTGTTTTTTTGTAAGTTTCTGATGCCTGTAATGCAAACGACCAATAAAAAATAAAGATATAGTTTTTTAGGCTGAAATATTTATGGATGTAATGTTAATTACTGTTTAGTTTGCTGTCTTTTTGTAACTTGAAAATATTTGGTGTATGATAAACATAATTTTTTGAATGACTGGTGTATTTGTATCAGAGAACAAAATATCCCGGGAATATTTCTGCCCCTACATTGATTCACTCTGAGATGCAAAGCTAAGGTGGCTTATTGTCTATTAGGATGATACCTTCTTGCCTTAGTCTAGGCAGGTGAGAGAGTAGACAAGCCACTGAGCACTAAGGGTTTTAAAAGCAGGATACGGGCAGATATTTGTGCTATGTTACTCTGAAGGTTATAAGCTATGGGAAAGAATCAATCAACATTGAAATTTTTATTTCAATTTTTTTCCCAGCTAATATTGTTTGTAATGGACTCTAAGCCTGTCCTGAAATAGCTTGCCCTGCTCCTCCACAGTGTTGTTGAGCGTTGGTACTGTGGGTAAAAGTAGTATCTACAGTGGTGTTGTAAAATATGAAAATACTTTATCCAAGGAGTACATACAACTAGGATTAGATTTTAAGATTCAACATTTGAGGAAATATTATCCTGTTGTCAATTACCTTCATAAACCATGGCAACTTTTATATTTGTCAGGTTAGTTCCTTGCCACTTAATTGTGCAAATAAAGGAAGGAAAGTAAGAATTGCAGAGCTGAAATTTAAATCTAGGCATCTCTAAATAGGATCCTTCTACTGCTAAATAGGATCCTTCTACTGCTTAATGCTATAATAGAGAACCTAAAACTTTATTTATAAATATAAACAGCTTTTTTTTTCCTTCCAGGAATTTTCATTTTTATTAGAATTTTTTTTAACCTGGGATTGCTAAAAATCATATTTATATTTTTTTCTGCCTCTGACTAGAATCTGATGAATGCAGGAATCTGCATTATTATCCACAAAGAGACAGAAAAGTGTGTAGGTAACACAGAGCCCTGAGTACCTGCCAGTGAGTGAACTCTCCAGAGGTTTCTTTTGG